>NW_027457910.1:0-313010 GCF_050624435.1 Tenrec ecaudatus | reverse complement strand
AGGCTAAGCCTAGGGTTGCCCTAGTCTAAGCCTAGAAGTTCACTATCATAAGCCTAGGGGGTGCCCTAGCCAAAGCCTAGGGGTTCCCTAGCCTTAGGCTAGGGGAGCCGTAGCCTTAGCCTAAACCTAGGGGTGCCCTAGCCTAAGCCTAGGGGTTCCCTAGCCTAAGCTAAGGGTGCCCTAGCCTTAGGCTAGGGGAGCACTAACCTTAGCCTAAGCCTAGGGGTGCCCTAGCCTAAGACTAGGGTGCCCTAGCCTAAGCTTAGGGGTGCCCTAGCCTAAACCTTGGGGTGCCCTAGCCTAAGCCTAGGGGTGCCCTAGGTTTAGGCTAGGGGAACCCTAGCCTTAGCCTAAGCCTAGGGGTGCCCTAGGCTAAGCCTAGGGGTGCCCTAGCCTAAGCCTAGGGGTGCCCTAGCCTAAGCCTAGGGGTGCCCTAGCCTAAGCCTAGGGCTGCCCTAGCCTAAGCCTAGGGGTGCCCTAGGCTAAGCCTAGGGGTGCCCTAGCCTAAGCCTAGGGGTGCCCTAGCTTAAGCCCAAGGTGCCCTAGCCTAAGCCTAGGGATGCCCTAGCCTAAGCCTAGGGGTGCCCTAGCCTTAGGCTAGGGGAGCCCTAGCCTTAAACTAAGCCTAGGGGAGCCCTAGCCTAAGCCTAGGGGTGCCCTAGCCTAAGCCTCGGGGTGCCCTAGTCTAAGCCTAGAAGTTCCCTATCATAAGCCTAGGGGTGCCCTAGCCAAAGCATAGGGGTGCCCTAGCCTTAGGCTAGGGGAGCCCTAGCCTTAGCCTAAGCCTACGGGTGCCCTAGCTTAAGCCTAGGGGTGCCCTAGCCTAAGCCTAGGGGTGCCCTAGCCTAAGGCTAGGGGTGCCCTAGCCTTAGGCTAGGGGAGGCCTAGCCTTAGCTTAAACCTATGGGTGCCCTAGCCTAAGCCTAGGGGTGCCCTTGCCTAGGCCTTGGGGTGCCCTAGCCTAAGCCTAGGGGTTCCCTAGGGTTAGGCTAGGGGAGCCCTAGCCTTAGCCTAAGCCTAGGGGTGCCCTAGCCTAAGCCTAGGGGTGCCCTAGGGTTAGGCTAGGGGAGCCCTAGCCTTAGCCTAAGCCTAGGGGTGCCCTAGCCTAAGCCTAGGGTTGCCCTGGCGTAAGCCCAGGGTGCCCTAGCCTAAGCCTAGGGGTGCCCTAGCCTAAGCCTACTGTCCCCTAGCCTTAGTCTAGGGGAGCCCTAGCCTTAGCCTAAGCCTAGGGCTGCCTAGCCTAAGCCTAGGGTTGCCATAGCCTTAGGCTAGGGAAGCCCTATCCTTACCCTAAGCCTAGGGGTGCCCTAGCCTAAGCCTACGGGTGCCCTAGCCTTAGGCTAGGGGAGCCTTAGCCTTAGCCTAAGCCTAGGGGTGCCCTATCCTAAGCGTAGGGGTGCCCTAGCCAAAGCCTAGGGGTGCCCGAGCCTAAGCCTAGGGTTGCCCTAGCCAAAGCCTTGGGGTGCCCTAGCCTTAGGCTAGGGGAGCCGTAACCTTAGCCTAAGCCTAGGGTTGCCCTAGCCAAAGACTTGGGGTGCCCTAGCCTTAGTCTAGTGGAGCCTTAGCCTTAGCCTAAGCCTACAGGTGCCCTATCCTAAGCCTAGGGGTGCCCTAGCCTAAGCCTAGGGGTGCCCTAGCATAAGCCTAGGGGTGCCCTAGCCTAAGCCTAGGGGTGCCCTAGCCTTAGGCTAGGGGAGCCCTAACCTTAGCCTAAGCCTAGGGGTGCCCTAGCCTAAGACTAGGGGTGCCATAGCCTAATCCTAGGGGTGTCCTAGCCTAAGCCTAGGCGTTCCCTAGCCTTAGGCTAGGGGAGCCATAGCCTTAGCCTAATCCTAGGGGTGCCCTAGCCTAAGCCTAGGGTTGCCCTAGTCTAAACCCAGAAGTTCACTATCATAAGCCTAGGGGTGCCCTAGCCTAAGCCTAGCGGTGCCCTAGCCTTAGGCTAGGGGAGCCCTAGCCTTAGCCTAAGCCTAGGGGTGCCCTATCCTAAGCCTAGGGGTGCCCTAGCCTAAGCCTAGGGGTGCCCTAGCCTAAGCCTAGGGGTCCCCTAGCCCTAGCCTAAGCCTAGGGGTGCCGTAGCCTTAGCCCAGGGGTGCCCTAGCCTAAGCCTAGGGGACTCCTAGCTTTAGCCTAAGCCTAGGGGTGCCCTAGCATAAAACTAGGGGTGCCCTAGCCTAAGCGTAGGGGTGGTTTAGCCTAAGCCTAGGGGTCCCCTAGCCTTAGCCTAAGCCTAGGGGTGCCCGAGCCTAAGCCTAGGGTTGCCCTACCCTAAGCCTAGGGGTGCCCTAGCCTTAGGCTAGGGAAGCCCTAGCCTTAGCCTACGCCTATGGTGCCCTACCCTAAGCTTAGGGGTGCACTAGCCTAAGCCTAGGGGTGCCTTAGCTTAAGCCTAGGGGTGCCCATGCCTGAGCCTAGGGGTGCACCAGCCTGAGCCTACGGGTGCCCTAGCCTGAGGCTAGTGGAGCCCTAGATTTAGTCTAGCCTAGGATTGCCCTAGCCTAAGCCTAGGGCTGCCATAGCCAGTGTCTAGGGGTGCCCTAGCCTGAGGCTAGGGGAGCCGTAGACTTAGCCTAAGCTTAGGGGTGCCCTAGCCTAAGCCTAGGGGTGTCCTAGCCTCAGCCTAGGGGTGCCCTAGCCTTAGGCTATGGGAGCCCTAGCCTTAGCCTAATCCTAGGGGTGCCCTAGCCTAAACCTAGGAGTGCCCTAGTTTAAGCCTAGAAGTTCCCTCTCATAAGCCTTGGGGTGCCCTAGCATAAGCCTAGGGGTGCCCTAGCCTTAGGCTAGGGCAGCCCTAACCTTAGCCTAAGCCTAGGGGTGCCCTAGCCTAAGACTAGGGTGCCCTAGCCTAAGCTTAGGGGTGCCCTAGCCTAAGCCAAGGGGTGCCCTAGCCTAAGCCTAGGGGTTCCCTAGCCTAAGCTAAGGGTGCCCTAGCCTTAGGCTAGGGGAGCACTAACCTTAGCCTAAGCCTAGGGGTGCCCTAGCCTAAGACTAGGGTGCCCTAGCCTAAGCTTAGGGGTGCCCTAGCCTAAACCTTGGGGTGCCCTAGCCTAAGCCTAGGGGTGCCCTAGGTTTAGGCTAGGGGAACCCTAGCCTTAGCCTAAGCCTAGGGGTGCCCTAGGCTAAGCCTAGGGGTGCCCTAGCCTAAGCCTAGGGGTGCCCTAGCCTAAGCCTAGGGGTGCCCTAGCCTAAGCCTAGGGCTGCCCTAGCCTAAGCCTAGGGGTGCCCTAGGCTAAGCCTAGGGGTGCCCTAGCCTAAGCCTAGGGGTGCCCTAGCCTAAGCCTAGTGTGCCCTAGCCTTAGGCTAGGGGAGCCCTAGCCTTAGCCTAAGCCTAGGGGTGCCCTAGCCTAAGACTAGGGTGCCCTAGCCTAAGCTTAGGGGTGCCCTAGCCTAAGCCTAGGAGTGTCCTAGGGTTAGGCTAGGGGAGCCCTAGCCTTAGCCTAAGCCTATGGGTGCCCTAGCCTAAGCCTTGGGGTGCCCTAGCTTAAGCCCAGGGGTGCACTAGCCTAAGCCTAGGGGTGCCCTATCCTAAGCGTAGGGGTGCCCTAGCCTAAGCCTACTGTGCCCTAGCCTTAGGCTAGGGAAGCCCTAGCCTTAGCCTAAGCCTAGGGCTGCCTAGCCTAAGCCTAGGGGTGCCATAGCCTTAGGCTAGGGAAGCCCTATCCTTACCCTAAGCCTAGGAGTGCCCTAGCCTAAGCCTAGGGGTGCCCTAGCCTAAGCCTAGTGGTGCCCTAGCCTAAGGCTAGGGGTGCCCTAGCCTTAGTCTAGTGGAGCCTTAGCCTTAGCCTAAGCCAAGGGGTGCCCTATCCTAAGCCTAGGGGTGCCGTAGCCAAAGCCTAGGGGTGCCCGAGCCTAAGCCTAGGGTTGCCCTAGCCAAAGCCTTGGGGTGCCCTAGCCTTAGGCTAGGGGAGCCCTAATCTTAGCCTAAGCCTAGGGTTGCCCTAGTCAAACCTTGGGGTGCCCTAGCCTTAGTCTAGTGGAGCCTTAGCCTTAGCCTAAACCTAGGGGTGCCCTATCCTAAGCCTAGGGGTGCCCTAGCCTAAGCCTAGGGGTGCCCTAGCAGAAGCCTAGGGGTGCCCTAGCCTAAGCCTAGGGGTGCCCTAGCCTAAGCCTAGGGGTACCCTAGCCTTAGGATAGGGGAGCCCTAACCTTAGCCTAAGCCTGGGGTGCCCTAGCCTAAGACTAGGGGTGCCCTAGCCTAAGCTTAGGGGTGCCCTAGCCTAAGCCTAGTGGTGCCCTAGCCTAAGGCTCGGGGTGCCCTAGCCTTAGTAGTGGAGCCTTAGCCTTAGCCTAAGCCTAGGGGTGCCCTATCCTAAGCGTAGGGGTGCCCTAGCCAAAGCCTAGGGGTGCCCGAGCCTAAGCCTAGGGTTGCCCTAGCCAAAGCCTTGGGGTGCCCTAGCCTTAGTCTAGTGGAGCCTTAGCCTTAGCCTAAGCCTACAGGTGCCCTATCCTAAGCCTAGGGGTGCCCTAGCCTAAGCCTAGGGGTGCCCTAGCATAAGCCTAGGGGTGCCCTAGCCTAAGCCTAGGGGTGCCCTAGCCTTAGGCTAGGGGAGCCCTAACCTTAGCCTAAGCCTAGGGGTGCCCTAGCCTAAGACTAGGGGTGCCATAGCCTAATCCTAGGGGTGTCCTAGCCTAAGCCTAGGCGTTCCCTAGCCTTAGGCTAGGGGAGCCCTAGCCTTAGCCTAATCCTAGGGGTGCCCTATCCTAAGCCTAGGGTTGCCCTAGTCTAAACCCAGAAGTTCACTATCATAAGCCTAGGGGTGCCCTAGCCTAAGCCTAGCGGTGCCCTAGCCTTAGGCTAGGGGTCCCCTAGCCCTAGCCTAAGCCTAGGGGTGCCGTAGCCTTAGCCCAGGGGTGCCCTAGCCTAAGCCTAGGGGACTCCTAGCTTTAGCCTAAGCCTAGGGGTGCCCTAGCATAAAACTAGGGGTGCCCTAGCCTAAGCGTAGGGGTGGTTTAGCCTAAGCCTAGGGGTCCCCTAGCCTTAGCCTAAGCCTAGGGGTGCCCGAGCCTAAGCCTAGGGTTGCCCTACCCTAAGCCTAGGGGTGCCCTAGCCTTAGGCTACGGAAGCCCTAGCCTTAGCCTACGCCTATGGTGCCCTAGCCTAAGCTTAGGGGTGCACTAGCCTAAGCCTAGGGGTGCCTTAGCTTAAGCCTAGGGGTGCCCATGCCTGAGCCTAGGGGTGCACCAGCCTGAGCCTACGGGTGCCCTAGCCTGAGGCTAGTGGAGCCCTAGATTTAGTCTAGCCTAGGATTGCCCTAGCCTAAGCCTAGGGCTGCCATAGCCAGTGTCTAGGGGTGCCCTAGCCTGAGGCTAGGGGAGCCGTAGACTTAGCCTAAGCTTAGGGGTGCCCTAGCCTAAGCCTAGGGGTGTCCTAGCCTCAGCCTAGGGGTGCCCTAGCCTTAGGCTATGGGAGCCCTAGCCTTAGCCTAATCCTAGGGGTGCCTAAGCCTAAACCTAGGAGTGCCCTAGTCTAAGCCTAGAAGTTCCCTCTCATAAGCCTTGGGGTGCCCTAGCATAAGCCTAGGGGTGCCCTAGCCTTAGGCTAGGGCAGCCCTAACCTTAGCCTAAGCCTAGGGGTGCCCTAGCCTAAGACTAGGGTGCCCTAGCCTAAGCTTAGGGGTGCCCTAGCCTAAGCCAAGGGGTGCCCTAGCCTAAGCCTAGGGGTGCCCTACGGTTAGGCTAGGGGAGCCCTAGCCTTAGCCTAAGCCTAGGGGTGCCCTAGCCTAAGCCTAGGGGTGCCCTAGCCTAATCCTAGTGGAGCCCTAGCCTTAGCCTAAGTCTAGGGGTGCCCTAGCCTAAGCCTTGGGGTGCCCTAGCCTAAGCCTAGGGGTGTCCTATCCTAAGCCCAGGGGTGCCCTAGCCTTAGGCTAGGGGAGCCCTAGCCTTAGCCTAAGCCTAGGGGCGCCCTAGCGTAAACCTAGGTGTGCCCTAGCCTAAGCCTAGGGGTGCCCTAGCCTTAGGCTAGGGGAGCCCTAGCCTTAGCGTAAGCCTAGGGGTGCCCCAGACTAAGCCTAGGGGTGCCCTAGCCTAAGCATAGGGGTGCTCTAACCTAAGTCTAGGCATTCCCTACCTAAGCCTAGGGGTGGCCTAGCCTAAGCCTAGGGGTGCCCTAGGCTAAGCCTAAAACTAGGGGTGCCCTAGCTAAGCCTAGGGGTGCCCTAGTCTAGGCCTATGGGTGCCCTAGCCTTAGGCTAGGCGAGCCCTAGATTTAGCCTAAGCCTAGGGGTGCCCTAGCTAAAGCCTAGGGTTGCCCTAGCCTAAGCCTAGGGGTGCCTTAGCCTTAGGCTAGGGGATCCCTAGCCTTAAACTAAGCCTAGGGGAGCCCTAGCCTAAGCCTAGGGGTGCCCCAGCCTAAGCCTAGGGGTGCCCTGGCCTTAGGCTAGAGGAGCCCTAGAATAAGCCTAAAGCTAGGGGTGACCTAGCCTAAGCCTAGGGGTGCCCTAGCCTAACCCTAGGTGTGCCCTAGCCTAAGCCTTGGGCTGCCCTAGCTTACGCCTAGGGGTGCCCTAGCCTAAGCCTCGGGGTGCCCTAGCATAAGCCTTGGGGTGCCCTAGCCTAAGCCTTGGGGTGCCCTAGCCTAAGCCTGGGGTGTCCTATCCTAAGCCTAAGGGTGCCCTAGCCTTAGACTAGAGGAGCCCTAGCCTTAGCCTAAGCCTAGGGGCGCCCTAGCCTAAACCTAGGGCTGCCCTAGCCTTAGGCTAGGGGAGCTCTAGCCTTAGCCTAAGCCTAGGGGTCCCCGAGCCTAAGCCTAGGGGTGCCCTAGTCTACGTCTAGGGGTGCCCTATCCTAAGCATAGGGGTGCTCTAACCTAAGTCTAGGCATTCCCTACCTAAGCCTAGGGGTGCCCTAGCCTAAGCCTCGGGGTGCCCTAGCCAAGCCTAGGGGTGCCCTAGCCTAAGCCTAGGTGTGCCCTAGCCTAAGCCTAGGGGTGCCCTAGCCTTAGGCTAGGGGAGCCCTAGCTTTAGCCTAAGCCTAGGGGTGCCCTAGCCTAAGCCTAGGGGTCCCCTAGCCCTAGCCTAAGCCTAGGGGTGCCGTAGCCTTAGCCCAGGGGTGCCCTAGCCTAAGCCTAGGGGAACCCTAGCTTTAGCCTAAGCCTAGGGGTGCCCTAGGCTAAAACTAGGGGTGCCCTAGCCTAAGCATAGGGGTGGTTTAGCCTAAGCCTAGGGGTCCCCTAGCCTTAGCCTAAGCCTAGGGGTGCCCGAGCCTAAGCCTAGGGTTGCCCTACCCTAAGCCTAGGGGTGCCCTAGCCTTAGGCTAGGGAAGCCCTAGCCTTAGCCTACGCCTATGGTGTCCTAGCCTAAGCTTAGGGGTGCACTAGCCTAAGCCTAGGGGTGCCTTAGCTTAAGCCTAGGGGTGCCCATGCCTGAGCCTAGGGGTGCACCAGCCTGAGCCAACGGGTGCCCTAGCCTGAGGCTAGGGGAGCCCTAGATTTAGTCTAGCCTAGGATTGCCCTAGCCTAAGCCTAGGGCTGCCATAGCCAGTGTCTAGGGGTGCCCTAGCCTGAGGCTAGGGGAGCCGTAGACTTAGCCTAAACCTAGGGGTGCCCTAGCCTAAGCCTAGGGGTGCCCTAGCCTAAGCCTAGGGGTGCCCTAGCCTGAGCCTAGGGGTGCCCTAGCCTTAAGCTATGGGAGCCCTAGCCTTTGCCCAAGCCTAGGGGTGCCCTAGCCTAAGCCTAGGGGTGCCCTAGCCTAAGGCTAAGGGTGCCCTTGCCTAAGCTTATGGGTGCTCTAGCCTAAGCCTAGGGGTGACCTAGCCTTAGGCTAGGCGAGCCCTAGGCTTAGCCTAAGCCTAGGGCTGCCCTAGCCTAAGCCTAGGGGTGCCCTAACCTAAGCCTAGGGGTGCCCTAGCCTAAGCCTAGGGGTGCCCAGCCCTTAGGCTAGGGGATCCCTAGCCTTAGCCTAAGCCTATGGCTGCCCTAGCCTAAGGCTAAGGGTGCCCTAGCCTAAGCCTAGGGGTGCCCTAGCCTAAGCCTAGGGGTGCCCTAGCCTAAGCCTAGGGGTGCCCTAAACTAAGCCTAGGGGTGCCCTAGCCTAAGCCTAGGGGTGCCCTAACCAAAGTCTAGGGGTGCCCTAGCCTAAGCCTAGGGGTGCCATATTGAAAGTCTAGGGGTGACCTAGCCTAAGCATAGGGGTGCCTTAGCCTTAGGCTAGGGGATCCCTAGCCTTAGCCTAAGCCTACGTGAGCCAAAGCCTAAGCCTAGGTGTGACCTAAACTAAGCCTAGGGGTGTCCTTGCCTTAGGCTAGGGGAGCCCTAGCCTTAGCCTAATCCTAGGGGTGCCCTAGCGTAAGCCTAGGGCTGCCCTAGCCTACGCCTAGGGGTGCCCTAGCCTAAGCCTAAGGGAGCCAAAGCCTAAGCCTAGGGGTGACCTAAACTAAGCCTAGGGGTGCCCTTGCCTTAGGCTAGGGGAGCCCTAGCCTTAGCCTAATCCTAGGGGTGCCCTAGCCTAAGCCTAGGGCTGCCCTAGCCTACGCCTAGGGGTGCCCTAGCCTAAGCCTAGGGGTGCCCTAGCCTAAGCCTAGGGGTACCCTAGCCTTAGGCTAGGAGAGCCCTAGCCTTAGCCTAAGCCTAGGGCTGCCCTAGCCTTAGGCTAGGGGAGCCCTAACCTTAGCGTAAGCTTAGGGGTGCATTCGCCTAAGCCGTGGGGTGCCCTAGCCTAAGCCTAGGGGTGTCCTATACTAAGCCTAGGGGTGCCCTAGCCTTAGGCTAGGGGAGCCCTAGCCTTAGCCTTATCCTAGGGGTGCCCTAGCTTAAGACTAGGAGTGCACTAGACTAAGCCTAGAAGTTCCTGATCCTAAGCCTAGGGGTATCCTTGCTAAAGACTAGGGGTGCCCTAGCCTTAGGTTAGGGGAGCCCTAGCCTTAGCCTAAGCCTACGGGTGCCATATCTTAAGCCTAGGGGTGCCCTAGCCTAAGCCTAGGGGTGCCCTAGTCTTAGGCTAGGGGAGCCCTAGCCTTATCCTAAACCTAGGGGTGCCCTAGCCTTAGGCTATGGTAACCCGAGCCTTAGTGCAAGCCTCGGTGAACCCTAGCCTAAACCTAGGGGTGCCCTATCCTTAGGCTAGGGGATTCCTCGCCTTAGCCTAAGCTTAGGGGTGCCCAAGGCTAAGCCTAGGGGTGCCCTAGCCTACGTCTAGGGGTGCCTAGCCTAAGCATAGGGGTGCCCTAACCTAAGTTTAGGGGTTCCCTACCTAAGCCTAGGGGTGCCCTAGCCTTAGGCTAGGGAAGCCCTAGCCTTAGCCTAAGCCTAGGGCTGCCCTAGCCTAGGCCTAGGGTTGCCCTAGACTAAGCCTAGGGGTGCCCTAGCCTAAGCCTAGGGGAGCCCTAGCCTAAGCCTAGGGGTGCCCTAGTCTAAGCCTAAGGGTGCCCTAGCCTTAGACTAGGGGAGCCCTAGCCTTAGCCTAAGCCTAGGGGTGCCCTTGCCTAAGCCTAAGCCTAGGGGTGCCCTAGCCTAAGCCTCGGGGTGCCCTAGCCTAAGCCTAGGGGTGCCCTAGCCTAAGCCTAGGGGTGCCTTAGCCTAAGCCTCGGGGTCCCCTAGCCCTAGCCTAAGCCTAGGGGTGCCATAGCCTTAGCCTAGGGGTGTCCTATCCTAAGCCTAGGGGAATCCTAGCTTTAGCCTAAGCCTAGGGGTACCCTAGCCTAAACCTAGGGGTGCCCTAGCCTAAGCGTAGGGGTGGTTTAGCCTAAGCCTAGGGGTCCCCTAGCCTTAGCCTAAGCCTATGGGTGCCCGAGCCTAAGCCAAGGGTTGCCCTACCCTAAGCCTCGGGGTGCCATAGCCTTAGGCTAGGGGAGCCCTAGCCTTAGCCTACGACTAGGGTGCCCTAGCCTAAGCTTAGGGGTGCCCTAGCCTAAGCCTAGGGGTGCCCTAGCCTAAGCCTAGGGGTGCCCTTGCCTGAGCCTGGGGGTGCACTAGCCTTAGCCTACGGGTGCCCTAGCCTGAGGCCAGGGGGGCCCTAGATTTCGTCTAGCATAGGATTTCCCTAGCCTAAGCCTAGGTGTGCCATAGCCAGTGTCTAGGGGTGCCGTAGCCTGAGGCTAGGAGAGCCGTAGACTTAGCCTAAGCCTAGGGGTGCCCTAGCCTAAGCCTAAGGGTGCCCTAGCCTGGGCCTAGGGGTGCCTTAGCCTTAGGCTATGGGAGCCCTAGCCTTTGCCCAAGCCTAGGGGTGCCCTAGCCTAAGCCTAGGGGTGCCCTAGCCTTAGGCTAGGGGTGCCCTAGCCTAAGCCTAGGGGTGCCCTAGCCTTAGGCTAGGGGTGCCCTAGCCTAAGCCTAGGGGTGCCCTAGCCTTAGGCTAGGGGAGCCCTAGCCTTAGCCTAAGCCTAGGGGAGCCCTAACCTAAGCCTAGGGGTGCCCTAGCCTAAGCCTAGGGGTGCCCTAGCCTAAGCCTAGGGGTGCCCTCGCCTAAGCCTAGGGGTGCCCAGCCCTTAGGATAGGGGATCCCTAGCCTTAGCCTAAGCCTATGGCTGCCCTAGCCTAAGCCTAGCGGTACCCTAGCCTAAGCCTAGGGGTGCCCTACCCTAAGCCTAGGGGTGCCCTAGCCTAAGCCTAGGGGTGCCCTAAATTAAGCCTAGGGGTGCCCTAGCCTAAGCCTAGGGGTGCCCTTGCCTTAGGCTAGGGGAACCCTAGCCTTAGCCTAATCCTAGGGGTGCCCTAGCCTAAGCCTAGGGCTGCCCTAGCCTACGCCTAGGGGTGCCCTAGCCTAAGCCTAGGAGTGCCCTAGCCTAAGCCTAGGGGTGCCTTAGCCTAAGCCTAGGGGTCCCCTAGCCCTAGCCTAAGCCTAGGGGTGCCGTAGCCTTAGCCAAGGGTGCCCTAGCCTAAGCCTAGGGGAGTCCTAGCTTTAGCCTAAGCCTAGGGGTGCCCTAGCCTAAACCTAGGGGTGCCCTAGCCTAAGCGTAGGGGTGGTTTAGCCTTAGCCTAGGGGTCCCCTAGCCTTAGCCTAAGCCTAGGGGTGCCCGAGCCTAAGCCTAGGGTTGCCCTACCCTAAGCCTAGGGGTGCCCTAGCCTTAGGGTTGGGGAACCCTAGCCTTAGCCTACGCCTAGGGTGCCCTACCCTAAGCTTAGGGGTGCCCTAGCCTAAGCCTAGGGGTGCCTTAGCTTAAGCCTAGGGGTGCCCATGCCTGAGCCTAGGGGTGCACCAGACTGAGTCTACGGGTGCCCTAGTCTGAGGCTAGGGGAGCTCTATATTTAGTCTAGCTTAGGATTGCCCTAGCCTAAGCCTAGGGCTGCCATAGCCAGTGTCTAGGGGTGCCCTAGCCTGAGGCTAGGGGAGCCGTAGACTTAGACTAAGCCTAGGGGTACCCTAGCCTAAGCCTAGGGGTGGCCTAGCCTAAGCCTAGGGGTGCCCTAGGCTGAGCCTAGGGGTGCCCTAGCCTTAGGCTATGGGAGCCCTAGCCTTTGCCCAAGCCTAGGGGTGCCCTAGCCTAAGCCTAGGGGTGCCCTAGCCTAAGGCTAAGGGCGCCCTTGCCTAAGCCTATGGGTGCTCTAGCCTAATCCTAGGGGTGCCCTAGCCTTAGGCTAGGCGAGCCCTAGCCTTAGCCTAAGCCTAGGGCTGCCCTAGCCTAAGCCTAGGGGTGCCCTAGCCTAAGCTTAGGGGTGCCCTAGCCTTAGGCTAGGGGTTCCCTAGCCTAAGCCTAGGGGTGCCCTAGCCTTAGGCTAGGGGAGCCCTAGCCTTAGCATAAGCCTAGGGGTGCCCTAGCCTAAGCCTAGGGGTGCCCTAACCTAAGCCGAGGGCTGCCCTAGCCTAAGCCTAGGGGTGCCCTAGCCTAAGCCTAGGGGTGCCCAGCCCATAGGAAAGGGGATCCCTAGCCTTAGCCTAAGCCTATGGCTACCCTAGCCTAAGCCTAGGGGTACCCTAGCCTAAGCCTAGGGGTGCCCTAGCCTAAGCCTAGGGGTGCCCTAAACTAAGCCTAGGGGTGCCCTAGCCTAAGCCTAGGGGTGCCCTTGCCTTAGGCTACGGGAGCCCTAGCTTTAGCCTAATCCTAGGGGTGCCCTAGCCTAAGCCTAGGGCTGCCCTAGCCTAAGCCTAGGGGTACCCTAGCCTTAGGCTAGGAGAGCCCTAGCCTTAGCCTAAGCCTAGGTCTGCCCTAGCCTTAAGCTAGGGGAGCCCTAACCTTAGCGTAAGCCTAAGGGTGCATTAGCCTAAGCCTTGGGTTGCCATAGCCTAAGCCTATGGGTGACCTAGACTAAGCCTAGGGGTGCCCTAGCCTTAGGCTAGGGGAGCCCTAGCCTTAGCCTAATCCTAGGGGTGCCCTAGCCTAAGCCTAGGAGTGCACTAGCCTAAGCCTAGAAGTTCCTGATCCTAAGCCTAGGGGTGTCCTTGCCAAAGCCTAGGGGAGCCCTAACCTTAGGCTAGGGGAGCGCTAGCCTTAGCCTAAGCCTACGGGTGCCCTATCTTAAGCCTAGGGGTGCCCTAGCCTACGCCTAGGGGTGCCCTAGTCTTAGGCTAGGGGAGCCCTAGCCTTATCCTAAACCTAGGGGTGCCCTAGCCTTAGGCTAGGGTAACCCGAGCCTTAGTCCAAGCCTAGGGGTACCCTAGCCTAAGCCTAGGGGTTCCCTATCCTTAGGCTAGGGGAGTCCTCGCCTTAGCCGAAGCCTTGGGGTGCCCTAGCCTAAGCCTAGCGGTGCCCTAGCCTAAGTCTAGGGGTGCCGTAGCCTAAGCCTAGGGGTACCCTAGCCTTAGGCAAGTGGAGCCCTAGCCTTAGCCTAAGCTTAGGAGTGCCCCAGCATAAGCCTAGGGGTGCCCTAGCCGATGTCTAGGGGTGCCTAGTCTAAGCATAGGGGTGCCCTAACCTAAGTTTAGGGGTTCCCTACCTAAGCCTAGGGGTGCCCTAGCCTTAGGCTAGGGAAGCCCTAGCCTTAGTCTAAGCCTAGGGGTGCCCTAGCCTAGGCCTAGGGGTGCCCTAGCCTAAGCCTAGGGGAGCCCTAGCCTAAGCCTAGGGGTGCCTTAATCTAAGCCTAAGGGTGCCCTAGCCTAAGCCTAGGGGTGCCCTTGCCTAAGCCTAAGCCTAGGGGTGCCCTAGCCTAAGCCTAGGGTTGCCTTAGCCTAAGCCTACGGGTCCCCTAGCCCTACCCTAAGCCTAGGGGTGCCTTAGCCTTAGCCTAGGGGTGCCCTAGCCTAAGCCTAGGGGAGTCCTAGCTTTAGCCTAAGTCTAGGGGTGCCCTAGCCTAAACCTAGGGGTGCCCTAGCCTGAGCGTAGGTGTTGTTTAGCCTAAGGCTAGGGGTCCCCTTGCCTTAGCCTAAGCCTAGGATTGCCCTAGCCTAAGCCTAGGGGTGCCATAGCCAGTGTCTAGGGCTGCCCTTGCCTGAGGCTAGGGGAGCCGTAGACTTAGCCTAAGCCTAGGGGTGCCCTAGCCTAAACCTAGTGGTGCCCTAGCCTAAGCCTAGGGGTGCCCTAGCCTGAGCTTAGGGGTGCCCTAGCCTTAGGCTATGGGAGCCCTAGCCTTTGCCCAAGCCTAGGGGTGCCCTAGCCTAAACCTAGGGGTGCCCTAGCCTAAGCCTAGGGGTGCCCTAGCCTTAGGCTAGGGGTGACCTAGCCTAAGCCTAGGGGTGCCCTAGCCTTAGGCTAGGGGAGCCCTAGCCTTAGCCTAAGCCTAGGGGTGACCTAGCCTAAGCCTAGGGAGCCCTAGCCTAAGCCTAGGGGTGCCCTAACCTAAGCCTAGGGGTGCCCTACCCTAAGCCTAGGGGTGCCCAGCCATTAGTCTAGGGGATTCCTAGCCTTAGCCTAAGCCTATGGCTGCCCTAGCCTAAGCCTAGGGGTGCCCTAGCCTAAGCCTTGGGGTGCCCTAGCCTAAGCCTAGGGGTGCCCTAGCCTAAGCCTAGGGGTGCCCTAGCCTAAGCCTAGGGGTGCCCTAGACTAAGCCTAGGGGTGCCCTAAACTAAGCCTAGGGGTGCCCTAGCCTAAGCCTAGGGGTGCCCTAGCCAAAGTCTAGGGGTTCCCTAGCCTAAGCTTAGGGGTGCCTTAGCCTTAGGCTAGGGGATCCCTAGCCTTAGCCTAAGCCTAGGGGAGCCAAAGCCTAAAACTAGGGGTGACCTAAACTAAGCCTAGGGGTGGCCTTCCCTTAGGCTAGGGGTGCCCTAGCCTTAGCCTAATCCTAGGGCTGCCCTACCCTAAGCCAAGGGCTGCCCTAGCCTACGCCTAGGGGTGCCCTAGCCTAAGCCTAGGGGTGCCCCAACCTAAGCCTAGTGGTACCCTAGCCTTAGGCTAGGGGATCCCTAGCCTTAGCCTAAGCCTAGGGGAGCCAAAGCCTAAAACTAGGGGTGACCTAGCCTAAGCCTAGGGGTGCCCTATCCTTAGGCTAGGGGAGCCCTAGCCTTAGCCTAATCCTAGGGGTGCCCTAGCCTAAGCCTAGGGCTGCCCTAGCCTACGCCTAGGGGTGCCCTAGCCTAAGGCTAGGAGTGCCCTAGCCTAAGCCTAGGGGTGCCTTAGCCTAAGCCTAGGGGTCCCCTAGCCCTAGCCTAAGCCTAGGGGTGCCGTAGCCTTAGCCTAGGGGTGCCCTAGCTTAAGCCTAGGGGTGTCCTAGCTTTAGCCTAAGCCTAGGGGTGCCCTAGCCTAAACCTAGGGGTGCCCTAGCCTAAGCGTAGGGGTGGTTTAGCCTAAGCCTAGGGGTCCCCTAGCCTTAGCCTAAGCCTAGGGGTACCCGAGCCTAAGCCTAGGGTTGCCCTACCCTAAGCCTAGGGGTGCCCTAGCCTTAGGGTAGGGGAACCCTAGCCTTAGCCTACGCCTAGGGTGCCCTAGCCTAAGCTTAGGGGTGCCCTAGCCTAAGCCTAGGGGTGCCTTAGCTTAAGCCTAGGGGTGCCCATGCCTGAGCCTAGGGGTGCACCAGACTGAGTCTACGGGTGCCCTAGCCTGAGGCTAGGGGAGCTCTAGATTTAGTCTAGCTTAGGATTGCCCTAGCCTAAGCCTAGGGCTGCCATAGCCAGTGTCTAGGGGTGCCCTAGCCTGAGGCTAGGGGAGCCGTAGACTTAGACTAAGCCTAGGGGTACCCTAGCCAAACCTAGGGGTGGCCTAGCCTAAGCCTAGGGGTGCCCTAGGCTGAGCCTAGGGGTGCCCTAGCCTTAGGCTATGGGA
The DNA here is from genome assembly GCF_050624435.1 of Tenrec ecaudatus. Taxonomy (NCBI): domain Eukaryota; kingdom Metazoa; phylum Chordata; class Mammalia; order Afrosoricida; family Tenrecidae; genus Tenrec; species Tenrec ecaudatus. The sequence continues at coordinate 297,950 of NW_027457910.1, read as the reverse complement.
GCCCTAGCCTTTGCCCAAGCCTAGGGGTGCCCTAGCCTAAGCCTAGGGGTGCCCAAGCCTAAGGCTAAGGGTGCCCTTGCCTAAGCCTATGGGTGCTCTAGCCTAAGCCTAGGGGTGCCCTAGCCTTAGGCTAGGCGAGCCGTAGCCTTAGCCTAAGCCTAGGGCTGCCCTAGCCTAAGCCTAGGGCTGCCCTAGCCTAAGCCTAGGGGTGCCCTAGCCTTAGGCTAGGGGTTCCCTAGCCTAAGCCTAGGGGTGCCCTATCCTTAGGCTAGGGGAGCCCTAGCCTTAGCCTAAGCCTAGGGGTGCCCTAGCCTAAGCCTAGGGGTGCCCTAACCTAAGCCTAGGGGTGACCTAGCCTAAGCCTAGGGGTGCCCAGCCCTTAGGCTAGGGGATCCCTAGCCTTAGCCTAAGCCTATAGCTGACCTAGCCTAAGCCTAGGGGTGCCCTAGCCTAAGCCTAGTGGTGCCCTAGCCTAAGCCTAGGGGTGCCCTAGCCTAAGCCTAGGGGTGCCCTAAACTAAGCCTAGGGGTGCCCTAGCCTAAGCCTAGGTGTGCCCTAGGCAAAGTCTAGGGGTGCCCTAGCCTAAGCCTAGGGGTGCCCTAGCCAAAGTCTAGGGGTGCCCTAGCCTAAGCATAGGGGTGCCTTAGCCTTAGGCTAGGGGATCCCTATCCTTAGCCTAAGCATAGGGGAGCCAAAGCCTAAGCCTAGGGGTGACCGAAACTAAGCCTAGGGGTGCCCTTGCCTTAGGCTAGGGGAGCCCTAGCCTTAGCCTAATCCTAGGGGTGCCCTAGCCTAAGCCTAGGGCTGCCCTTGCCTACGCCTATGGGTGCATTAGCCTAAGCCTAGGGGTGCCCTAGCCTAAGCCTAGGGGTGCCCTAGTCTTAGGCTAGGGGAGCCCTAGCCTTATCCTAAACCTAGGGGTGCCCTAGCCATAGGCTAGGGCAACCCGACTCTTAGTCCAAGCCTAGGGGTACCCTAGCCTAAGGCTAGGGATGCCCTATCCTTAACTAGGGGATTCCTCGCCTTAGCCTAAGCTTAGGGGTGCCCCAGCCTAAGCCTAGGGGTGCCCTAGCCTACGTCTAGGCATGCCTAGCCGAAGCATAGGGGTGCCCTAACCTAAGTTTAGGGGTTCCCTACCTAAGCCTAGTGGTGCCCTAGCCTTAGGCTAGGGAAGCCCTAGCCCTAGCCTAAGCCTAGGGGGGCCCTAGCCTAAGCCTAGGGGAGCCCTAGCCTAAGCCTAGGGGTGCCCTAATCTAAGCCTAAGGGTGCCATAGCCTTAGACTAGGGGAGCCCTAGCCTTAGCCTAAGCCTAGGGGTGCCCTTGCCTAAGCCTAAGCCTAGGGGTGCCCTAGCCTAAGCCTAGGGGTGCCCTAGCCTAAGCCTAGGGGTGCCTTAACCTAAGCCTAGGGGTCCCCTAGCCCTAGCCTAAGCCTAGGGGTGCCGTAGCCTAAGCCTAGGGGAGTCCTAGCTTTAACCTAAGCCTAGGTGTGCCCTAGCCTAAACCTAGGGGTGCCCTAGCCTAAGCATAGGGGTGGTTTAGCCTAAGCCTAGGGGTCCCCTAGACTTAGCCTAAGCCTAGGGGTGCCCGAGCCTAAGCCTAGGGTTGCCCTACCCTAAGCCTAGGGGTGCCCTAGCCTTAGGCTAGGGGAGCCCTAGCCTTAGCCTACGCCTAGGGTGCCCTAGCCTAAGCTTAGGGGTGCCCTAGCCTAAGCCTAGGTGTGCCCTAGCCTAAGCCTAGGGGTGCCCTTGCCTGAGCCTGGGGGTGCACCAGCCTTAGCCTACGGGTGCCCTAGCCTGAGGCCAGGGGAGCCCTAGATTTAGTCTAGCCTAGGATTGCCCTAGCCTAAGCCTAGGGGTGCCATAGCCAGTGTCTAGGGGTGCCCTAGCCTGAGGCTAGGAGAGCCATAGACTTAGCCTAAGCCTAGGGGTGCCCTAGCCTAAGCCTAGGGGTGCCCTAGCCTACGCCTAGGGTTGCCCTAGCCTGAGCCTAGGGGTGCCCTAGCCTTAGGCTATGGGATCCCTAGCCTTTGCCCAAGCCTAGGGGTGCCCTAGCCTAAACCTAGGGGTTCCCTATCCTAAGGCTAAGGGTGCCTTGCCTAAGCCTACGGGTGCTCTAGCCTAAGCCTAGGGGTGCCCTAGCCTTAGGCTAGGCAAGCCCTAGCCTTAGCCTAAGCCTAGGGCTGCCCTAGCCTAAGCCTAGTGGTGCCCTAGCCAAAGCATAGGGGTGCCCTAGCCTTAGGCTAGGGGTGCCCTAGCCTAAGCCTATGGGTGCCCTAGCCTTAGGCTAGGGGAGCCCTAGCCTTAGCCTAAGCCTAGGGGTGCCCTAGCCTAAGCCTAGGGGTGCCCTAGCCTAAGCCTAGGGGTGCCCTAGCCTAAGCCTAGGGCTGCCCTAGCCTAAGCCTAGGGGTGCCCTAGCCTAAGCCTAGGGGTGCCCAGCCCTTAGGATAGGGGATCCCTAGCCTTAGCCTAAGCCTATGGCTACCCTAGCCTAAGCCAAGGGGTGCCCTAGCCTAAGCCTAGGGGTGCCCTAGCCTAAGGCTAGGGGTGCCCTAAACTAAGCCTAGGGGTGCCCTAGCCTAAGCCTAGGGGTGCCCTAGCCTAAGCCTAGGGCTGTCCTAGCCTAAGCCTAGGGGTACCCTAGCCTTAGGCTAGGAGAGCCCTAGCCTTAGCCTAAGCCTAGGTCTGCCCTAGCCTTAAGCTAGGGGAGCCCTAACCTTAGCGTAAGCCTAAGGGTGCATTAGCCTAAGCCTTGGGGTGCCATAGCCTAAGCCTAGGGGTGACCTAGACTAAGCCTAGGGGTGCCCTAGCCTTAGGCTAGGGGAGCCCTAGCCTTAGCCTAATCCTAGAGGTGCCCTAGCCTAAGCCTAGGAGTGCACTAGCCTAAGCCTAGGGGTGCCCTAGTCTTAGGCTAGGGGAGCCCTAGCCTTATCCTAAACCTAGGGGTGCCCTAGCCTTAGGCAAGGGTAACCCGAGCCTTAGTCCAAGCCTAGGGGTACCCTAGCCTAAGCCTAGGGGTGCCCAATCCTTAGGCTAGGGGAGCCCTAGCCTTAGCCTAATCCTAGGGGTGCCCTAGCCTAAGCCTATGGCTGCCCTAGCCTACGCCTAGGGGTGCCCTAGCCTAAGCCTAGGAGTACCCTAGCCTAAGCCTAGGGGTGCCTTAGCCTAAGCCTAGGGGTCCCCTAGCCCTAGCCTAAGCCTAGGGGTGCCGTAGCCTTAGCCTAGGGGTGCCCTAGCCTAAGCCTAGGGGAGTCCTAGCTTTAGCCTAAGCCTAGGGGTGCCCTAGCCTAAACCTAGGGGTGCCCTAGCCTAAGCGTAGGGGTGGTTTAGCCTAAGCCTAGGGGTCCCCTAGCCTTAGCCTAAGCCTATGGGTGCCCGAGCCTAAGCCTAGGGTTGCCCTACCCTAAGCCTAGGGGTGCCCTAGCCTTAGGGTAGGGGAACCCTAACCTTAGCCTACGCCTAGGGTGCCCTAGCCTAAGCTTAGGGGTGCCCTAGCCTAAACTTAGGGGTGCCTTAGCTTAAGCCTAGGGGTGCCCATGCCTGAGCCTAGGGGTGCACCAGACTGAGTCTACGGGTGCCCTAGCCTGAGGCTAGGGGAGCTCTAGATTTAGTCTAGCTTAGGATTGCCCTAGCCTAAGCCTAGGGCTGCCATAGCCAGTGTCTAGGGGTGCCCTAGCCTGAGGCTAGGGGAGCCGTAGACTTAGACTAAGCCTAGGGGTACCCTAGCCTAAGCCTAGGGGTGGCCTAGCCTAAGCCTATGGGTGCCCTAGGCTGAGCCTAGGGGTGCCCTAAACTAACCCTAGGGGTGCCCTAGCCTAAGCCTAGGGGTGCCCTAGCCTTAGGCTAGGGGTTCCCTAGCCTAAGCCTAGGGGTGCCCTAGCCTTAGGCTAGGGGAGCCCTAGCCTTAGCCTAAGCCTAGGGGTGCCCTAGCCTAAGCCTAGGGGTGCCCTAAACTAAGCCTAGGGGTGACCTAGCCTAAGCCTAGGGGTGCCCAGCCCTTAGGCTAGGGGATCCCTAGCCTTAGCCTAAGCCTATAGCTGACCTAGCCTAAGCCTAGGGGTGCCCTAGCCTAAGCCTAGTGGTGCCCTAGCCTAAGCCTAGGGGTGCCCTAGCCTAAGCCTAGGGGTGCCCTAAACTAAGCCTAGGGGTGCCCTAAACTAAGCCTAGGGGTGCCCTAGCCTAAGCCTAGGTGTGCCCTAGGCAAAGTCTAGGGGTGCCCTAGCCTAAGCCTAGGGGTGCCCTAGCCAAAGTCTAGGGGTGCCCTAGCCTAAGCCTAGGGGTGCCTTAGCCTTAGGCTAGGGGATCCCTATCCTTAGCCTAAGCATAGGGGAGCCAAAGCCTAAGCCTAGGGGTGACCGAAACTAAGCCTAGGGGTGCCCTTGCCTTAGGCTAGGGGAGCCCTAGCCTTAGCCTAATCCTAGGGGTGCCCTAGCCTAAGCCTAGGGCTGCCCATGCCTACGCCTATGGGTGCATTAGCCTAAGCCTAGGGGTGCCCTAGCCTAAGCCTAGGGGTGCCCTAGTCTTAGGCTAGGGGGGCCCTAGCCTTATCCTAATCCTAGGGGTGCCCTAGCCCTAGGCTAGGGCAACCCGACTCTTAGTCCAAGCCTAGGGGTACCCTAGCCTAAGGCTAGGGGTACCCTAGCCTAAGGCTAGGGGTGCCCTATCCTTAGGCTAGGGGATTCCTCGCCTTAGCCTAAGCTTAGGGGTGCCCCAGCCTAAGCCTAGGGGTGCCCTAGCCTACGTCTAGGCGTGCCTAGCCTAAGCATAGGGGTGCCCTAACCTAAGTTTAGGGGTTCCCTACCTAAGCCTAGGGGGGCCCTAGCCTAAGCCTAGGGGAGCCCTAGCCTAAGCCTAGGGGTGCCCTAGTCTAAGCCTAAGGGTGCCATAGCCTTAGACTAGGGGAGCCCTAGCCTTAGCCTTAGGCTATGGGAGCCCTAGCCTTTGCCCAAGCCTAGGGGTGCCCTAGCCTAAGCCTAGGGGTGCCCTAGCCTTAGGCTAGGGGTGCCCTAGCCTAAGCCTAGGGGTGCCATAGCCTTAGGTTAGGGGAGCCCTAGCCTTAGCCTAAGCCTAGGGGAGCCCTAGCCTAAGCCTAGGGGTGCCCTAGCCTAAGCCTAGGGTTGCCCTAGCCTAAGCCTAGGGGTGCCCAGCCCTTAGGATAGGGGATCCCTAGCCTTAGCCTAAGCCTATGGCTGCCCTAGCCTAAGCCTAGTGGTACCCTAGCCTAAGCTTAGGGGTGCCCTACCCTAAGCCTAGGGGTGCCCTAGCCTAAGCCTAGGGGTGCCCTAAACTAAGCCTAGGGGTGCCCTAGCCTAAGCCTAGGGGTGCCCTATTCGTAGGCTAGGGGAGCCCTAGCCTTAGCCTAATCCTAGGGGTGCCCTAGACTAAGCCTAGTGCTGCCCTAGCCTACGCCTAGGGGTGCCCTAGCCTAAGCCTAGGAGTGCCCTAGCCTAAGCCTAGGAGTGCCTTAGCCTAAGCCTAGGGGTCCCCTAGCCCTAGCCTAAGCCTAGGGGTGCCGTAGCCTTAGCCTAGGGGTGCCCTACCCTAAGCCTAGGGGAATCCTAGCTTTAGCCTAAGCCTAGGGGTGCCCTAGCCTAAACCTAGGGGTGCCCTAGCCTAAGCGTAGGGGTGGTTTAGCCTAAGCCTAGGGGTCCCCTAACCTTAGCCTAAGCCTAGGGGTGCCCGAGCCTAAGCCTAGGGTTGCCCTACCCTAAGCCTAGGGGTGCCCTAGCCTTAGGGTAGGGGAACCCTAGCCTTAGCCTACGCCTAGGGTGCCCTAGCCTAAGCTTAGGGGTGCCCTAGCCTAAGCCTAGGGGTGCCTTAGCTTAAGCCTAGGGGTGCCCATGCCTGAGCCTAGGGGTGCACCAGACTGAGTCTACGGGTGTCCTAGCCTGAGGCTAGGGGAGCTCTAGATTTAGTCTAGCTTAGGATTGCCCTAGCCTAAGCCTAGGGCTGCCATAGCCAGTGTCTAGGGGTGCCCTAGCCTGAGGCTAGGGGAGCCGTAGACTTAGACTAAGCCTAGGGGTACCCTAGCCTAAGCCTAGGGGTGGCCTAGCCTAAGCCTAGGGGTGCCCTAGGCTGAGCCTAGGGATGCCCTAGCCTTAGGCTATGGGAGCCCTAGCCTTTGCCCAAGCCTAGGGGTGCCCTAGCCTAAGCCTAGGGGTGCCCTAGCCTAAGGCTAAGGGTGCCCTTGCCTAAGCCTATGGGTGCTCTAGCCTAAGCCTAGGGTTGCCCTAGCCTTAGGCTAGGCGAGCCCTAGCCTTAGCCTAAGCCTAGGGCTGCCCTAGCCTAAGCCTAGGGCTGCCCTAGCCTAAGCCTAGGGGTGCCCTAGCCTTAGGCTAGGGGTTCCCTAGCCTAAGCCTAGGGGTGCCCTAGCCTTAGGCTAGGGGAGCCCTAGCCTTAGACTAAGCCTAGGGGTGCCCTAGCCTAAGCCTAGGGGTGCCCTAACCTAAGCCTAGGGGTGACCTAGCCTAAGCCTAGGGGTGCCCAGCCCTTAGGCTAGGGGATCCCTAGCCTTAGCCTAAGCCTATAGCTGACCTAGCCTAAGCCTAGGGGTGCCCTAGCCTAAGCCTAGTGGTGCCCTAGCCTAAGCCTAGGGGTGCCCTAGCCTAAGCCTAGGGGTGCCCTAAACTAAGCCTAGGGGTGCCCTAAACTAAGCCTACGGGTGCCCTAGCCTAAGCCTAGGTGTGCCCTAGGCAAAGTCTAGGGTTACCCTAGCCTAAGCCTAGGGGTGCCCTAGCCAAAGTCTAGGGGTGCCCTAGCCTAAGCCTAGGGGTGCCTTAGCCTTAGGCTAGGGGATCCCTATCCTTAGCCTAAGCATAGGGGAGCCAAAGCCTAAGCCTAGGGGTGACCAAAACTAAGCCTAAGGGTGCCCTTGCCTTAGGCTAGGGGAGCCCTAGCCTTAGCCTAATCCTAGGAGTGCCCTAGCCTAAGCCTAGGGCTGCCATTGCCTACGCCTATGGGTGCATTAGCCTAAGCCTAGGGGTGCCCTAGCCTAAGCCTAGGGGTGCCCTAGTCTTAGGCTAGGGGAGCCCTAGCCTTATCCTAAACCTAGGGCTGCCCTAGCCCTAGGCTAGGGCAACCCGACTCTTAGTCCAAGCCTAGGGGTACCCTAGCCTAAGGCTAGGGGTGCCCTATCCTTAACTAGGGGATTCCTCGCCTTAGCCTAAGCTTAGGGGTGCCCCAGCCTAAGCCTAGGGGTGCCTAGCCTACGTCTAGGCGTGCCTAGCCTAAGCATAGGGGTGCCCTAACCTAAGTTTAGGGGTTCCCTACCTAAGCCTAGGGGGGCCCTAGCCTAAGCCTAGGGGAGCCCTAGCCTAAGCCTAGGGGTGCCCTAATCTAAGCCTAAGGGTGCCATAGCCTTAGACTAGGGGAGCCCTAGCCTTAGCCTAAGCCTAGGGGTGCCCTTGCCTAAGCCTAAGCCTAGGGGTGCCCTAGCCTAAGCCTAGGGGTGCCCTAGCCTAAGGCTAGGGGTGCCTTAACCTAAGCCTAGGGGTCCCCTAGCCCTAGCCTAAGCCTAGGGGTGCCGTAGCCTTAGCCTAGGGGTGCCCTAGCCTAAGCCTAGGGGAGTCCTAGCTTTAACCTAACCTAGGTGTGCCCTAGCCTAAACCTAGGGGTGCCCTAGCCTAAGCATAGGGGTGGTTTAGCCTAAGCCTAGGGGTCCCCTAGCCTTAGCCTAAGCCTAGGGGTGCCCGAGCCTAAGCCTAGGGTTGCCCTACCCTAAGCCTAGGGGTGCCCTAGCCTTAGGCTAGGGGAGCCCTAGCCTTAGCCTACGCCTAGGGTGCCCTAGCCTAAGCCTAGGGGTGCCCTTGCCTGAGCCTGGGGGTGCACCAGCATTAGCCTACGGGTGCCCTAGCCTGAGGCCAGGGGAGCCCTAGATTTAGTCTAGCCTAGGATTGCCCTAGCCTAAGCCTAGGGGTGCCATAGCCAGTGTCTAGGGGTGCCCTAGCCTGAGGCTAGGAGAGCCGTAGACTTAGCCTAAGCCTAGGGGTGCCCTAGCCTAAGCCTAGGGGTGCCTTATCTACGCCTAGGGTTGCCCTAGCCCGAGCCTAGGGGTGCCCTAGCCTTAGGCTATGGGAGCCCTAGCCTTTGCCCAAGCCTAGGGGTGCCCTAGCCTAAACCTAGGGGTTCCTTATCCTAAGGCTAAGGGTGCCTTGCCTAAGCCTACGGGTGCTCTAGCCTAAGCCTAGGGGTGCCCTAGCCTTAGGCTAGGCGAGCCCTAGCCTTAGCCTAAGCCTAGGGCTGCCCTAGCCTAAGCCTAGTGGTGCCCTAGCCAAAGCATAGGGGTGCCCTAGCCTTAGGCTAGGGGTGCCCTAGCCTAAGCCTAGGGGTGCCCTAGCCTTAGGCTAGGGGAGCCCTAGCCTTAGCCTAAGCCTAGGGGTGCCCTAGCCTAAGCCTAGGGGTGCCCTAGCCTAAGCCTAGGGGTGCCCTAGCCTAAGCCTAGGGCTGCCCTAGCCTAAGCCTAGGGGTGCCCTAGCCTAAGCCTAGGGGTGCCCAGCCCTTAGGATAGGGGATCCCTAGCCTTAGCCTAAGCCTATGGCTACCCTAGCCTAAGCCTAGGGGTGCCCTAGCCTAAGGGTAGGGGTGCCCTAAACTAAGCCTCGGGGTGCCCTAGCCTAAGCCTAGGGGTGCCCTTGCCTTAGGCTAGGGGAGCCCTAGCCTTAGCCTAATCCTAGGGGTGCCCTAGCCTAAGCCTAGGGCTGCCCTAGCCTAAGCCTAGGGGTACCCTAGCCTTAGGCTAGGAGAGCCCTAGCCTTAGCCTAAGCCTAGGTCTGCCCTAGCCTTAAGCTAGGGGAGCCCTAACCTTAGCGTAAGCCTAAGGGTGCATTAGCCTAAGCCTTGGGGTGCCATAGCCTAAGCCTAGGGGTGACCTAGACTAAGCCTAGGGGTGCCCTAGCCTTAGGCTAGGGGAGCCCTAGCCTTAGCCTAATCCTAGAGGTGCCCTAGCCTAAGCCTAGGAGTGCACTAGCCTAAGCCTAGAAGTTCCTGATCCTAAGCCTAGGGGTGTCCTTGCCAAAGCCTAGGGGTGCCCTAGCCTTAGGCTAGGGGAGCGCCAGCCTTAGCCTAAGCCTACGGGTGCCCTATCTTAAGCCTAGGGGTGCCCGAGCCTAAGCCTAGGGGTGCCCTAGTCTTAGGCTAGGGGAGCCCTAGCCTTATCCTAAACCTAGGGGTGCCCTAGCCTTAGGCTAGGGTAACCCGAGCCTTAGTCCAAGCCTAGGGGTACCCTAGCCTAAGCCTAGGGGTGCCCTATCCTTAGGCTAGGGGAGCCCTAGCCTTAGCCTAATCCTAGGGGTGCCCTAGCCTAAGCCTAGGGCTGCCCTAGCCTACGCCTAGGGGTGCCCTAGCCTAAGCCTAGGAGTACCCTAGCCTAAGCCTAGGGGTGCCTTAGCCTAAGCCTAGGGGTCCCCTAGCCCTAGCCTAAGCCTAGGGGTGCCGTAGCCTTAGCCTAGGGGTGCCCTAGCCTAAGCCTAGGGGAGTCCTAGCTTTAGCCTAAGCCTAGGGGTGCCCTAGCCTAAACCTAGGGGTGCCCTAGCCTAAGCGTAGGGGTGGTTTAGCCTAAGCCTAGGGGTCCCCTAGCCTTAGCCTAAGCCTATGGGTGCCCGAGCCTAAGCCTAGGGTTGCCCTACCCTAAGCCTAGGGGTGCCCTAGCCTTAGGGTAGGGGAACCCTAGCCTTAGCCTACGCCTAGGGTGCCCTAGCCTAAGCTTAGGGGTGCCCTAGCCTAAACCTAGGGGTGCCTTAGCTTAAGCCTAGGGGTGCCCATGCCAAAGCCTAGGGGTGCACCAGACTGAGTCTACGGGTGCCCTAGCCTGAGGCTAGGGGAACTCTAGATTTAGTCTAGCTTAGGATTGCCCTAGCCTAAGCCTAGGGCTGCCATAGCCAGTGTCTAGGGGTGCCCTAGCCTGAGGGTAGGGGAGCCGTAGACTTAGACTAAGCCTAGGGGTACCCTAGCCTAAGCCTAGGGGTGGCCTAGCCTAAGCCTAGGGGTGCCCTAGGCTGAGCCTAGGGGTGCCCTAAACTAAGCCTAGGGGTGCCCTAGCCTAAGCCTAGGGGTGCCCTAGCCTTAGGCTAGGGGTTCCCTAGCCTAAGCCTAGGGGTGCCCTAGCCTTAGCCTAGGGGAGCCCTAGCCTTAGCCTAAGCCTAGGGGTGCCCTAGCCTAAGCCTAGGGGTGCGCTAACCTAAGCCTAGGGGTGACCTAGCCTAAGCCTAGGGGTGCCCAGCCCTTAGGCTAGGGGATCCCTAGCCTTAGCCTAAGCCTATAGCTGACCTAGCCTAAGCCTAGGGGTGCCCTAGCCTAAGCCTAGTGGTGCCCTAGCCTAAGCCTAGGGGTGCCCTAGCCTAAGCCTAGGGGTGCCCTAAACTAAGCCTAGGGGTGCCCTAAACTAAGCCTAGGGGTGCCCTAGCCTAAGCCTAGGGGTGCCCTTGCCTTAGGCTAGGGGAGCCCTAGCCTTAGCCTAATCCTAGGGGTGCCCTAGCCTAAGCCTAGGGCTGCCCTAGCCTAAGCCTAGGGGTACCCTAGCCTTAGGCTAGGAGAGCCCTAGCCTTAGCCTAAGCCTAGGTCTTCCCTAGCCTTAAGCTAGGGGAGCCCTAACCTTAGCGTAAGCATAAGGGTGCATTAGCCTAAGCCTTGTGGTGCCATAGCCTAAGCCTAGGGGTGACCTAGACTAAGCCTAGGGGTGCCCTAGCCTTAGGCTAGGGGAGCCCTAGCCTTAGCCTAATCCTAGAGGTGCCCTAGCCTAAGCCTAGGAGTGCACTAGCCTAAGCCTAGAAGTTCCTGATCCTAAGCCTAGGGGTGTCCTTGCCAAAGCGTAGGGGTGCCCTAGCCTTAGGCTAGGGGAGCGCTAGCCTTAGCCTAAGCCTACGGGTGCCCTATCTTAAGCCTAGGGATGCCCTAGCCTAAGCCTAGGGGTGCCCTAGTCTTAGGCTAGGGGAGCCCTAGCCTTATCCTAAACCTAGGGGTGCCCTAGCCTTAGGCTAGGGTAACCCGAGCCTTAGTCCAAGCCTAGGGGTACCCTAGCCTAAGCCTAGGGGTGCCCTATCCTTAGGCTAGGGGAGTCCTCGCCTTAGCCAAAGCCTTGGGGTGCCCTAGCCTAAGCCTAGCGGTGCCCTAGCCTAAGTCTAGGAGTGCCGTAGCCTAAGCCTAGGGGTACCCTAGCCTTAGGCCAGTGGAGCCCTAGCCTTAGCCTAAGCTTAGGGGTGCCCCAGCCTAAGCCTAGGGGTGCCCTAGCCTACGTCTAGGGGTGCCTAGCCTAAGCATAGGGGTGCCCTAACCTAAGTTTAGGGGTTCCATACCTAAGCCTAGGGGTGCCCTAGCCTTAGGCTAGGGAAGCCCTAGCCTTAGTCTAAGCCTAGGGGTGCCCTAGCCTAGGCCTAGGGGTGCCCTAGCCTAAGCCTAGGGGAGCCCTAGCCTAAGCCTAGGGGTGCCCTAATCTAAGCCTAAGGGTGCCCTAGCCTTAGACTAGGGGAGCCCTAGCCATAGCCTAAGCCTAGGGGTGCCCTTGCCTAAGCCTAAGCCTAGGGGTGCCCTAGCCTAAGCCTAGGGTTGCCTTAGCCTAAGCCTAGGGGTTCCTTAGCCTAAGCCTAGGGGTCCCCTAGCCCTACCCTAAGCCTAGGGGTGCCTTAGCCTTAGCCTAGGGGTGCCCTAGCCTAAGCCTAGGGGAGTCCTAGCTTTAGCCTAAGTCTAGGGGTGCCCTAGCCTCAACTTAGGGGTGCCCTAGCCTGAGAGTAGGGGTGGTTTAGCCTAAGGCTAGGGGTCCCCTTGCCTTAGCCTAAGCCTAGGATTGCCCTAGCCTAAGCCTAGGGGTGCCATAGCCAGTGTCTAGGGCTGCCCTAGCCTGAGGCTAGGGGAGCCGTAGACTTAGCCTAAGCCTAGGGGTGCCCTAGCCTAAGCCTAGGGGTGCCCTAGCCTAAGCCTAGGGGTGCCCTAGCCTGAGCTTAGGGGTGCCCTAGCCTTAGGCTATGTGAGCCCTAGCCTTTGCCCAAGCCTAGGGGTGCCCTAGCCTAAACCTAGGGGTGCCCTAGCCTAAGCCTAGGGGTGCCCTAGCCTTAGGCTAGGGGTGACCTAGCCTAAGCCTAGGGGTGCCCTAGCCTTAGGCTAGGGGAGCCCTAGCCTTAGCCTAAGCCTAGGGGTGCCCTAGCCTAAGCCTAGGGAGCCCTAGCCTAAGCCTAGGGGTGCCCTAACCTAAGCCGAGGGGTGCCCTACCCTAAGCCTAGGGGTGCCCAGCCCTTAGTCTAGGGGATCCCTAGCCTTAGCCTAAGCCTATGGCTGCCCTAGCCTAAGCCTAGGGGTGCCCTAGCCTAAGTCTTGGGGTGCCCTAGCCTAAGCCTAGGGGTGCCCTAGCCTAAGCCTATGGGTGCCCTAGCCTAAGCTTAGGGGTGCCCTAAACTAAGCCTAGGGGTGCCCTAGCCTAAGCCTAGGGGTGCCCTAGCCAAAGTCTAGGGGTTCCCTAGCCAAAGCTTAGGGGTGCCTTAGCCTTAGGCTAGGGGATCCCTAGCCTTAGCCTAAGCCTAGGGGAGCCAAAGCCTAAACCTAGGGGTGACCTAAACTAAGCCTAGGGGTGGCCTTCCCTTAGGCTAGGGGAGCCCTAGCCTTAGCCTAATCCTAGGGCTGCCCTACCCTAAGCCAAGGGCTGCTCTAGCCTACGCCTAGGGGTGCCCTAGCCTAAGCCTAGGGGTGCCCCAACCTAAGCCTAGGGGTACCTTATCCTTAGGCTAAGAGAACCCTAGCCTTAGCCTAAGCCTAGGGTTGCCCTAGCCTTAGGCTAGGGGAGCCCTAACCTTAGCGTAAGCCTAGGGGTGCATTAGCCAAGCCTTGGGGTGCCCTAGCCTAAGCCTAGGGGTGCCCTAGACTAAACCTAGGAGTGCACTAGCCTAAGCCTAGAAGTTCCTGATCCTAAGCCTAGGGATGTCCTTGCCAAAGTCTAGAGGTGCCCTAGCCTTAGGCGAGGGGAGCCCTAGCCTTAGACTAAGCCTACGGGTGCCCTATCTTAAGCCTAGGGGTGCCCTAGCCTAAGCCTAGGGGTGCCCAAGCCTAAGCCTAGGGGAGCCCTAGCCTAAGCCTAGGGGTGCCCTAGACTAAGCCTAAGGGTGCCCTAGCCTTAGACTAGGGGAGCCCTAGCCTTAGCCTAAGCCTAGGGGTGCCCTTGACTAAGCCTAAGCCTAGGGGTGCCCTAGCCTAAGCCTAAGGTTGCCCTAGCCTAAGCCTAGGGGTGCCTTAGCCTAAGCCTAGGGGTCCCCTAGCCCTAGCCTAAGCCTAGGGGAGTCCTAGCTTTAGCCTAAGCCTAGGGGTGCCCTAGCCTAAACCTATGGTTGCCCTAGCCTAAGCGTAGGGGTGGTTTAGCCTAAGCCTACGGGTCCCCTAGCCTTAGCCTAAGCCTAGGGGTGCCCGAGCCTAAGCCTAGGGTTGCCCTACCCTAAGCCTAGGGGTGCCCTAGCCTTAGGCTAGGGGAGCCCTAGCCTTAGCCTACGCCTAGGGTGCCCTAGCCTAAGCCTAGGGGTGCCCGAGCCTAAGCCTAGGGGTGCCCTTGCCTGAGCCTGGGGGTGCACCAGCCTGAGCCTACGGGTACCCTAGCCTGAGGCTAGGGGAGCCCTAGATTTAGTCTAGCCTAGGATTGCCCTAGCCTAAGCCTAGGGGTGCCCTAGCCTAAGCCTAGGGGTGTCCTAGCCTAAGCCTAGGGGTGCCCTAGCCTGAGCCTAGGGGTGCCCTAGCCTAAGCCGAGGGGTACCCTAGCCTAAGCCTAGGGGTGCCGTAGCCTTAGGCGAGGGGAGCCCTAGCCTTAGCATAAGCCTAGGGGTGCCCTTGTCTAAGCAAAGGGGTGCCCTTGTCTGAGGCTAGGGGAGCCCTAGCCTTAGCCTAAGCCTACGATAGCCCTAGCCTAAGCTTAGGGGTCCCCTAGCCTGAGTCTAGGGGTGCCCTAACCTGAGGTTAGTGGAACCCTAGCCCTAGGCTAAGCCTAGGTGTGCCCTAGCCTAAGCCTAGGGTTGCCCTAGCCTTAGACTAGGGGAGCCCTAGCCTTAGGCTAGGGGAGCCCTATCCTTAGCCTAAGCCTAGGGGTGCCCTAGCCTAAGCCTAGGGCTGCCCTAGCCTAAGCCTACGGGCGTCCTAGCCTAAGCCTAGGGGTGCCCTAGCCTAAGCCTAGGCGTGCCCTAGCCTTAGTCTAGGGGAGCCCTAGCCTTAGCCTAAGCCTTGGGGCGCCCTAGCCTAAACCTAGGGGTGCCCTAGCCTAAGCCTAGGGGTGAACTAGCCTAAGCCTAGGGGTGCCCTAGCCCAAGCCTAGGTGTGTCCTAGCCTAAGGCTAGGGGTGCCCTAGCCTTAGTCTAGTGGAGCCCTAGCCTTAGCCTAAACCTAGGTGTGCCCTATCCTAAGCCTAGGGGTGCCCTAGCCTTAGCCTAGGGGTCCCCTAGTCTAAGCCTAGGGGTGCCCTAGCCTTAGGGTAGTGGAGCCCGAGCCTTAGTCCAAGCCTAGGGGTACCCTAGCCTAAGCTTAGGGGTGCCCTATCCTTAGGCTAGGGGAGTCCTCGCCTTAGCCGAAGCCTTGGGTGCCCTAGCCTAAGCCTAGGGGTTACATAGCCTAAGTCTAGGGGTGCCGTAGCCTAAGCCTAGGGGTACCCTAGCCTTAGACTAGGGGAGCCCTAGCCTTAGCCTAAGCTTAGGAGTGCCCCAGCCTAAGCCTAGGGGTGCCCTAGCCTACGTTTAGGGGTGCCTAGCCTAAGCATAGGAGTGCCCTAACCAAAGTTTAGGGGTTCCCTACCTAAGCCTAGTGGTGCCCTAGCCTAGGCTTAGTTGTGCCCTAGCCTAAGCCTCGGGGTGCCCTAGCCTAAGCCTAGGGGAGCCCTAGCCTAAGCCTAGGGGTGCCCTAGTCTAAGCCTAAGGGTGCCCTAGCCCTAGCCTAAGCCTAGGTGTGCCGTAGCCTTAGCATAGGGGTGCCCTTGACTAAGCCTAAGCCTAGGGGTGCCCTAGCCTAAGCTTAGGGGTGCCTTAGCCTAAGCCTAGGGGTCCCCTAGCCCTAGCCTAAGCCTAGGTGTGCCGTAGCCTTAGCATAGGGGTGCCCTAGCCTAAGCCTAGGGGAGTCCTAGCTTTAGCCTAAGCCTAGGGGTGCCCTAGTCTAAACCTAGGGGTGCCCTAGCCTAAGACTAGGGGTGCCCTAGCTTAAGCCTAGGGGTGCCCTAGCCTTAGGCTAGGGGAGCCCTAGCCTTAGCCTAAGCCTAGGGGTGCCCTAGCCTAAGCCTAGGGGAGCCCTATCCTAAGGCTAGAGGAGCCCTAGCCTTAGCCTAGGCCTATGGGTGCCCGAGCCTAAGGCTAAGGGAAGCCTAGCCTTAGCCTAAGCCTAGGGGAGCCCGAGCCTAAGGCTAGGGAGCCCAAGCCTAACCCTAGGGGTGCCCTAGGCTAAGGGTAGGGGAGACCTAGCCTTAGCCTAAGCCTATGAGTGCCCTAGCCTAAGGCTAGTGGAGCCCTAACCTATGGCTAGGGGAAACCTAGCCTTAGCCTAAGCCTAAAGGTGCCCTAACCTAAGGCTAGGGGAGCACTAGCCTAAGGCTAGGGGATCCTTAGCCTTAGCCTAATCCTTGGGGTGCCCTAACGTAAGACTAGGGGAGCCCTTGCCTAAGGCTAGGGTAGCCCTCGCCTTAGCCGAGGCCTAGGGGAGCCCTAGCCTAAAGCTAGGGGAGACCTAGCCTTAGCCTAAGCCAAGTGTGCCCGGGCCTAAGGTTATGGGAGCCCTAGCCTAAGCCTAAGCCTAGGGGAGCCCTAGCCTAAGCCTAGGGGAGCCCTAGCCTAAGGCTAGGGGTGCCCTAGCCTAAGCCTAGGGGTGCCCTAGCCTGAGCCTAGGGGTGCCCTAGCCTTAGGCTAGGGGAGCCGTAGCCTTAGCCTAAGGCTTGGGGTGCCCTAGCCTAAGCCTAGGGGTGCCCTGGCCTAAGGCTAGCGGAGCCCTAGCCTAGGGCTCGGGAAGCCCTAGCCTAAGCCTAGGGGAGCCCTAGCCTTAGCCTAAGCCTAGGGGTGCCCTAGCCAAGGCTAGGGGAGCATTATCCTAAGGCTAGGGTATCCCTAGTCTTAGCCTAATCCTAGGGGTGCCCTAGCCTCAGGTTTGGGGTGCCATAGCCTAAGTCTAGCGGTGCCCTAGCCTAAGCCTAGTGGTGCCTTAGCATAAGCCTAGGGGTGCCTTAGCATAAGCCTAGGGGTGACCTAGCCTTAGCCTAAGCCTAGGGGTCCCCTAGCCTAAGTCTAGTGGTGCCCTAGCATAAGCCTTGGGGTGCCCTAGCCTTAGGCTAGGGGTGCCCTAGCCTTAGCCTAAGAATAGAGGTGCCCTAGCCAAAGCCTAGGGGTGCCCAAGCCTAAGCCTAGAGGTGCCCTAGCCTTAGGCTAGGGGAGCCCTAACCTTAGTGTAAGACTAGGGGTGCCTTAGCCTAAGCCTTGGGGTGCCCTAGCCTAAGCCTAGGGGTGCCCTAGCCTTAGGCTAGGGGAGCCCTAGCCTTAGCCTAACCCTAGGGGTGCCCTACCTAAATCTAGGGGTGCCCTAGCCTAAGCCTACGGGTGCCCTAGCCAAAGCCTAGGGGTGCCCTAGCCTTAGGCTAGGGGAGCCCTAGCCTTAGCCTAGGAGTGCCCTAACCTTAGGCTAGGGGATCACTAGCCTTAGCCTAAGCATAGGGGTGCCCTAGCTTAAGCCTAGGGGTGCTCTAGCCTAAGCCTAGGGGTTCCCTAGCCAAAGCCTAGGAGTGCCCTAGCCTTAGGCTAGGGGAGCCCTAGCCTTAGCCTAAGCCTAGGGGTGCCCTAGCCTAAGCCTAGGGTGCCGTAGCCTAAGCTTAGAAGTTCCCTATTCTAAGCCTAGTGGTGCCCTAGCCAAAGCCTAGGGGTGCCCTAGCCTAAGCCTAGGGGCGCCCTAGCCTTAGGCTAGTGGAGTCCTAGCCTTAGCCTAAGCCTAGGGGTGCCCTAGCCTAAGCCTAGGGGTGCCCTAGGGGAGCCCTAGCCTTAGGCTAGGGGAGCCCTAGCCTTAGCCCAAGCCTTGGGGTGCCCTAACGTAAGACTAGGGGAGCCCTATTCTAAGGCTAGGGGAGCCCTAGTTTGGCCTAAGCCTAGGTGTGTCCTAGGCTAAGGCTAGGGGAGCCCTAGCCTAAGGCTAGGGGAGCCCTTGCCTTAGCCTAAGACTATGGGTGCCCTAGACCAAGCTAGGGGAGCCCTAGCCTAAGGCTAGAGGAGCCCTTGCCTTAGCCTAAGCCTAGGGGTGCCCTAGCCTTACGCTATGGGAGCCCTAGCCTAGGGCTCGGGGAGCCCTACCCTAAGCCTAGGGGAGCCCTAGCCTTAGCCTTAGGCTAGAGGTGCCCTAGCCTAAGCGTAGGGGTGCCCTAGCCTAAGGCTAGGGGAGCCCTGGATAAGAGTAGGGGAGCCCTAGCCTTAGCATAGGCCTAGGGGAGCCCTAGCCTAAAGCTAGGGGAGACCTAGCCTTAGCTTAAGCCAAGGGGTGCCCTGGCATAAGGATAGGGGAGCCCTAGCCTAAGGCTAGGGGAGCCCTGGCCTAAGACTAGGGGTGCCCTGGCTTAAGGCTAGGAGAGCCCTGGCCTAAACTTTGGGGTGCCCTAGCCTAAGGCTAAGGGAGCCCTAGCATTAGCCTAAGCCTAGGGGTGCCCTAGCCTTAGGCTAGGGGAGCCCTAGCCTAAGGCTACGGGAGCCCTAGCCTTAGCCTAATCCTAGGGGTGCCCTAGCCTAAGCCTAGGGGTGCCCTCGCCTAAGGCTAGGGGAGCCCTAGATAAGAGTAGGGGAGCCCTAGCCTTAGCCTAAGCTTAGGGGTGCCCTAGCATAAGGCTAGTGGTACCCGAGCCTAAGGTACGGGAGCATGAGCTTAAGGCTAGGGGAACCAGAGTCTAAGGCTAGGGGAGCCCTAGTCTAAGCCTAGGGGTGCCCTAGCCTAAGGCTAGGAGAGCCCAAGCCTAAGGTTAGGGGAGCCCTAGCCTAAGCCTAAGCCTAGGGGTGCCCTAGCCTAAGCCAAGGGGTGCCCTAGCCTAAGGCTAGTGGAGCCCTAGCCTAAGCCTAGGGGTGCCCTGGCCTAAGGCTAGCGGAGCCCTAGCCTAGAGCTCGGGAAGCCCTGGCCTAAAGCTAGGGGAGCCCTAGCCTCAGCCTAAGCCTAGGGGTGCCCTAGCCTAAGGCTAGGGGAGCCCTAGCCTAGGGCTCGGAGAGCCCTAGCCTAAGCCTAGGGGTGCCCTAGCCTAAGCCTAGGGGTGCCCTAGCCTAAGCCTAGGGGTGCCCTAGCCTAAGCCTAGGGGAGCCCTAGCCTAAGGCTAGGGGTGCCCTAGCCTTAGGCTAGGGGAGCCCTAGCCTTAGCCTAAGCCTAGGGGTGCCCTAGCCTAAGCCTAGGGAGCCCTAGCCTAAGCCTAGGGGTGCCCCAGCCTAAGCCTAGGGAGCCCTAGCCTAAGCCTAGGGGTGCCCTAACCTAAGCCTAGGGGTGCCCTACCCTAAGCCTAGCGGTGCCCAGCCCTTAGTCTAGGGGATCCCTAGCCTTAGCCTAAGCCTATGGCTGCCCTAGCCTAAGCCTAGGGGTGCCCTAGCCTAATCCTTGGGGTGCCTAGCCTAAGCCTAGGGGTGCCCTAGCCTAAGCCTAGGGGTGCCCTAGCCTAAGCCTAGGGGTGCCCTAGCCAAAGTCTAGGGGTTCCCTAGCCTAAGCTTAGGGGTGCCTTAGCCTTAGGCTAGGGGATCCCTAGCCTTAGCCTAAGCCTAGGGGAGCCAAAGCCTAAACCTAGGGGTGACCTAAACTAAGCCTAGGGGTGGCCTTGCCTTAGGCTAGGGGAGCCCTAGCCTTAGCCTAATCCTAGGGCTGCCCTAGCCTAAGCCAAGGGCTGCCCTAGCCTACGCCTAGGGGTGCCCTAGTCTAAGCCTAGGGGTGCCCCAGTCTAAGCCTAGGGGTACCCTAGCCTTAGGCTAGAAGAGCCCTAGCCTTAGCCTAAGCCTAGGGCTGCCCTAGCCTTAGGCTAGGGGAGCCCTAACCTTAGCGTAAGCCTAGGGGTGCATTAGCCTAAGCCTTGGGGTGCCCTAGCCTAAGACTAGGGGTGCCCTAGACTAAGCCTAGGGGTGCCATAGCCTTAGGCTAGGGGAGACCTATTCTTAGCCTAATCCTAGGGGTGCCCTAGGCTAAGCCTAGGAGTGCACTAGCCTAAGCCTAGAAGTTCCTGATCCTAAGCCTAGGGATGTCCTTGCCAAAGTCTAGGGGTGCCCTAGCCCTAGGCAAGGGGAGCCCTAGCCTTAGAATAAGCCTACGGGTGCCCTATCTTAAGCCTAGGGGTGCCCTAGCCTAAGCCTAGGGGTGCCCTAGCCTAAGCCTAGGGGAGCCCTAGCCTAAGCCTAGGGGTGCCCTAGACTAAGCCTAAGGGTGCCCTAGCCTTAGACTAGGGGAGCCCTAGCCTTAGCCTAAGCCTAGGGGTGCCCTTGCCTAAGCCTAAGCCTAGGGACGCCCTAGCCTAAGCCTAGGGGTGCCCTAGCCTAAGCCTAGGGGTGCCTTAGCCTAAGCCTAGGGGTCCCCTAGCCCTAGCCTAAGCCTAGGGGTTCCGTAGCCTTAGCCTAAGGGTGCCCTAGCCTTAGACTAGGGGAGCCCTAGCCTTAGCCTAAGCCTAGGGGTGCCCTTGCCTAAGCCTAAGCCTAGGGACGCCATAGCCTAAGCCTAAGGCTGCCCTACCCTAAGCCTAGGGGTACCCTAGCCTTAGGCTAGGGGAGCCCTAGCCTTAGCCTACGCCTAGGGTGCCCTAGCCTAAGCCTAGGGGTGCCCGAGCCTAAGCCTAGGGGTGCCCTTGCCTGTGCCTGGGGGTGCACCAGCCTGAGCCTACGGGTACCGTAGCCTGAGGCTAGGGGAGCCCTAGATTTAAACTAGCCTAGGATTGCCCTAGCCTAAGCCTAGGGGTGCCATAGCCAGTGTTTGGGGTGCCCTAGCCTGAGGCTAGGGGAGCCGTAGACTTAGCCTAAGCCTAGGGCTGCCCTAGCCTAAGCCTAGGGGTGCCGTAGCCTAAGCCTAGGGGTGCCCTAGCCTAAGCCTAGGGGTGCCCTAGCCTGAGCCTAGGGGTGCCCTAGCCTAAGCCTAGGGGTGCCCTACCCTAAGCCTAGGGGTACCCTAGCCTAAGCCTAGGGGAGCCGTAGCCTTAGGCGAGGGGAGCCCTAGCCTTAGCATAATCCTAGGGGTGCCCTTGTCTAAGTAAAGGGGTGCCCTTGTCTGAGGCTAGGGGAGCCCTAGCCTTAGCCTAAGCCTACGATTGACCTAGCCTAAGCTTAGGGGTGCCCTAGCCTGAGTCTAGGGGTGCCCTACCCTGAGGTTAGTGGAGCCCTAGCCCTAGGCTAAACCTAGGTGTGCCCTAGCCTAAGCCTAGGGTTGCCCTAGCCTTAGACTAGGGGAGCCCTAGCCTTAGGCTAGGGGAGCCCTATCCTTAGCCTAAGCCTAGGGGTGCCCTAGTCTAAGCCTAGGGGTGCCCTAGCCTAAGCCTAGGGGTGCCCTAGCCTAAGCCTAGGGGTGCCCTAGCCTAAGCCTAGGTGTGTCCTACCCTAAGGTTAGGGGTGCCCTAGCCTTAGTCTAGTGGAGCCCTAGCCTTAGCCTAAACCTAGGGGTGCCCTATCCTAAGCCTAGGGGTGCCCTAGCCTAAGCCTAGGGGTCCCCTAGTCTAAGCCTAGGGGTGCCCTATCCTTAGGCTAGGGGAGTCCTCGCCTTAGCCGAAGCCTTGGGGTGCCCTAGCCTAAGTCTAGGGGTGCCATAGCCTAAGTCTAGGGGTGCCGTACCCTAAGTCTAGGGGTACCCTAGCCTTAGGCTAGGGGAGCCCTAGCCTTAGCCTAAGCTTAGGGGTGCCCCAGCCTAAGCCTAGGGGTGCCCTAGCCTACGTCTAGGGGTGCCTAGCCTAAGCATAGGGGTGCCCTAACCTAAGTTTAGGGGTTCCCTACCTAAGCCTAGGGGTGCCCTAGCCTTAGCCTAAGCCTAGTGGTGCCCTAGCCTAGGCCTAGGGGTGCCCTAGCCTAAGACTCGGGGAGCCCTAGCCTAAGCCTAGGGGTGCCCTAGTCTAAGCCTAAGGGTGCCCTAGCCTTAGACTAGGGGAGCCCTAGCCTTAGCCTAAGCCTAGGGGTGCCCTGACTAAGCCTAAGCCTAGGGTTGCACTAGCCTAAGCCTAGGGGTGCCCTAGCCCAAGCCTAGGGGTGCCTTAGCCTAAGCCTAGGGGTCCCCTAGCCCTAGCCTAAGCCTAGGGGTGACGTAGCCTTAGCTTAGGGGTGCCCTAGCCTAAGCCTAGGGGAGTCCTAGCTTTAGCCTAAGCCTAGGGGTGCCCTAGCCTAAACCTAGGGGTGCCCTAGCCTAAGCGTAGGGGTGGTTTAGCCTAAGCCTAGGGTCCCCTAGCCTTAGCCTAAGCCTAGGGGTGCCCGAGCCTAAGCCTGGGTTTGCCCTACCCTAAGCCTAGGGGTGCCCTAGCCTTAGGCTAGGGGAGCCCTCGCCTTAGCCTACGCCTAGGGTGCCCTAGCCTCAGCTAAGGGGTGCCCTAGCCTAAGCCTAGGGGTGCCCTAGCTTAAGCCTAGGGGTGCCCTAGCCTTAGGCTAGGGGAGCCCTAGGCTTAGCCTAAGCCTAGGGGTGCCCTAGCCTAAGCCTAGGGGAGCCCTAGCCTAAGGCTAGGGGAGCCCTAGCCTTAGCCTAGGCCTATGGGTGCCTGAGCCTAAGGCTAAGGGAAGCCTAGCCTTAGCCTAAGTCTAGGGGAGCCCGAGCCTAAGGCTAGGGGAGCCCAAGCCTAACCCTAGGGGTGCCCTAGGCTAAGGGTAGGGGAGACCTAGCCTTAGCCTAAGCCTAAAGGTGCCCTAACCTAAGGCTAGGGGAGCACTAGCCTAAGGCTAGGGGAGCCCTAGCCTTAACCCAAGCCTTGGGGTGCCCTAACGTAAGACTAGGGGAGCCCTTGCCTAAGGCTAGGGTAGCCCTCACCTTAGCCGAGGCCTAGGGGAGCCCTAGCCTAAGGATAGGGAGCCCTAGCCTAAGCCTAAGCCTAGGGGAGCCCTATCCTAAGCCTAGGGGAGCCCTAGCCAAAGGCTAGGGGTGCCCTAGCCTAAGCCTAGGGGTGCCCTAGTCTGAGCCTAGGGGTGCCCTAGCCTTAGGCTAGGGGAGCCGTAGCCTTAGCCTAATGCTTGGGGTGCCCTAGCCTAAACCTAGGTGTGCCCTAACCTAAGCGTAGGGGTGCCTTAGCCTAAGCCTAGGAGTGCCCTGGCCTAAGGCTACCGGAGCCCTAGCCTAGGGCTCGGGAAGCCCTAGCCTAAGGCTAGGGGAGCCCTAGCCTTAGCCTAAGCCTAGGGGTGCCCTAGCCTAAGGCTAGGGGAGCTCGAGCCTAGGTTACGGGAGCCCTAGCCTAAGCCTAGGGGAGCCCTAGCCTTAGCCTAAGCCTAGGGGTGCCCTAGCCAAGGCTAGGGGAGCATTATCCTAAGGCTAGGGGATCCCTAGCCTTAGCCTAAGCCTAGGGGTGCCCTAGCCTCAGCTTTGGGGTGCCCTAGCCTAAGTCTAGCGGTGCCCTAGCCTAAGCCTAGGGGTGCCTTAGCCTAAGCCTAGTGGTGCGTTAGCATAAGCCTAGGGGTGACCTAGCCTTAGCCTAAGCCTAGAGGTCCCCTAGCCTAAGTCTAGGGGTGCCCTGGCCTAAGCCTAGTGGTGCCCTAGCCTAGGCCTAGGGGTGCCCTAGCCTAAGCCTCGGGGTGCCCTAGCCTAAGCCTAGGGGAGCCCTAGCCTAAGCCTAGGGGTGCCCTAGTCTAAGCCTAAGGGTGCCCTAGCCTTAGACTTGGGGAGCCCTAGCCTTAGCCTAAGCCTAGGGGTGCCCTTGACTAAGCCTAAGCCTAGGGTTGCCCTAGCCTAAACCTAGGGGTGCCCTAGCCTAAGCCTAGGGGTGCCTTAGCCTAAGCCTAGGGGTCCCCTAGCCCTAGCCTAAGCCTAGGGGTGCCCTAGCCTAAGCCTAGAGGTGCCCTAGCCTTAGGCTACGGGAGCCCTAACCTTAGTGTAAGACTAGGGGTGCCTTAGCCTAAGCCTAGAGGTGCCCTAGCCTTAGGCTAGGGGAGCCCTACCCTTAGCCTAACCCTAGGGGTGCCCTAGCGTAAATCTAGGGGTGCCCTAGCCTAAGCCTACGGGTGCCCTAGCCAAAGCCTAGGGGTGCCCTAGCGTTAGGCTAGGGGAGCCCTAGCCTTAGCCTAGGAGTGCCCTAACCTTAGGCTAGGGGATCACTATCCTTAGCCTAAGCATAGGGGTGCCCTAGCTTAAGCCTAGGGGTGCTCTAGCCTAAGCCTAGGGGTCCCCTAGCCTAAGCCTAGGGGTGCCCTAGCCTAAGCCTAGGGTGCCGTAGCCTAAGCTTAGAAGTTCCCTATCCTACGCTTAGTGGTGCCCTAGCCAAAGCCTAGGGGTGCCCTAGCCTAAGCCTAGGGGTGCCTGAGCCTAAGCCTAGGGGTGCCCTTGCCTGTGCCTGGGGGTGCACCAGCCTGAGCCTACGGGTACCGTAGCCTGAGGCTAGGGGAGCCCTAGATTTAAACTAGCCTAGGATTGCCCTAGCCTAAGCCTAGGGGTGCCATAGCCAGTGTTTGGGGTGCCCTAGCCTGAGGCTAGGGGAGCCGTAGACTTAGCCTAAGCCTAGGGCTGCCCTAGCCTAAGCCTAGGGGTGCCGTAGCCTAAGCCTAGGGGTGCCCTAGCCTAAGCCTAGGGGTGCCCTAGCCTGAGCCTAGGGGTGCCCTAGCCTAAGCCTAGGGGTGCCCTACCCTAAGCCTAGGGGTACCCTAGCCTAAGCCTAGGGGAGCCGTAGCCTTAGGCGAGGGGAGCCCTAGCCTTAGCATAATCCTAGGGGTGCCCTTGTCTAAGTAAAGGGGTGCCCTTGTCTGAGGCTAGGGGAGCCCTAGCCTTAGCCTAAGCCTACGATTGACCTAGCCTAAGCTTAGGGGTGCCCTAGCCTGAGTCTAGGGGTGCCCTACCCTGAGGTTAGTGGAGCCCTAGCCCTAGGCTAAACCTAGGTGTGCCCTAGCCTAAGCCTAGGGTTGCCCTAGCCTTAGACTAGGGGAGCCCTAGCCTTAGGCTAGGGGAGCCCTATCCTTAGCCTAAGCCTAGGGGTGCCCTAGTCTAAGCCTAGGGGTGCCCTAGCCTAAGCCTAGGGGTGCCCTAGCCTAAGCCTAGGGGTGCCCTAGCCTAAGCCTAGGTGTGTCCTACCCTAAGGTTAGGGGTGCCCTAGCCTTAGTCTAGTGGAGCCCTAGCCTTAGCCTAAACCTAGGGGTGCCCTATCCTAAGCCTAGGGGTGCCCTAGCCTAAGCCTAGGGGTCCCCTAGTCTAAGCCTAGGGGTGCCCTATCCTTAGGCTAGGGGAGTCCTCGCCTTAGCCGAAGCCTTGGGGTGCCCTAGCCTAAGTCTAGGGGTGCCATAGCCTAAGTCTAGGGGTGCCGTACCCTAAGTCTAGGGGTACCCTAGCCTTAGGCTAGGGGAGCCCTAGCCTTAGCCTAAGCTTAGGGGTGCCCCAGCCTAAGCCTAGGGGTGCCCTAGCCTACGTCTAGGGGTGCCTAGCCTAAGCATAGGGGTGCCCTAACCTAAGTTTAGGGGTTCCCTACCTAAGCCTAGGGGTGCCCTAGCCTTAGCCTAAGCCTAGTGGTGCCCTAGCCTAGGCCTAGGGGTGCCCTAGCCTAAGACTCGGGGAGCCCTAGCCTAAGCCTAGGGGTGCCCTAGTCTAAGCCTAAGGGTGCCCTAGCCTTAGACTAGGGGAGCCCTAGCCTTAGCCTAAGCCTAGGGGTGCCCTGACTAAGCCTAAGCCTAGGGTTGCACTAGCCTAAGCCTAGGGGTGCCCTAGCCCAAGCCTAGGGGTGCCTTAGCCTAAGCCTAGGGGTCCCCTAGCCCTAGCCTAAGCCTAGGGGTGACGTAGCCTTAGCTTAGGGGTGCCCTAGCCTAAGCCTAGGGGAGTCCTAGCTTTAGCCTAAGCCTAGGGGTGCCCTAGCCTAAACCTAGGGGTGCCCTAGCCTAAGCGTAGGGGTGGTTTAGCCTAAGCCTAGGGTCCCCTAGCCTTAGCCTAAGCCTAGGGGTGCCCGAGCCTAAGCCTAGGTTTGCCCTACCCTAAGCCTAGGGGTGCCCTAGCCTTAGGCTAGGGGAGCCCTCGCCTTAGCCTACGCCTAGGGTGCCCTAGCCTCAGCTAAGGGGTGCCCTAGCCTAAGCCTAGGGGTGCCCTAGCTTAAGCCTAGGGGTGCCCTAGCCTTAGGCTAGGGGAGCCCTAGGCTTAGCCTAAGCCTAGGGGTGCCCTAGCCTAAGCCTAGGGGAGCCCTAGCCTAAGGCTAGGGGAGCCCTAGCCTTAGCCTAGGCCTATGGGTGCCTGAGCCTAAGGCTAAGGGAAGCCTAGCCTTAGCCTAAGTCTAGGGGAGCCCGAGCCTAAGGCTAGGGGAGCCCAAGCCTAACCCTAGGGGTGCCCTAGGCTAAGGGTAGGGGAGACCTAGCCTTAGCCTAAGCCTAAAGGTGCCCTAACCTAAGGCTAGGGGAGCACTAGCCTAAGGCTAGGGGAGCCCTAGCCTTAACCCAAGCCTTGGGGTGCCCTAACGTAAGACTAGGGGAGCCCTTGCCTAAGGCTAGGGTAGCCCTCACCTTAGCCGAGGCCTAGGGGAGCCCTAGCCTAAGGATAGGGAGCCCTAGCCTAAGCCTAAGCCTAGGGGAGCCCTATCCTAAGCCTAGGGGAGCCCTAGCCAAAGGCTAGGGGTGCCCTAGCCTAAGCCTAGGGGTGCCCTAGTCTGAGCCTAGGGGTGCCCTAGCCTTAGGCTAGGGGAGCCGTAGCCTTAGCCTAATGCTTGGGGTGCCCTAGCCTAAACCTAGGTGTGCCCTAACCTAAGCGTAGGGGTGCCTTAGCCTAAGCCTAGGAGTGCCCTGGCCTAAGGCTACCGGAGCCCTAGCCTAGGGCTCGGGAAGCCCTAGCCTAAGGCTAGGGGAGCCCTAGCCTTAGCCTAAGCCTAGGGGTGCCCTAGCCTAAGGCTAGGGGAGCTCGAGCCTAGGTTACGGGAGCCCTAGCCTAAGCCTAGGGGAGCCCTAGCCTTAGCCTAAGCCTAGGGGTGCCCTAGCCAAGGCTAGGGGAGCATTATCCTAAGGCTAGGGGATCCCTAGCCTTAGCCTAAGCCTAGGGGTGCCCTAGCCTCAGCTTTGGGGTGCCCTAGCCTAAGTCTAGCGGTGCCCTAGCCTAAGCCTAGGGGTGCCTTAGCCTAAGCCTAGTGGTGCGTTAGCATAAGCCTAGGGGTGACCTAGCCTTAGCCTAAGCCTAGAGGTCCCCTAGCCTAAGTCTAGGGGTGCCCTGGCCTAAGCCTAGTGGTGCCCTAGCCTAGGCCTAGGGGTGCCCTAGCCTAAGCCTCGTGGGTGCCCTAGCCTAAGCCTAGGGGAGCCCTAGCCTAAGCCTAGGGGTGCCCTAGTCTAAGCCTAAGGGTGCCCTAGCCTTAGACTTGGGGAGCCCTAGCCTTAGCCTAAGCCTAGGGGTGCCCTTGACTAAGCCTAAGCCTAGGGTTGCCCTAGCCTAAGCCTAGGGGTGCCCTAGCCTAAGCCTAGGGGTGCCTTAGCCTAAGCCTAGGGGTCCCCTAGCCCTAGCCTAAGCCTAGGGGTGCCCTAGCCTAAGCCTAGAGGTGCCCTAGCCTTAGGCTACGGGAGCCCTAACCTTAGTGTAAGACTAGGGGTGCCTTAGCCTAAGCCTAGAGGTGCCCTAGCCTTAGGCTAGGGGAGCCCTAGCCTTAGCCTAACCCTAGGGGTGCCCTAGCGTAAATCTAGGGGTGCCCTAGCCTAAGCCTACGGGTGCCCTAGCCAAAGCCTAGGGGTGCCCTAGCGTTAGGCTAGGGGAGCCCTAGCCTTAGCCTAGGAGTGCCCTAACCTTAGGCTAGGGGATCACTATCCTTAGCCTAAGCATAGGGGTGCCCTAGCTTAAGCCTAGGGGTGCTCTAGCATAAGCCTAGGGGTCCCCTAGCCTAAGCCTAGGGGTGCCCTAGCCTAAGCCTAGGGTGCCGTAGCCTAAGCTTAGAAGTTCCCTATCCTACGCTTAGTGGTGCCCTAGCCAAAGCCTAGGGGTGCCCTAGCCTAAGCCTAGGGGTGCCCTAGCCTAAGCCTAGGGGTGCCCTAGCCTTAGGCTAGGGGAGCCCTAGCCTTAGCCCAAGCCTTGGGGTGCCCTAACGTAAGACTAGGGGAGCCCTAGTCTAAGGCTAGGGGAGCCCTAGCCGTGGCCTAAGCCTAGGTGTGCCCTAGGATAAGGCTAGGTGAGCCCTAGCCTAAGGCTAGGGGAACCCTTGCCTTAGCCTAAGACTATGGGTGCCCTAGACCAAGCTAGGGGAGCCCTAGCCTAAGGCTAGAGGAGCCCTAGCCTTAGCCTAAGCCTAGGGGTGCCCTAGCCTAACGCTAGGGGAGCCCTAGCCTAGGGCTCGGGGAGCCCTAGCCTAAGCCTAGGGGAGCCCTAGCCTTAGCCTAAGTCTAGGGGTGCCCTAGCCTAAGCGTAGGGGTGCCCTAGCCTAAGGCTAGGGGAGCCCTAGATAAGAGTAGGGGAGACCTACCCTTAGCCTAGGCCTAGGGGAGCCCTAGCCTAAATCTAGGGGAGACCTAGCCTTAGCCTAAGCCAAGGGGTGCCCTGGCCTAAGGATAGGGGAGCCTTAGCCTAAGGCTAGGGGAGCCCTGGCCTAAGACTAGGGGTGCCCTGGCTTAAGGCTAGGAGAGCCCTGGCCTAAACTTTGGGGTGCCCTAGCCTAAGGCTAGGAGAGCCTTAGCCTAAGGCTAAGGGAGCCCTAGCATTAGCCTAAGCCTAGGGGTGCCCTAGCCTAAGGCTAGGGGAGCCCTAGCCTAAGGCTACGGGAGCCCTAGCCTTAGCCTAAGCCTAGGGGTGCCCTAGCCTAAGCCTAGGGGTGCCCTCGCCTAAGGCTAGGGGAGCCCTAGATAAGAGTAGGGGAGCCCTAGCCTTAGCCTAAGCTTAGAGGTGCCCTAGCATAAGGCTAGGGGTACCCGAGCCTAAGGTACGGGAGCATGAGCTTAAGGCTAGGGGAACCAGAGTCTAAGGCTAGGGGAGCCCTAGCCTAAGCCTAGGGGTGCCCTAGCCTAACGCTAGGAGAGCCTAAGCCTAAGGTTAGGGGAGCCCTAGCCTAAGCCTAAGCCTAGGGGTGCCCTAGCCTAAGGCTTGGGGAGCCCTAGCCTAAGGCTAAGGGAAGCCTAGCCTTAGCCTCAGCCTAGGGGTGCCCTAGCCTAAGCCAAGGGGTGCCCTAGCCTACGGCTAGTGGAGCCCTAGCCGAAGCCTAGGGGTGCCCTGGCCTAAGGCTAGCGGAGCCCTAGCCTAGAACTCGGGAAGCCCTAGCCTAAGGCTAGGGGTGCCCTAGCCTAAGGGTAGGGGAGCCCTAACCTAGGGCTCGGAGAGCCCTAGCCTAAGCCTAGGGGTGCCCTAGTCTAAGCCTAGGGGTGCCTAGCCTAAGCCTAGGGGTGCCCTAGCCTAAGCCTAGGGGAGCCCTATCCTAAGGCTAGGGGAGCCCTAGCCTTAGCCTAGGGTATGGGTGCCCGAGCCTAAGGCTAAGGGAAGCCTAGCCTTAGCCTAAGCCTAGGGGAGCACGAGCCTAAGGCTAGTGGAGCCCTAACCTATGGCTAGGGGAGCCCTAGCCTTAGCCTAAGCCTAAAGGTGCCCTAACCTAAGGCTAGGGGAGCACTAGCCTAAGGCTAGGGGAGCCCTCGCCTTAGCCTAAGCCTAGGGGAACCGTAGCCTAAGGTTAGGGGAGCCCTAGCCTTAGCCTAAGCCTAGGGGAGCACTAGCCTAAGCCTAGGGGAGCCCTAGCCTAAGGCTAGGGGTGCCCTAGCCTTAGCCTAGGGGTGCCCTAGCCTGAGCCTAGGGGTGCCCTAGCCTTAGGCTAAGGGAGCCGTAGACTTAGCCTAATGCTAGGGGTTCCCTAGCCTAAGCCAAGGTGTGCCCTAACCTAAGCGTAGGGGTGTCCTAGCCTAAGCTTAGGGGTGCCCTGGCCTAAGGCTAGCGGAGCCCTAGCCTAGGGCTCGGGAAGCCCTAGCCTAAGGCTAGGGGAACCCTAGCCTTAGCCTAAGCCTCGGGGTGCCCTAGCCTAAGGCTAGTGGAGCTCCAGCCTAAGGCTACGGGAGCCCTAGATTAAGCCTAGGGGAGCCCTAGCCTTAGCCTAAGCCTAAGGGTGCCCTAGCCAAGGCTAGGGGAGCATTATCCTAAGCCTAGGGTATCCCTAGCCTTAGCCTAAGCCTAGGGGTGCCCTAGCCTCAGCTTTGGGGTGCCCTAGCCTAAGCCTAGGGTTGCCCTAGCCTAAGCCTAGTGGTGCCTTAGCATAAGCCTAGGGATGACCTAGCCTTAGCCTAAGCTAGGGGTGCCCTAGCCTAAGTCTAGGGGTGCCCTAGCCTTATGCTAGGAGAGCCCTAGCCTTAGCCTAAGCCTAGGGGTGCCCTAGCCAAAGCCTAGGGGTGCCCGAGCCTAAGCCTAGAGGTGCCCTAGCCTTAGGCTAGGGGAGCCCTAACCTTAGCGTAAGCCTAGGGGTGCCTTAGCCTAAGCCTTGTGGTGCCCTAGCCTAAGACTAGGGGTGCCCTAGCCTTAGGCTAGGGGAGCCCTAGCCTTAGCCTAACCCTAGGGGTGCCCTAGCCTAAATCTAGGGGTGCCCTAGCCTAAGCCTACGGGTGCCCAAGCCAAAGCCTATTGGTGCCCTAGCCTTAGGGTAGGGGAGCCCTAGCCTTAGCCTAGGAGTGCCCTAAACTTAGGCTAGGGGATCCCTAGCCTTAGCCTAAGCCTAGGGGTGCCCTAGCTTAAGCCTAGGGGTGCTCTAGCCTAAGCCAAGGGGTTCCCTAGCGAAAGCCTAGGGGTCCCCTAGCCTTAGACTAGGGGAGCCCTAGCCTTAGCCTAAGCCGAGGGGTGCCCTAGCCTAAGCCTAGGATGCCCTAGCCTAAGCTTAGAAGTTCCCTATCCTAAGCCTAGTGGTGCCCTAGCCAAAGCCTAGGGGTGCCCTAGCCTAAGCCTAGGGGTGCCCTAGCTTAAGGCTAGTGGAGCCCTAGCCTTAGCCTACGCCTACGAGTGCCCTAGCTTAAGCCTAGGGGTGCCCTAGCCTAAGCATAGGGGTGCCCTAGCCTAAGCCTAGTGGTGCCTTTGCCTAAGCCTAGGGGTGCCCTAGCCTAAGCCTAGGGGTGCCCTAGCCATAGGCTAGGGGAGCCCTTGCCTTAGTCTAAGCCTAGGGGTGCCCTAGCCTAAGACTAGGGGTGCCCTAACCTATGGCTAGGGGAGCCCTTGCCTTAGGCTAGGGGAGCCCTAGCCTTAGGCTAGGGGAGCCCTAGCCCTAGCCCAAGCCTTGGGGTGTCCTAACGTAAGACTAGGTGAGCCCTAGTCTAAGGCTAGGTGAGCCCTAGCCTTAGCCTAAGCCTATGTGTGCCCTAGGCTAAGGCTAGGGGAGCCCTAGCCTAAGGCTAGGGGAGCCCTTGCCTTAGCCTAAGATTATGGGTACCCTAGCCCAAGTTAGGGGAGCCCTAGCCTAAGGCTAGAGGAGCCCTAGCCTTAGCCTAAGCCTAGGTGTGCCCTAGCCTAACGCTAGGGGAGCCCTAGCCTAGGGCTCGGGGAGCCCTAGCCTAAGCCTAGGGGAGCCCTAGCCTTAGCCTAAGTCTAGGGGTGCCCTAGCCTAAGGCTAGGGAAGCCCTAGCCTAAGGCTAGGGGAGCCCTAGATAAGAGTAGGGGAGCCCTAGCCTTAGCCTAGGCCTAGGGGAGCCCTAGCCTAAAGCTACGGGAGCCGTAGCCTTAGCCTAAGCCTAGGGGTGCCCTGGCCTAAGGATAGGGGAGCCCTAGCCTAAGGCTAGGGGAGCCCTGGCCTTAGACTATGGGTGCCCTGGCTTAAGGATAGGAGAGCCCTGGCCTAAACTTAGGGGTGCCCTAGCCTAAGGCTAGGGGAGCCCTAACCTAAGGCTACGGGAGCCCTAGCCTAATGCTAGGGGAGCCCTAGCCTTAGCCTAAGCTTAGGGGTGCCCTAGCCTAAGGCTATGGGTACCCGAGCCTAAGGTACGGGAGCACGAGCTTAAGGCTAGGGGAACCCGAGTCTAAGGCTAGGGGAGCCTTAGCCTAAGCCTAGTAGTGCCCTAGCCTAAGACTAGGAGAGCCCAAGCCTAAGGTTAGGGGAGCCCTAGCCTAAGCCTAAGCCTAGGGGTGCCCTAGCTTAAGGCTAGCGGAGCCCTAGCCTAGGGCTCGGGAAGCCCTAGCCTAAGGCTAGGGGAGCCCTAGCCTCAGCCTAAGCCTAGGGGTGCCCTAGCCTAAGGCTAGGGGAGCCCTCGCCTAGGGCTCGGAGAGCCCTACCCTAAGGCTAGGGGAGCCCTCGCCTTAGCCTAAGCCTAGTGGTGCCCTAGCCTAAGCCTAGGGGTGCCCTAGCCTAAGCCTAGGGGTGCCCTAGCCTAAACCTAGTGGTGCCCTAGCCTAAGCCTAGGGGTGCCCTAGCCTAAGCCTAGGGGTGCCCTAGCCTAAACCTAGGGGTGCCCTAGCCTAAGCCTAGGCGTGCCCTAGCCTAAGCCTAGGGGTGCCCTAGCCTAAGCCTAGGGGAGCCCTAGCCTAAGGCTAGGGGAGCCCTAGCCTTAGCCTAGGGTATGGGTGCCCGAGCCTAAGGCTAAGGGAAGCCTAGCCTTAGCCTAAGCCTAGGGGAGCCCGAGCCTAAGGCTAGGGGAGCCGAAACCCAACCCTAGGGGTGCAGTAGGCTAAGGGTACGGGAGACCTAGCCTTAGCCTACGCCTATGGGTGCCCTAGCCTAAGGCTAGTGGAGCCCTAACCTATGGCCAGGGGAGCCCTAGCCTTAGCCTAAGCCTAAAGGTGCCCTAACCTAAGGCTAGGGGAGCAATAGCCTAAGGCTAGGTGAGCCCTAGCCTTAGCCCAAGCCTTGGGGTGGCCTAACGTAAGACTAGGGGAGCCCTTGCCTAAGTCTAGGGGAGCCCTCGCCTTAGCCTAAGCCTAGGGGAGCCCTAGCCTAAGGTTAGGGGAGCCCTAGCCTTAGCCTAAGCCTAGAGGAGCCCTAGCCTAAGCCTAGGGGAGCCCTAGCCTAAGGCTAGGGGAGCCCTAGCCTTAGCCTAACCCTACGAGTGCCCTAGCTTAAGCCTAGGGGTGCCCTAGCCTAAGCATAGGGGTGCCCTAGCCTAAGCCTAGTGGTGCCTTTGCCTAAGCCTAGGGGTGCCCTAGCATAAGCCTAGGGGTGCCCTAGCCATAGGCTAGGGGAGCCCTTGCCTTAGCCTAAGCCTAGGGGTGCCCTAGCCTAAGACTAGGGGTGCCCTAACCTATGGCTAGGGGAGCCCTAGCCTTAGGCTAGGGGAGCCCTAGCCTTAGGCTAGGGGAGCACTAGCCTTAGCCCAAGCCTTGGGGTGTCCTAACGTAAGACTAGGGGAGCCCTAGTCTAAGGCTAGGGGAGCCCTAGCCTTAGCCTAAGCCTAGGTGTGCCCTAGGCTAAGGCTAGGGGAGCCCTAGCCTAAGGCTAGGGGAGCCCTTCCCTTAGCCTAAGACTATGGGTACCCTAGCCCAAGCTAGGGGAGCCCTAGCCTAAGGCTAGAGGAGCCCTAGCCTTAGCCTAAGCCTTGGTGTGCCCTAGCCTAACGCTAGGGGAGCCCTATCCTAGGGCTCGGGGAGCCCTAGCCTAAGCCTAGGGGAGCCCTAGCCTTAGCCTAAGTCTAGGGGTGCCCTAGCCTAAGCCTAGGGAAGCCCTAGCCTAAGGCTAGGGGAGCCCTAGATAAGAGTAGGGGCGCCCTAGCCTTAGCCTAGGCCTAGGGGAGCCCTAGCCTAAAGCTAGGGGAGCCCTAGCCTTAGCCTAAGCCTAGGGGTGCCCTGGCCTAAGGATAGGGGAGCCCTAGCCTAAGGCTAGGGGAGCCCTGGCCTAAGACTATGGGTGCCCTGGCTTAAGGATAGGGGAGCCCTGGCCTAAACTTAGGGGTGCCCTAGCCTAAGGCTAGGGGAGCCCTAACCTAAGGCTACGGGAGCCCTAGCCTAATGCTAGGGGAGCCCTAGCCTTAGCCTAAGCTTAGGGGTGCCCTAGCCTAAGGCTATGGGTACCCGAGCCTAAGGTACGGGAGCACGAGCTTAAGGCTAGGGGAACCCGAGTCTAAGGCTAGGGGAGCCTTAGCCTAAGCCTAGTGGTGCCCTAGCCTAAGCCTAGGGGTGCCCTAGCCTAAGCCTAGGGTTGCCCTAGCCTAAGCCTAGGGGTGCCTTTGCCTAAGCCTAGGGGTGCCCTAGCCTAAGCCTAGGGGTGCCCTAGCCATAGGCTAGGGGAGCCCTTGCCTTAGCCTAAGCCTAGGGGTGCCCTAGCCTAAGACTAGGGGTGCCCTATACTAAGCCTAGGGGTGCCCTAGCCTAAGCCTAGGGGTGCCCTAGCCTAAGCCTAGGGGTGCCCTATACTAAGCCTAGGGGTGCCCTACCCTAAGCCTAGGGGTGCCCTAGCCTGAGGCTAGGTGAGCCCTCACGTTAGTCTAGCCTAGGATTGCCCTAGCCTAAGCCTAGGGGTGCCACAGCCTGAGCCTAGGGGTGCCCTAGCCTGAGGATAGGGGAGCCCTAGTCTTAGCCTAAGCCTAGGATTGCCCTAGCCTAAGCTAACGGATGCCCTAGCCTGAGTCTAGGGGTGCCCTTGCCTGAGGCTAGGGGAGCCGTTGCCTTAGCCTAAGTGTAGGGGTGCCCTAGCCTAAGCCTAGGGGTGCCCTAGCCTAAGCCTAGGGGTGTCCTAGCCTTAGTATAGGGGTTACCTAGCCTAAGCCTAGGGGTGCCCTAGCCTAAGCCTAGGTTAGCCCTAGCCTTAGCCTAAGCCTAGGGGTGCCCTAGCCTAAGCCTAGGGGTGGCCTAGCCTAAGCCTAGGGGTGCCCTAGCCTAAGCCTAGGGGTGCCCTAGCCTAAGCTTAGGGGTGCCATAGCCTGTGTCTAGGGGTGCACTAGCCTGAGGCTAGGAAAGCCGTAGCCTTAGCCTAAGCCTAGGGGAGCCCTATCTTAAGCCTAGGGGTGCCCTAGCCTAAGCCTAGGGGTGCCCTAGCCTAAGCCTAGAGGTGCCCTAGCCGTAGTGTAGGGGAGCCCTAGCCTTTTCCTAAGCCTAGGGGTGCCCTAGCCTAAGCCTCGGGGTGCCCTAGCCTGAGCCTAGGGGTGCCGTAGCCTTAGGCTAGGCGAGCCCTAGCCTTAGCCTAAGCCAAGGCGTGCCCTAGTTTAAGCCTAGGGGTGCCCTAGACTGATCCTATGGGAGCCCTAGCCTTAGCGTAAGCCTAGTCGTGCCCTATCCTGAGCCTAGGGGTGCCATAGCCTGAGCCTACGGGTGCCCTAGCCTGAGGCTAGGGGAGCCCTAGCCTTTGTCTAGCATAGGATTGCCCTAGCCTAAGCCTACGGTGCCATAGCCTGAATCTAGGGGTGCCCCAGCCTTAGGCTAGGGGAGCCCTAGCCTAAGCCTAGGGGTGCCCTAGCCTAAGCCTAGGGGTGCCCTAGCCTAAGCCTAGGGGTGCCTTAGCCTAAGCCTAGGGGTGCCCTAGCCATAGGAAAGGGGAGCCCTAGCCATAGCCTAAGCCTAGGTGTGCTCTAGCCTAAACCTAGGGGTGCCCTAGCCTAAGCTTAGGGGTGCCCTAGCCTTAGGCTAGGGGAGCCCTAGCCTTAGTCTAAGCCTAGGGGTGCCCTATCCTTAGGCTAGGGGAGTCCTCGCCTTAGCCGAAGCTTGGGAGTGCCCTAGCATAAACGTAGGGGTGCCCTAGCCTAAGCCTAGGGCTGCCCTAGCCAAGCCAAGGGACGCCCTAGTGTTAGGCTAGAGGAGACCTAGCCTTAGCCTAAGCCTAGGGGTGCCCTAGACTAAGCCTAGGGGTGCCCTAGCCTAAGCCTAGGGTGCCCTAGCCTAAATCTAGGGGTGCCTAGCCTAAGACTAGGGGTGCCCTAGCCTTAGGCTAGGGGAGCCCTAGACTTAGCCTAAGCCTAGGTGTGCCCCAGCCTAAGCCTAGGGGTGCCCTAGCCTACATCTAGGGGTACCCAAGCCTAAGCATAGGGGTGCCATAACCTAAGCCTAGGGGTTCCATACCTAAGCCTAGGGGTGCCCTAGCCTAAGCCTAGGGGTGCCCTAGCCTTAGGCTAGGGAAGCCCTAGCCTTAGCCTAAGCCTAGCGGTGCCCTAGCCTAAGCCTAGTGGTGTCCTAGCATAAGTCTAGGGGTGACCTAGCTTAAGCCTAGGGGTGCCCTAGCCTAAGCCTAGGGGTGCCCTAGTCTACGCCTAAGGGTGCCCTAGCCTTAGACTAGGGGAGCCCAAGCCTTAGATTAAGCCTAGGGGTGCCCTAGCCTAAGCCTAGGGGTGCTCTAGCCTAAGCCTATGGGTGCCCTAGCCTAAGCCTAGGGGTGCCCTAGCCTTAGGCTTGGGGAGCCCTAGCCTTAGCCTAATCCTAGGGGTGCCCTAGCCTAAGACTAGGGGTGCCCTAGCCCAAGCCTATGGGAGCCCTAGCCTTAGGCTAGGGGAGCCCTAGACTTAGCCTAAGCCTAGAGCTGCCGTAGCCTAATCCTAGGGGTGCCCTAGCCTAAGCCTAGGGGTGCCCAAGCCTAAGCCTATGGGTGCCCTAGCCTACATCTAGGGGTGCCCAAGCCTAAGCATAGGGGTGCCATAACCTAAGCCTAGGGGTTCCATACCTAAGCCTAGGGGTGCCCTAGCCTAAGCCTAGGGGTGCCCTAGCCTTAGGCTGGGGAAGCCCTAGCCTTAGCCTAAGCCTAGCGGTGCCCTAGCCTAAGCCTAGTGGTGTCCTTGCCTAAGCCTAGGGGTGCCCTAGCTTAAGCCTAGGGGTGCCCTAGCCTTGGACTCGGGGAGCCCAAGCCTTAGATTAAGCCTAGGGGTGCCCTAGCCTAAGCCTAGGGGTGCTCTAGCCTAAGCCTATGGGTGCCCTAGCCTAAGCCTAGGAGGGTCCTAGCCTAAACTTAGGGGTGCCCTAGCCTTAGGCTTGGGGAGCCCTAGCCTTAGCCTAATCCTAGGGGTGCCCTAGCCTAAGACTAGGGGTGCCCTAGTTCAAGCCTATGGGAGCCCTAGCCTTAGGCTAGGGGAGCCCTAGACTTAGCCTAAGCCTAGAGCTGCCGTAGCCTAATCCTAGGGGTGCCCTAGCCTAAGCCTAGGGGTGCCCAAGCCTTAGCCTATGGGTGCCCTAGCCTACATCTAGGGGTGCCCAAGCCTAAGCATAGGGGTGCCATAACCTAAGCCTAGGGGTTCCATACCTAAGCCTAGGGGTGCCCTAGCCTAAGCCTAGGGGTGCCCTAGCCTTAGGCTGGGGAAGCCCTAGCCTTAGCCTAAGCCTAGCGGTGCCCTAGCCTAAGCCTAGTGGTGTCCTTGCCTAAGCCTAGGGGTGCCCTAGCTTAAGCCTAGGGGTGCCCTAGCCTTGGACTAGGGGAGCCCAAGCCTTAGATTAAGCCTAGGGGTGCCCTAGCCTAAGCCTAGGGGTGCTCTAGCCTAAGCCTATGGGTGCCCTAGCCTAAGCCTAGGAGGGTCCTAGCCTAAACTTAGGGGTGCCCTAGCCTTAGGCTTGGGGAGCCCTAGCCTTAGCCTAATCCTAGGGGTGCCCTAGCCTAAGACTAGGGGTGCCCTAGCCCAAGCCTATGGGTGCCCTAGCCTTAGGTTAGGGGAGCCCTAGACTTAGCCTAAGCCTAGAGCTGCCATAGCCTAATCCTAGGGGTGCCCTAGCCTAAGCCTTGGGGTGCCCAAGCCTAAGCCTAGGGGTGCCCTAGCCTTAGGCTAGGGGAGCCCTTGCCTTAGCCTAAGCCTAGGGGTGCCTAGCCTAAGCCTAGGGGTGCCCTAGCCTAAGCCTAGGAGTGCCTTAGCCTAAGCCTTGGGTTGCCCTAGCCTAAGCCTAGGGGTGCCCTAGCCTAAACCTAAGCCTAGGGGTGCCCTAGCCTAAACCTAGGGGTGCCCTAGCCTTAGCCTAGGGGAGCCCTAGCCTTAGCATAAGCCTAGTCGTGCCCTATCCTGAGCCTAGGGGTGCCCTAGCCTGAGCCTACAGGTGCCCTAGCCTGAGGCTAGGGGAGCCCTAGCCTTTGTCTAGCATAGGATTGCCCTAGCCTAAGCCTACCGTGCCATAGCCTGAGTCTAGTGGTGCCCCAGCCTTAGGCTAGGGGAGCACTAGCCTAAGCCTAGGGGTGCCCTAGCCTAAGCCTAGGGGTGCCCTAGCCTAAGCCTAGGGGTGCCTTAGCCTAAGCCTAGGGGTGCCCTAGCCGTAGGCCAGGGGAGCCCTAGCCATAGCCTAAGCCTAGGGGTGCCCTAGCCTAAAACAAGGGGTGCCCTAGCCTAAGCTTAGGGGTGCCCTAGCCTTAGGCTAGGGGAGTCCTAGCCTTAGTCTAAGCCTAGGGGTGCCCTACCCTTAGGCTAGGGGAGTCCTCGCCTTAGCCGAAGCTTGGGGCTGCCCTAGCCTAAGCCTAGGGGTACCCTAGCCTAAGCCTAGGGTTACCCTAGCCTAAGTCTAGGGGTGCCTAGCCTAAGCCTAGGGGTGCCCTAGCCTAAGCCTAGGGGTGCCCTAGCTTAAGCCTAAGGGTGCCCTAGCCTTAGACTAGGGGAGCCCAAGCCTTAGCCTAAGCCTAGGTGTGCCCCAGCCTAAGCCTAGGGGTGCCCTAGCCTACATCTAGGGGTGCCCTAGCCTAAGCATATGGGTGCCATAACCTAAGCCTAGGGGTTCCATACCTAAGCCTAGGGGTGCCCTAGCCTAAGCCTAGGGTTGCCCTAGCCTTAGGCTAGGGAAGCCCTAGCCTTAGCCTAAGCCTAGCGGTGCCCTAGCCTAAGCCTAGTGGTGTCCTAGCCTAAGCCTAGGGGTGCCCTAGCTTAAGCCTAAGGGTGCCCTAGCCTTAGACTAGGGGAGCCCAAGCCTTAGCCTAAGCCTAGGGGTGCCCTAGCCTAAGCCTAGGGGTGCTCTAGCCTAAGCCTACGGGTGCCCTAGCCTAGGCCTAGGAGGGTCCTAGCCTAAACCTAGGGGTGCCCTAGCCTTAGGCTCAGGGAGCCCTAGCCTTAGCCTAAGCCTAGGGGTGCTCTAGCCAAAGCCTAGGGGTGCCCTAGCCTAAGCCTAGGAGTGCCCTACCCTAAGCCTAGGGGTGCCCTAACCAAAGCCTAGGGTGCCCTAGCCTAAGCGTAGAGGTGCCCTAGCCTTAGGCTAGGGGAGCCCTAACCTTAGCGTAAGCATAGGGGTGCCATAACCTAAGCCTAGGGGTTCCATACCTAAGCCTAGGGGTGCCCTAGCCTAAGCCTAGGTGTGCCCTAGCCTTAGGCTAGGGAAGCCCTAGCCTTAGCCTAAGCCTAGCTGTGCCCTAGCCTAAGCCTAGTGGTGTCCTAGCCTAAGCCTAGGGGTGCCCTAGCTTAAGCCTAGGGGTGCCCTAGCCTTAGCCTAGGGGTGCCCTAGTCTAAGCCTAAGGGTGCCCTAGCCTTAGACTAGGGGAGCCCAAGCCTTAGCCTAAGCCTAGGGGTGCCCTAGGCTAAGCCTAGGGGTGTTCTAGCCTAAGCCTACGGGTGCCCTAGCCTAAGCCTAGGAGGGTGCTAGCCTAAACCGAGGGGTGCCCTAGCCTTAGGCTCAGGTAGCCCTAGCCTTAGCCTAATCCTAGGGGTGCCCTAGCCTAAGCCTAGGGGTGCCCTAGCCCAAGCCTATGGGTGCCCTATCCTTAGGCTAGGGGAGCCCTAGGCTTAGCCTAAGCCTAGGGCTTCCCTAGCCTAATCCTAGGGGTGCCCTAGCCTAAGCCTAGGGGTGCCCAAGCCTAAGCCTAGGGGTGCCCTAGCCTTAGGCTAGGGGAGCCCTAGCTTTAGCCTAAGCCTAGCGGTGCCCTAGCCTAACCCTAGGGGTGCCCTAGCCTAAGCCTAGGAGTCCCCTAGCCTAAGCCTGGGGTGCCCTAACCAAAGCCTAGGGTGCCTTAGCCTAAGCGTAGAGGTGCCCTAGCTTTAGGCTAGGGGAGCCCTAACCTTAGCGTAAGCCAGGGGTGCCTTAGCCTAAGCCTTGGGTTGCCCTACCCTAAGCCTAGGGGTGCCCTTGCCTAAGCCTAGGGGTGCCCTAGCCTAAACCTAAGCATTAGGGGTGCCCTAGCCTAAGTCTAGAGGTGCCCTAGCCTAAGCCTACGGGTGCCCTAGCCTAAGCCTAGGAGTGCCCTAGCCTTAGGCTAGGGGATCCCTAGCCTTAGCCTAAGCCTAGGGGTGCCCTAGCTTAAGCCTAGGAGTGCCCTAACCTAAGCCTAGGGATGCCCTAAATTACGCCTAGGGGTGCCCTAGCCTTAGGCTAGGGGAGCCCTAGCCTTAGCCTAAGCCTAGGGGTGCCCTAGACTAAACTTAGAAGTTCCCTATCCTAAGCCTACGGGTGCCCTAGCCAAAGTCTAGGGGTGCCCTAGCTTTAGGCTAGGGGTGCCCTAGCCTTAGCCTAAGCCTACGGGTGCCCTAGCTTAAGCCTAAGGGTGCCCTAGCCTTAGGCTATGGGAGCCCTAGCCTTAGCCTAAGCCTAGGGGTGCCCTAGCCTAAGCCTAGGGTGCCCTAGCCTAAGCTTAGAAGTTCCCTATCCTAAGCCTAGTGGTGCCCTAGCCAAAGCCTAGGTGTGCCCTAGCCTAAGCCTAGGGGTGCCCTAGCCTTAGCCTTGTGGAGCCCTAGCCTTAGCCTAAGCCTACGGGTGCCCAAGCTTAAGCCTAGGGGTGCCCTAGCCTAAGCCTAGGGGTGCCCTAGCCTAAGCCT
Source organism: Tenrec ecaudatus (assembly GCF_050624435.1). Lineage (NCBI taxonomy): Eukaryota > Metazoa > Chordata > Mammalia > Afrosoricida > Tenrecidae > Tenrec > Tenrec ecaudatus. Next base: position 258,369 of record NW_027457910.1, on the reverse strand, counting down.
ATGGGTGCCTTTGCCTAAGCCTAGGGGTGCCCTAGCCTAAGCCTAGGGGTGCCCTAGCCATAGGCTAGGGGAGCCCTTGCCTTAGCCGAAGCCTAGGGGTGCCCTAGCCTAAGACTAGGGGTGCCCTATACTAAGCCTAGGGGTGCCCTAGCCTAAGCCTAGGGGTGCCCTAGCCTTAGGCTAGGGGAGCCCTAGCCTTAGCCTAAGCCTAGGGGTGCCCTAGCCTAAGCCTAGGGGTGCCCTAGCCTGAGGCTAGGGGAGCCCCCACGTTAGTCTAGCCTAGGATTACCCTAGCCTAAGCCTAGGGGTGCCATAGCCTGAGCCTATGGGTGCCCTAGCCTGAGGATAGGGGAGCCCTAGACTTAGCCTAAGCCTAGGATTGCCCTAGCCTAAGCTAACGGGTGCCCTAGCCTGAGTCTAGGGGTGCCCTTGCCTGAGGCTAGGGGAGCCGTTGCCTTAGCCTAAGTGTAGGGGTGCCCTAGCCTAAGCCTAGGGGTGCCCTAGCCTTAGTATAGGGGTTTCCTAGCCTAAGCTTAGGGGGGCCCTAGCCTAAGCCTAGGGGTGGCCTAGCCTAAGCCTAGGGGTGCCCTAGCCTAAGCCTAGGGGTACCCTAGCCTAAGCTTAGAGGTGCCATAGCCTGAGTCTAGGGGTGCACTATCGTGAGGCTAGGGAAGCCGTAGCCTTAGCCTAAGCCTAGGGGAGCCCTATCTTAAGCCTAGGGGTGCCCTAGCCTAAGCCTAGGGGTGCCCTTGCCTAAGCCTAGAGGTGCCCCAGCCGTAGGGTAGTGGAGCCCTAGCCTTTTCCTAAGCCTAGGGGTGCCCTAGCCTAAGCCTCGTGGTGCCCTAGCCTGAGCCTAGGGGTGCCATAGCCTTAGGCTAGGGGAGCCCTAGCCTTAGCCTAAGCCTAGGGGTGCCCTAGTTTAAGCCTAGGGGTGCCCTAGACTGGTCCTATGTGAGCCCTAGCCTCAGACTAAGCCTAGGATTGCCCTAGCCTAAGCTTAGGGGTGCCCTAGCCTGAGTCTAGGGGTGCTCTAGCCTGAGGCTAAGGGAGCCGTCGCCTTAGCCTAAGTCTAAGTGTGCCCTAGCCTAAACCTACGGTTGCCCTAGCCTAAGCCTAGGGGCGCCCTAGCCTTAGGCTAGGGGTTCCCTAGCCTAAGCCTATGGGTTCCCTAGTCTAAGCCTAGGGGTGCCCTAGCCTAAAACAAGGGGTGCCCTAGCCTTAGTCTCGGGGAGCCCTAGCCTTAGCGTAAGCCTAGTCGTGCCCTATCCTGAGCCTAGGGGTGCCCTAGCCTGAGCCTACGGGTGCCCTAGCCTGAGGCTAGGGGAGCCCTAGCCTTTTTCTAGCATAGGATTGCCCTAGCCTAAGCCTACGGTGCCATAGCCTGAGTCTACGGGTGCCCCAGCCTAAGGCTAGGGGAGCCCTAGCCTAAGCCTAGAGGTGCCCTAGCCTAAGCCTAGGGGTGCCTTAGCCTAAGCCTAGGGGTGCCCTAGCCTAAGCCTAGGGGTGCCCTAGCCTAAGCCTAGGGGTGCCATAGCCTGAGTCTAGTGGTGCACTAGCATGAGGCTAGGGAAGCCGTAGCCTTAGCCTAAGCCTAGGGGAGCCCTATCTTAAGCCTGGGGGTGCCCTAGCCTAAGCCTAGGGGTGCCCTAGCCTAAGCCTGGAGGTGCGCTAGCCGTAGGGTAGGGGAGCCCTAGGCTTTTCCTAAGCCTAGGCGTGCCCTAGCCTAAGCCTCGGGGTGCCCTAGCCTGAGCCTAGGGGTGCCGTAGCCTTAGGCTAGGGGAGCCCTAGCCTTAGCCTAAGCCTAGGGGTGCCCTAGTTTAAGCCTAGGGGTTCCCTAGACTGATCCTATGGGAGCCCTAGCCTTAGCCTAAGCCTAGGATTGCCCTAGCCTAAGCTTAGGGGTGCCCTAGCCTGAGTCTAGGGGTGCCCTAACCTGAGGCTAGGGGAGCCGTTGCCTTAGCCTAAGTCTAAGGGTGCCCTAGCCTAAACTTACGGTTGCCCTAGCCTAAGCCTAGGGGTGCCCTAGCCTTAGGCTAGGGGTTCCCTAGCCTAAGCCTAGGGGTGCCGTAGCCTAAACCTAGGGTTGCCCTAGCCTTAGTCTAGGGGAGCCCTAGCCTTAGTGTAAGCCTTGTCGTGCCATATCCTGAGCCTAGGGGTTCCCTAGCCTGAGACTACGGGTGCCCTAGCCTGAGGCTAGGGGAGCCCTAGCCTTTTTCTAGCATAGGATTGCCCTAGCCTAAGCCTACGGTGCCATAGCCTGAGTCTAGGGGTGCCCCAGCCTTAGGCTAGGGGAGCCCTAGCCTAAGCCTAGGGGTGCCCTAGTCTAAGCCTAGGGGTGCCCTAGCCTAAGCCTAGGGGTGCCTTAGCCTAAGCCTAGGGGTGCCCTAGCCGTAGGAAAGGGGAGCCCTAGCCATAGCCTAAGCCTAGGGGTGCTCTAGCCTAAACCTAGGGGTGCCCTAGCCTAAGCTTAGGGGTGCCCTAGCCTTAGGCTAGGGGAGCCTTAGCCTTAGTCTAAGCCTAGGGGTGCCCTATCCTTAGGCTAGGGTAGTCCTCGCCTTAGCCGAAGCTTGGGGGTGCCCTAGCCTAAACGTAGGGGTGCCCTAGCCTAAGCCTAGGGGTGCCCGAGCCTAAGCCTAGGGGTGCCCTAGCCAAGCCTAGGGATGCCCTAGTGTTAGGCTAGAGGAGCCCTAGCCTTAGCCTAAGCCTAGGGGTGCCCTAGCCTAAGCCTAGGGGTGCCCTAGGCTAAGCCTAGGGTTGCCCTAGCCTAAGCCTATGGGTGCCCCAGCCTAAGCCTAGGGGTGCCCTAGCCTACATCTAGGGGTGCCCTAGCCTAAGCATAGGGGTGCCATAACCAAGCCTAGGGGTTCCATACCTAAGCCTAGGGGTGCCCTAGCCTAAGCCTAGGGGTGCCCTAGCCTTAGGCTATGGAAGCCCTAGCCTTAGCCTAAGCCTAGCGGTGCCCTAGCCTAAGCCTAGTGGTGTCCTAGCCTAAGCCTAGGGGTGCCCTAGCTTAAGCCTAAGGGTGCCCTAGCCTTAGACTAGGGGAGCCCAAGCCTTAGCCTAAGCCTAGGAGTGCCCTAGCCTAAGCCTAGGGGTGCTCTAGCCTAAGCCTACGGGTGCCCTAGCCTAGGCCTAGGAGGGTCCTAGCCTAAACCTAGGGGTGCCCTAGCCTTAGGCTCAGGGAGCCCTAGCCTTAGCCTAAGCCTAGGGGTGCTCTAGCCTAAGCCTACGGGTGCCCTAGCCTAAGCCTAGGAGTGCCCTGGCCTAAGCCTAGGGGTGCCCTAACCAAAGCCTAGGGTGCCCTAGCGTAAGCGTAGAGGTCCCCTAGCCTTAGGCTAGAGAAACCCTAGCCTTAGCGTAAGCATAGGGGTGCCATAACCTAAGGCTAGGGGTTCCATACCTAAGCCTAGGGGTGCCCTAGCGTAAGCCTAGGGGTGCCCAAGCCTTAGGCTAAGGAAGCCCTAGCCTTAGCCTAAGCATAGCAGTGCCCTAGCCTAAGCCTAGTGGTGTCCTAGCCTAAGCCTAGGGGTGCCCTAGCTTAAGCCTAGGGGTGCCCTAGCCTAAGCCTAGGGGTGCCCTAGTCTAAGCCAAAGGGTGCCCTAGCCTTAGACTAGGGGAGCCCAAGCCTTAGCCTAAGCCTAGGGGTGCCCTAGCCTAAGCCTAGGGGTGTTCTAGCCTAAGCCTACGGGTGCCCTAGCCTAAGCCTAGGAGGGTCCTAGCCTAAACCTAGGGGTGCCTTAGCCTTAGGCTCGGGTAGCCCTAGCCTTAGCCTAATCCTAGGGGTGCCCTAGCCTAAGCCTAGGGGTGCCCTAGCCAAGCCTATGGGTGCCCTAGCCTTAGGCTAGGGGAGCCCTAGGCTTAGCCTAAGCCTAGGGCTGCCCTAGCCTAATCCTAGGGGTGCCCTAGCCTAAGCCTAGGTGTGCCCAAGCCTAAGCCTAGGGGTGCCCTAGCCTTAGGCTAGGGGAGCCCTAGCCTTAGCCTAAGCCTAGGGGTGCCCTAGCCCAAGCCTAGGGGTGCCCTAGCCTAAGCCTAGGGCTGCCCTAGCCTAAGCCTAGGAGTGCCCTAGCCTAAGCCTAGGGGTGCCCTAACCAAAGCCTAGGGTGCCTTAGCCTAAGCATAGAGGTGCCCTAGTCTTAGGCTAGGGGAGCCCTAACCTTAGCGTAAGCCAGGGGTGCCTTAGCCTAAGCCTAGGGCTGCCCTAGCCTAATCCTAGGGGTGCCCTAGCCTAAGCCTAAGGGTGCCCAAGCCTAAGCCTAGGGGTGCCCTAGCCTAAGCCTAGGGGTGCCCTAGCCTAAAACTAAGCCTAGGGGTGCCCTAGCCTAAGTCTAGAGGTGCCCTAGCCTAAGCCTACGTGTGCCCTAGCCTAAGCCTAGGAGTGCCCTAGCCTTAGGCTAGGGGATCCCTAGCCTTAGCCTAAGCCTAGGGGTGCCCTAGCTTAAGCCTAGGAGTGCCCTAACCTAAGCCTAGGGATGCCCTAAATTAAGCCTAGGGGTGCCCTAGCCTTAGGCTAGGAGAGCCCTAGCCTTAGCCTAAGCCTAGGGGTGCCCTAGCCAAAGTCTAGGGGTGCCCTAGACTAAACTTAGAAGTTCCCTATCCTAAGCCTACGGGTGCCCTAGCCAAAGTCTAGGGGTGCCCTAGCCTTAGGCTAGGGGTGCACTAGCCTTAGCCTAAGCCTACGGGTGCCCTAGCTTAAGCCTAGGGGTGCCCTAGCCTTAGGCTAGGGGAGCCCTAGCTTTAGCCTAAGCCTAGGGGTTCCCTAGCCTAAGCCTAGAGTTGCCCTAGCCTTAGGCTTGGGTAGCCCTAGCCTTTGCCTAAGCCTACAGGTGCCCTAGCTTAAGCCTAGGGGTGTCCTAGCCTTAGGCTAGGGGAGCCCTAGCCTTAGCCTAAGCCTAGGGGTGCCCTAGCCTCAGCTTAGGGGTGCACTAGCCACAGCCTAGGGTTGCGCTAGCCTAAGTCTTGGGGTGCCCTAGACTAAGCCTAGTGGTGCCTTTGCCTAAGCCTAGGGGTGACCTAGCCTTAGCCTAAGCCTAGGGGTGCCCTTGCCTAAGCCTAGGGGTGCCCTAGCCTAAGCCTAGGGGTGCCCTAGCCTAAGCCTAGGGGTGCCCTAGCCTAAGACTAGGGGTGCCCTAGCCTTAGGCTAGGAGAGCCCTAGCCTTAGCCTAAGCCTAGGGGTGCCCTAGCGAAAGCCTAGGCGTGCCCTAGCCTAAGGTTAGAGGTGCCCTAGTCTTAGATTTGGGGAGCACTAACCTTAGCGTAAGCCTAGGGGTGCCTTAGCGTAAGCCTTGGGGTGCCCTAGCCTAAGCCTAGTGGTGCCTTTGCCTTAGCCTAGGGGTGCCCTAGCCAAAGCCTAGGGGTGCTCTAGCCTTAGGCTCGGGAAGCCTAGCCTAAGCCTAAGCCTAGGCGTGCCCTAGCCTAAGCCTAGGGGTGCCCTAGCCTAATCCAAGGGGTGCCCTAGCCTAAGTCTAGGGATGCGCTAGCCTGAGTCTAAGGGTTCCCTAGCCTGAGCCTACGGGTGCCCTTGCCTGAAGCTAGGGGAGCCCTAACGTTAGTCTAGCCTAGGATTGCCCTAGCCTAAACCTAGGGGTGCCATAGCCTGAGTCTAGGGGTGCACTAGCCTGAGGCAAGGGGAGCCGCAGCCTTAGCCTAAGCCTAGGGGAGCCCTAGCCTAAGACTAGGGGTGCCCTAGCCTAAGCCTTGGGGTGCCCTAGCCTTAGACTAGGGGAGCCCTAACCTGAGACTAGGGGTGCCCTAGCCTGAGGAAAGGGGTACCCTAGACTTAGCCTAAGCCTAGGATTGTCCTAGCCTAAGGTAACGGGTGCCCTAGCCTGAGTCTAGGGGTGCCCTTGCCTGAGGCTAGGGGAGCCGTTGCCTTAGCCTAAGTGTAGGGGTGGCCTAGCCTAAGACTAGGGGTGCCCTAGGCTAAGCCAAGGGGTGCCCTAGCCTTAGTCTAGGGGTTCCCTAGCCAAAGCCTTGTGGTGCCCTAGCCTAAGCCTAGGTTAGCCCTAGCCTTAGCCTAAGCCTAGGGGTGCCCTAGCCTAAGCCTAGGGGTACTCTAGCCTTAGGCTAGGGGAGCCCTAGCCTTAGCCTAAGCCTAGGGGTGCCCTAGCCTAAACCTAGGGGTGCCCTAGCCTAAGCCTAGGGGTGCCCTAGCCTAAGCTTAGGGGTGCCATTGCCTGAGTCTAGGGGTGCACAATGAGGCTTGGGGAGCCGTAGCCTTAGCCTAACTCTAGGGGAGCCCTTGCTTAAGCCTAGGGGTGCCCTAGCCTAAGCCAAGAGGTGCCCTAGCCTAAGCCTAGAGGTGCCCTAGCCTGAGCCCAGGGGTGCCGTAACCTTAGGCTAGGGGAGCCCAAGCCTTAGCCTAAGCCTAGGGGTGCCCTAGTCTAAGCCTAGGGGTGCCCTAGCCTGAGCCTAGGGGTGCCCTAGCCTGAGGATAGGGGAGCCCTAGACTTAGCCTAAGCCTAGGATTGTCCTAGCCTAAGCTAACGGGTGCCCTAGCCTGAGTCTAAGGGTGCCCTTGCCTGAGGCTAGGGGAGTCGTTGCCTTAGCCTAAGTGTAGGGGTGCCCTAGCCTAAGCCTAGGGGTGCCCTAGCCTAAGCCTAGGAGTGCCCTAGCCTTAGTGTAGGGGTTCCCTAGCCTAAGCCTAGGGGTGCCCTAGCCTAAGCCTAGGTTAGCCCTAGCCTTAGCCTAAACCTAGGGGTGCCCTAGCCTAAGCCTAGGGATGGCCTACCCTTAGCCTAGGGGTGCCCTAGCTTAAGCCTAGGGGTGCTCTAGCCTTAGGCTAGGGGATCCCTAGCCTTAGCCTAAGCCTACGGGTGCCCTAGCCTAAGCCTAGGGGTGCCTTTTCCTAAGCCTAGGGGTGCCCTAGCTTAAGCCTAGGGGTGCTCTAGCTTTAGGCTACGGAAGCCTAGCCTTAGCCTAAGCCTAGGCGTGCCCTAGCCTAAGCCTAGGGGTGCCCTAGCCTAATCCAAGGGGTGCCCTAGCCTAAGTCTAGGGATGCCCTAGCCTGAGTCTAAGGGTGCCCTAGCCTGAGCCTACGGGTGCCCTAGCTTGAAGCTAGGGGAGCCCTAACGTTAGTCTAGCCTAGGATTGCCCTAGCCTAAGCCTAGGGGTGCCATAGCCTGAGTCTAGGGGTGCACTAGCCTGAGGCAACGGGAGCCGCAGCCTTAGCCTAAGCCTAGGGGAGCCCTAGCCTAAGACTAGGGGTGCCCTAGCCTAAGCCTTGGGGTGCCCTAGCTTTAGGCTAGGGGAGCCCTAGCCTGAGCCTAGGGGTGCCCTAGCCTGAGGATAGGGGAGCCCTAGACTTAGCCTAAGCCTAGGATTGTCCTAGCCTAAGGTAACGGGTGCCCTAGCCTGAGTCTAGGGGTGCCCTTGCCTGAGGCTAGGGGTGCCCTAGACTAAGCATAGGGGTGCCCTAGCCTTAGTCTAGGGGTTCCTTAGCCTAACCCTAGGGGTGCCCTAGCTTAAGCCTAGGGGAGCCCTCGCCTTAGCCTAAGCCTAGGGGTGCCCTAGCCTAAGCCTATGAGTGCCCTAGCCTAAGCCTAATGGTGCCCTAGCCTAAGCTTAGGGGTGCCATAGCATGAGTCTAGGGGTGCACTATGAGACTTGGCGAGCCATAGCCTTAGTCTGACCCTAGGGGAGCCCTAGCTTAAGCCTAGGGGTGCCCTAGCCTAAGCCTAGGGGTGCCCTCGCCTAAGCCTAGAGGTGCCCTAGCCCTAGGCTAGGGGAGCCCTAGCCTTTTCCTAAGCCTAGGTGTGCCCTAGCCTAAGCCTCGGGGTGCCCTAGCCTGAGCCTAGGGGTGCCGTAGGCTTAGGCTAGGGGAGCCCAAGCCTTAGCCTAAGCCTAGGGGTGCCCTAGTCTAAGCCTAGGGGTGCCCTAGCCTGAGCCTAGGGGAGCCCTAGCCTTAGCCTAAGCCTATGATTGCCCTAGCCTAAGCTTAGGGGTGCCCAAGCCTGAGTCTAGGGGTGCACTAGCCTGAGGCAAGGGGAGCCGCAGCCTTAGCCTAAGCCTAGGGGAGCCCTAGCCTAAGCTTAGAGGTGCGCTAGCCGTAGGGTAGGGGAGCCCTAGGCTTTTCCTAAGCCTAGGGGTGCCCTAGCCTAAGCCTCGGGGTGCCCTAGCCTGAGCCTAGGGGTGCCGTAGCCTTAGGCTAGGGGAGCCCTAGCCTTAGCCTAAGCCTAGGGGTGCCCTAGTTTAAGCCTAAGGGTGCCCTAGACTGATCCTATGGGAGCCCTAGCCTTAGCCTAAGCCTAGGATTGCCCTAGCCTAAGCTTAGGGGTGCCCTATCCTGAGTCTAGGGGTGCCCTAACCTGAGGCTAGGGGAGCCGTTGCCTTAGCCTAAGTCTAAGGGTGCCCTAGCCTAAACTTACGGTTGCCCTAGCCTAAGCCTAGGGGTGCCCTAGCCTTAGGCTAGGGGTTCCCTAGCCTAAGCCTAGGGGTGCCGTAGCCTAAACCTAGGGTTGCCCTAGCCTTAGTCTAGGGGAGCCCTAGCCTTAGCGTAAGCCTAGTCGTGCCATATCCTGAGCCTAGGGGTTCCCTAGCCTGAGACTACGGGTGCCCTAGCCTGAGGCTAGGGGAGCCCTAGCCTTTTTCTAGCATAGGATTGCCCTAGCCTAAGCCTACGGTGCCATAGCCTGAGTCTAGGGGTGCCCCAGCCTTAGGCTAGGGGAACCCTAGCCTAAGCCTAGGGGTGCCCTAGCCTAAGCCTAGGGGTGCCCTAGCCTAAGCCTAGGGGTGCCTTAGCCTAAGCCTAGGGGTGCCCTAGCCGTAGGAAAGGGGAGCCCTAGCCATAGCCTAAGCCTAGGGGTGCTCTAGCCTAAAACTAGGGGTGCCCTAGCCTAAGCTTAGGGGTGCCCTAGCCTTAGGCTAGGGGAGCCTTAGCCTTAGTCTAAGCCTAGGGGTGCCCTATCCTTAGGCTAGGGTAGTCCTCGCCTTAGCCGAAGCTTGGGGGTGCCCTAGCCTAAACGTAGGGGTGCCCTAGCCTAAGCCTAGGGGTGCCCTAGCCTAAGCCTAGGGGTGCCCTAGCCAAGCCTAGGGATGCCCTAGTGTTAGGCTAGAGGAGCCCTAGCCTTAGCCTAAGCCTAGGGGTGCCCTAGCCTAAGCCTAGGGGTGCCCTAGCCTAAGCCTAGGGGTGCCCTAGCCTAAGCCTAGAGGTGCCCTAGCCGTAGTGTAGGGGAGCCCTAGCCTTAGCCTAAGCCTAGGGGTGCCCTAGCCTACATCTAGGGGTGCCCTAGCCTAAGCATAGGGGTGCCATAACCAAGCCTAGGGGTTCCATACCTAAGCCTAGGGGTGCCCTAGCCTAAGCCTAGGGGTGCCCAAGCCTTAGGCTATGGAAGCCCTAGCCTTAGCCTAAGCCTAGCGGTGCCCTAGCCTAAGCCTAGTGGTGTCCTAGCCTAAGCCTAGGGGTGCCCTAGCTTAAGCCTAAGGGTGCCCTAGCCTTAGACTAGGGGAGCCCAAGCCTTAGCCTAAGCCTAGGAGTGCCCTAGCCTAAGCCTAGGGGTGCTCTAGCCTAAGCCTACGGGTGCCCTAGCCTAGGCCTAGGAGGGTCCTAGCCTAAACCTAGGGGTGCCCTAGCCTTAGGCTCAGGGAGCCCTAGCCTTAGCCTAAGCCTAGGGGTGCTCTAGCCTAAGCCTACGGGTGCCCTAGCCTAAGCCTAGGAGTGCCCTGGCCTAAGCCTAGGGGTGCCCTAACCAAAGCCTAGGGTGCCCTAGCCTAAGCGTAGAGGTGCCCTAGCCTTAGGCTAGAGAAACCCTAGCCTTAGCGTAAGCATAGGGGTGCCATAACCTAAGCCTAGGGGTTCCATACCTAAGCCTAGGGGTGCCCTAGCCTAAGCCTAGCGGTGCCCAAGCCTTAGGCTAAGGAAGCCCTAGCCTTAGCCTAAGCATAGCAGTGCCCTAGCCTAAGCCTAGTGGTGTCCTAGCCTAAGCCTAGGGGTGCCCTAGCTTAAGCCTAGGGGTGCCCTAGCCTAAGCATAGGGGTGCCCTAGTCTAAGCCTAAGGGTGCCCTAGCCTTAGACTAGGGGAGCCCAAGCCTTAGCCTAAGCCTAGGGGTGCCCTAGCCTAAGCCTAGGGGTGTTCTAGCCTAAGCCTACGGGTGCCCTAGCCTAAGCCTAGGAGGGTCCTAGCCTAAACCTAGGGGTGCCTTAGCCTTAGGCTCGGGTAGCCCTAGCCTTAGCCTAATCCTAGGGGTGCCCTAGCCTAAGCCTAGGGGTGCCCTAGCCCAAGCCTATGGGTGCCCTAGCCTTAGGCTAGGGGAGCCCTAGGCTTAGCCTAAGCCTAGGGCTGCCCTAGCCTAATCCTAGGGGTGCCCTAGCCTAAGCCTAAGGGTTCCCAAGCCTAAGCCTAGGGGTGCCCTAGCCTTAGGCTAGGGGAGCCCTAGCCTTAGCCTAAGCCTAGGGGTGCCCTAGCCTAAGCCTAGGGGTGCCCTAGCCTAAGCCTAGGGCTGCCCTAGCCTAAGCCTAGGAGTGCCCTAGCCTAAGCCTAGGGGTGCCCTAACCAAAGCCTAGGGTGCCGTAGCCTAAGCATAGAGGTGCCCTAGTCTTAGGCTAGGGGAGCCCTAACCTTAGCGTAAGCCAGGGGTGCCTTAGCCTAAGCCTAGGGCTGCCCTAGCCTAATCCTAGGGGTGCCCTAGCCTAAGCCTAAGGGTGCCCAAGCCTAAGCCTAGGGGTGCCCTAGCCTAAGCCTAGGGGTGCCCTAGCATAAACCTAAGCCTAGGGGTGCCCTAGCCTAAGTCTAGAGGTGCCCTAGCCTAAGCTTACATGTGCCCTAGCCTAAGCCTAGGAGTGCCCTAGCCTTAGGCTAGGGGATCCCTAGCCTTAGCCTAAGCCTAGGGGTGCCCTAGCTTAAGCCTAGGAGTGCCCTAACCTAAGCCTAGGGATGCCCTAAATTAAGCCTAGGGGTGCCCTAGCCTTAGGCTAGGAGAGCCCTAGCCTTAGCCTAAGCCTAGGGGTGCCCTAGCCAAAGCCTAGGGGTGCTCTAGACTAAACTTAGAAGTTCCCTATCCTAAGCCTACGGGTCCTAGCCAAAGTCTAGGGGTGCCCTAGCCTTAGGCTAGGGGTGCACTAGCCTTAGCCTAAGCCTACGGGTGCCCTAGCTTAAGCCTAGGGGTGCCCTAGCCTTAGGCTAGGGGAGCCCTAGCTTTAGCCTAAGCCTAGGGGTTCCCTAGCCTAAGCCTAGAGTTGCCCTAGCCTTAGGCTTGGGTAGCCCTAGCCTTAGCCTAAGCCTACAGGTGCCCTAGCTTAAGCCTAGGGGTGTCCTAGCCTTAGGCTAGGGGAGCCCTAGCCTTAGCCTAAGCCTAGGGGTGCCCTAGCCTCAGCTTAGGGGTGCACTAGCCACAGCCTAGGGTTGCGCTAGCCTAAGTCTTGGGGTGCCCTAGACTAAGCCTAGTGGTGCCTTTGCCTAAGCCTAGGGGTGACCTAGCCTTAGCCTAAGCCTAGGGGTGCCCTTGCCTAAGCCTAGGGGTGCCCTAGCCTAAGCCTAGGGGTGCCCTAGCCTAAGCCTAGGGGTGCCCTAGCCTAAGACTAGGGGTGCCCTAGCCTTAGGCTAGGAGAGACCTAGCCTTAGCCTAAGCCTAGGGGTGCCCTAGCCAAAGCCTAGGGGTGCCCTAGCCTAAGGCTAGAGGTGCCCTAGTCTTAGATTTGGGGAGCCCTAACCTTAGCGTAAGCCTAGGGGTGCCTTGGCGTAAGCCTTGGGGTGCCCTAGCCTAAGCCTAGTGGTGCCTTTGCCTTAGCCTAGGGGTGTCCTTGCCTGAGGCTAGGGGAGTCGTTGCCTTAGCCTAAGTGTAGGGGTGCCCTAGCTTAAGACTAGGGGTGCCCTAGACTAAGCATAGGGGTGCCCTAGCCTTAGTCTAGGGGTTCCCTAGCCTAACCCTAGGGGTGCCCTAGCTTAAGCCTAGGGGAGCCCTAGCCTTAGCCTAAGCCTAGCGGTGCCCTAGCCTAAGCCTATGGGTGCCCTAGCCTAAGCCTAATGGTGCCCTAGCCTAAGCTTAGGGGTGCCATAGCCTGAGTCTAGGGGTGCACTATGAGGCTTGGCGAGCCGTAGCCTTAGCCTGACCCTAGGGGAGCCTAGCTTAAGCCTAGGGGTGCCCTAGCCTAAGCCTAGGGGTGCCCTCGCCTAAGCCTAGAGGTGCCCTAGCCTTAGGCTAGGGGAGCCCTAGCCTTTTCCTAAGCCTAGGTGTGCCCTAGCCTAAGCCTCGGGGTGCCCTATCCTGAGCCTTGGGGTGCCGTAGGCTTAGGCTAGGGGAGCCCAAGCCTTAGCCTAAGCCTAGGGGTGCCCTAGTCTAAGCCTAGGGGTGCCCTAGCCTGAGCCTAGGGGAGCCCTAGCCTTAGCCTAAGCCTATGATTGCCCTAGCCTAAGCTTAGGGGTGCCCAAGCCTGAGTCTAGGGGTGCACTAGCCTGAGGCAAGGGGAGCCGCAGCCTTAGCCTAAGCCTAGGGGAGCCCTAGCCTAAGCCTAGGGGTGCCCTAGCCTAAGCCTAGGGGTGCCCTAGCCTTAGGCTAGGGGAGCCCTAGCCTTAGGCTAGGGGAGCCCAAGCCTGAGGATAGGGGAGCCCTAACCTGAGGATAGGGGAGCCCTAGACTTAGCCTAAGCCTAGGATTGTCCTAGCCTAAGCTAACGGGTGCCCTATCCTGAGTCTAAGGGTGCCCTTGCCTGAGGCTAGGGGAGTCGTTGCCTTAGGCTAAGTGTAGGGGTGCCCTAGCCTAAGCCCAGGGGTTCCCTAGCCTAAGCCTAGGGGTGCCCTAGCCTAAGACTAGGTTAGCCCTAGCCTTAGCCTAAGCTTAGGCGTGCCCTAGCCTAAGCCTAGGGATGGCCTACCCTTAGCCTAGGGGTGCCCTAGCCTAAGCCTAGGGGTGCTCTAGCCTTAGACTAGGGGATCCCTAGCCTTAGCCTAAGCCTACGGGTGCCTTTGCCTAAGCCTAGGAGTGCCCTAGCTTAAGCCTAGGGGTGCTCTAGCCTTAGGCTAGGGAAGCCTAGCCTTAGCCTAAGCCTAGGCGTGCCCTTGCGTAAGCCTAGGGGTGCCCTAGCCTAATCCAAGGGGTACCCTAGCCTAAGTCTAGGGATGCCCTAGCCTGAGTCTAAGCGTGCCCTAGCCTGAGCCTACGGGTGCCCTAACCTGAAGCTAGGGGAGCCCTAACGTTAGTCTAGCCTAGGATTGCCCTAGCCTAAGCCTAGGGGTTCCATAGCCTGAGTCTAGGGGTGCACTAGCCTGAGGCAAGGGGAGCCGGAGCCTTAGCCTAAGCCTAGGGGAGCCCTAGCCTAAGTCTAGGGGTGCCCTAGCCTAAGCCTTTGGGTGCCCTAGCCTTAGGCTAGGGGAGCCCTAGCCTGAGCCTAGGGGTGCCCTAGCCTGAGGATTGTGGAGCCCTAGACTTAGCCTAAGCCTAGGATTGTCCTAGCCTAAGCTAAAGGGTGCCCTAGCCTGAGTCTAGGGGTGCCCTTGCCTGAGGCTAGGGGAGCCGTTGCCTTAGCCTAAGTGTAGGGGTGCCCTAGCCTAAGACTAGGGGTGCCCTTGCCTGAGGCTAGGGGAGCCGTTGCCTTAGCCTAAGTGTAGGGGTGCCCTAGCCTAAGACTAGGGTTGCCCTAGCCTAAGCCTAGGGGTGCCCTAGCCTTAGTCTAGGTGTTCCCTAGCCTAAGCCTAGGGGTGCCCTAGCCTAAGCCTAGGTTAGCCCTAGCGTTATCCTAAGCCTAGGGGTGCCCTAGCCTAAGCCTAGGGATGGCCTACCCTAAGCCTAGGGGTGCCCTAGCCTAAGCCTAGGGGTGCTCTAGCCTTAGGCTAGGGGAGCCCTAGCCTTAGCCTAAGCCTAGGGGTGCCCTAGCCTAAGCCTAGGGGTGCCCTAGCCTTAGTGTAGGGGTTCCCTAGCCTAACCCTAGGGGTGCCCTAACCTAAGCCTAGGTTAGCCCTAGCCTTAGCCTAAGCCTAGGGGTGCCCTAGCCTAAGCCTGGGCATGGCCTACCCTTAGCCTAGGGGTGCCCTAGCCTAAGCCTAAGGGTGCTCTAGCCTTAGGCTAGGGGATCCCTAGCCTTAGCCTAAGCCTACGGGTACCTAGCCTAAGCCTAGGAGTGCCCTATCCTTAGGCTAGGGGATCCCTAGACTTAGCCAAAGCCTAGGGGTGCCCTAGCTTAAGCCTAGGGGTGCCCTAGACTAAGCCTAGGGGTGCCCTAGCCTAAGCCTAGGGGTGCCCTAGCCTTAGGCTAGGGGAGCCCTAGCCTTAGCCTAAGCGTAGGGGTGCCCTAGCCTAAGCCTAGGGGTCCCCTAGCCTAAGCTTAGAAGTTCCCTATCCTAAGCCTAGGGGTTCCCTAGCCAAAGCCTAGGGGTGCCCTAGCCTAAGCCTTGGGTTGCCCTAGCCTAAGCCTAGGGGTGCCCTAGCCTAAGCCTAGGGGTGCCCTAGCCTAAGTCTAGAGGTGCCCTAGCCTAAGCCTACGGGTGCCCTAGCCTAAGCCTAGGGATGCCCTAGCCTAAGCCTACGGGAGCCCTAGCCTAAGCCTAGGGGTGCCTTTGCCTAAGCCTAGGGGTGCCCTAGCCTAAGCCTAGGGGTGCCTTTGCCTAAGCCTAGGGGTACCCTAGCCTAAGCCTAGGGGTGCTCTAGCCTTAGGCTAGGGGAGCCTAGTCTTAGCCTAAGCCTAAGCGTGCCCTAGCCTAAGCCTAGGGGTGCCCTAACCTAATCCTAGGGGTGCCCTAGCCTGAGTCTAGGGGTGCCCTAGCCTGAGTCTAAGGGTGCCCTAGCCTGAGCCTACGGGTGCCCTAGCCTGAGGCTAGGGGAGCCCTAACGTTAGTCTAGCCAAGGATTGCCCTAGCCTAAGCCTAGGGGTGCCATAGCCTAGGTCTAGGGGTGCACTAGCCTGAGACAAGGGGAGCCGCAGCCTTAGCCTAATCCTAGGGGAGACCTAGCCTAAGCCTACGGGTGCCCTAGCCTAAGCCTAGGGGTGCCCTAGCGTTAGGCTAGGGGAGCCCTAGCTTGAGCCTAGGTGTGCCCTAGCCTGAGGATACGGGAGCCCTAGACTTAGCCTAAGCCTAGGATTGTCCTGGCCTAAGCTAACGGGTGGCCTAGACTGAGTCTAGGGGTGCCCTTGCCTGAGGCTATGGGAGCCGTTGCCTTAGCGTAAGTGTAGGGTTGCCGTAGCCTAAGCCTAGGGGTGCCCTATCCTAAGCCTAGTGGTGCCCTAGCCTTAGTCAAGGGGTTCCCTAGCCTAACCCTAGGGGTGCCCTAGCATAAGCCTAGGTTAGCCCTAGCCTTAGCCTAAGCCTTGGTGGTGCTCTAGCCTTAGGCTAGGGGAGCCCTAGCCTTAGGCTAAGCCTAATTGTGCCCTAGCCTAAGCCTAGGGTGCCCTAGCCTAAGCTTAGGGGTGCCATAGCCTGAGTCTAGGGGTGCACTAGCCTGAGG
This sequence comes from Tenrec ecaudatus, assembly GCF_050624435.1. Classification (NCBI taxonomy): domain Eukaryota; kingdom Metazoa; phylum Chordata; class Mammalia; order Afrosoricida; family Tenrecidae; genus Tenrec; species Tenrec ecaudatus. The sequence continues at coordinate 243,000 of NW_027457910.1, read as the reverse complement.
CTAGGGGAGCCGTAGCCTTAGCCTAACCTTAGGGGAGCCCTAGCTTAAGCCTAGGGGTGCCCTAGCCTAAGCCTATGGGTTCCCTAGCCTAAGCCTAGAGGTGCCCTGGCCTTAGGCTAGGGGAGCCCTAGCCTTTTCCTAAACCTAGGGGTGCCGTAGCCTAAGCCTCGGTGTGCCCTAGCCTGAGCCTCGGGGTGCCGTAGTCTTAGGCTAGGAGAGCCCTAGCCTTAACCTAAGCCTAGGGGTGCCCTAGTCTAAGCCTAGGGGTGCCCTAGCCTGAGCCTAAGGGAGCCCTAGTCTTAGCCTAATCCTAGGATTGCCCTAGCCTAAGCTTAGGGGTGCCCAAGCCTGAGTCTAGGGGTGCCCTAGCCTGAGGCTAGGGGAGCCGTTGTCTTAGCCTAAGTCTAGGGGTGCCCTAGCCTAAGCCTAGGGGTGCCCTAGCCTAAGCCTAGGGGTGCCCTAGCCTTAGTCTAGGGGAGCCCTAGCCATAGCCTAAGCCTAGGCGTGCCCTATCCTGAGCTTAGGGGTGCCCTAGCCTGAGCCTACGGGTGCCCTAGCCTGAGCCTACGGGTTCCCTAGCCTGAGGCTAGGGGAGCCCTAGACTTAGTCTAGCCTAGGATTGCCCTAGCCTAAGCCTAGGGTGCCATAGCCTGAGTCTAGGGGTGCACCAGCTGAGGCTAGGGGAGCCATAGCCTTAGTCTAAGCCTAGGGGTGCCCTAGCCTAAGCCTAGGGGTGCCCTAGCATTAGGCCGGGGAGCCCTAGCCTTAGCCTAAGCCTAGGGGCGCCCTAGCCAAAACCTAGGGGTGCCCTAGCCTAAGCTTAGGGCTGCCCTAACCTTAGGCTAGGGGAGCCCTAACGTTAGCGTAAGCTAGGGGTGCCTTAGCCTAAGCCTTGGGGTGCCCTAGCCTAAGCATAGGTGTGCCCTAGCCTAAGCCTAGGGGTGCCCTAGCCTAAACCTAAGCCTAGGGATGCCCTAGCCTAAGTCTAGGGGTGCCCTAGCCTAAGCCTACGGGTGCCCTAGCCTAAGCCTACGGGTGCCCTAGCCTAAGCCTAGGAGTGCCCTAGCCTTAGCCTAATCCTAGGGGTGCCCTAGCCTTAGCCTAAGCCTACGGGTGCCCTAGCTTAAGCCTAGGGTTGCCCAGCCTAAGCCTAGGGGTGCCCTAGCCTTAGGCTAGGGTTGCCCTAGCCTTAGCCTAAGCCTAGGGGTGCCCTAGCTTAAGCCGAGGGTTGCCCAGCCTAAGCCTAGGGATGCCCTAGCCTAAGCCTATAGGTGCCATAGCCTTAAGCTAGGGTAGCCCTAGTTTTAGTCTAAGCCTAGGGGTGCCCTAGCCTCAGTTTAGGGGTGCCCTAGCCTCAGCTTTGGGGTACCCTAGCCTAAGCCTAGGGGTGCCCTAGCCTAAGCCTAGGGGTGACCTAGCCCTAGCCTAAGCCTAGGGGTTCCCTAGCCTAAGCCTAGGGGTGCCCTAGCCTTAGGCTAGGACAGCCCTAGCCTTAGCCTAAGCCTAGGGGTGCGCTAGCCAAAGCCTAGGGGTGCCCTAGCCTAAGCCTAGAGGTGCCCTAGCCTTAAGCTAGGGGAGCCCTAACCTTAGCGTAAGCCTAGGGGTGCCTTATCCTAAGCCTTGGGGTGCCCTAGCCTAAGCCTAGGGGTGCCCTAGCCTTAGGCTAGGGGAGCCCAAGCCTTAGATTAAGCCTAGGGGTGCCCTAGCCTAATTCTACGGGTGCCCTACCTAAGTCTACGGGTGCCCTAGCCTAAACCTAGGAGTGCCCTAGCCTTAGGCTAGGGGATCCCTAGCCTTAGCCTAAGCCTAGGGGTGCCCTAGCTTAAGCCTCGTGGTGCTCTAACCTAAGCCTAGGGGTGCCCTAGCCTAAGCTTAGAAGTTCCCTATCCTAAGCCTAGGGGTGCCCTAGCCGAAGCCTAGGGGTGCCCGACCGTAAGCCTAGGGGTGCCCTAGCCTTAGGCTAGGGGAGCCCTAGCCTTAGCCTAAGCCTACGGGTGCCCTAGCTTAAGCCTAGGGGTGCCCTAGCCTAAGCCTAGGGGTGCCCTACCCTAAGCCAAGGGGTGCCATAGCCTAAGCCTAGGGGTGCCTTTGCCTAAGCCTAGGATTGCCCTAGCCTAAGCCTAGGGGTGCCCTATCGTAAGCCTAGGTGTGCCCTAGCCTAAGCCTAGGGGTGCCCTAGCCTAAGCCTAGGGGTGCCCTAGCCTTAGGCTAGGGGAGCCCTAGCCTTAGCCTAAGCCTAGGGGTGCCCTAGCCTAAGCCTAGGGGTGCCGTAGCCTAAGCTAACTGGTGCCCTAGCCTGAGTCTAGGGGTGCCCTTGCCTGAGGCTAGGGGAGCCATTGCCTTAGCCTAAGTGTAGGGGTGCCCTAGCCTAAGCCCAGGGTGCACTTGCCTAAGACAAGGGTGCCCTAGCTTTAGTCTAGGGGTTCCCTAGCCTAAGCCTAGGTGTGCCCTAGCCTAAGCCTAGTTTAGACCTAGCCTTATCCTAAGCCGAGGGGTGCCCTAGCCTAAGCCTAGGGTTTACCTAGCCTAAGCTTAGGGGTGCCCTAGCCTAAGCTTAGGGGTGCTCTCGTCTTAGGCTAGGGGAGCCCTAGCCTTAGCCTAAGCTTAGGGGTGCCCTAGCATAAGCCTAGTGGTGCCCTAGCCTAAGCTTAGGGGTGCCATAGCCTGAGTCTAGGGGTGCATAGCCTGAGGCTAGTGGAGCCGTAGCCTTAGCCTATGCCTAGGGGAGCCCTAGCTTAAGCCTAGGGGTGCCCTAACCTAAGCCTAGGGGTGCCCTAGCCTAAGCCTAGTGGTGCCCTAGCCTTAGGCTAGGGGAGCCCTAGCCTTTTCCTAAGCCCAGGGGTGCCCTAACATAAGCCTAGAGGTGCCCTAGTTTAAGTCTAGGGGTGCCCTAGACTGAGCCTAGGGGAGCCCTAGCCTTAGCCTAAGCCTAGGATTGCCCTGGCCTAAGCTTAGGGGTGCCCTCGCCTGAGTCTAGGGGTGCCCTAGCCTGAGGCTAGGGGAGCCGTTGCCTTAGCCTAAGTCTAGGGGTGCCCTAGCCCAAGCCTAGGGGTGCCATAGCCTAAGCCTAGGGGTGCCCTAGTTTAAGCCTAGGGGTGCCCTAGACTGAGCCTAGGGGAGCCCTAGCCTTAGCCTAAGCCTAGGATTGCCCTAGCCTAAGCTTAGGGGTGCCCTAGCCTTAGTCTAGGGGTGCCCTAGCCTGAGGCTAGGGGAGCCGTTGCCTTAGCCTAAGTCTAGGGGTGCCCTAGCCTAAGCCTAGGGGTGCCCTAGCCTAAGCCTAGGGGTGCCCTAGCCTAAACCTAGGGGTGCCCTAGCCTTAGTCTAGGGGAGCCATAGCCTGAGTCTAGGGGTGCACTTGCCTGAGGCAAGGGGAGCCGCAGCCTTAGCCTAAGCCTAGGGGAGCCCTAGCCTAAGACTAGGGGTGCCCTAGCCTAAGCCTTGGGGTGCCCTAGCCTAAGCCTAGTGGTGCCCAAGCCTAAGACTAGGGCTGCCCTAGCCTAATCCTAGGGGTGCCCTAGCCTAAGCCTAGGGGTGCCCAAGCCTAAGCCTAGGGCTGCCCTAGCCTAAGGCTAGGAGTGCCCTAGCCTAAGCCTAGGGGTGCCCTAACCAAAGCCTAGGGTGCCCTAGCCTAAGCGTAGAGGTGCCCTAGCCTTAGGCTAGGGGAGCCCTAACCTTAGCGTAAGCCTAGGGGTGCCTTAGCCTAAGCCTTTGGTTGTCCTAGCCTAAGCCTAGGGGTGCCGTAGCCTAAGCCTAGGGGTGCCCTCGCCTAAACCTAAGCCTAGGGGTGCCCTAGCCTAAGTCTAGAGGTGCCCTAGCCTTAGCCTACGGGTGCGCTAGCCTAAGCCTAGGAGTGCCCTAGCCTTAGTCTAGGGGATCGCTAGCCTTAGCCTAAGCCTAGGGGTGCCCTAGCTTAAGCCTAGGGGTGCCCAACCTAAGCCTAGGGATGCCCTAAATTAAGCCTAGGGGTGCCCTAGCCTTAGGCTAGGGGAGTCCTAGCCTTAATTTAACCTAGCCTAATTAAGTCCTAGCCTAAATTAAGCCTAGGGGTACCCTAGCATAAGCCAAGGGGTGCCATAGCCTAAGCCTAGGGGTGCTCTATTCTTAGGCTAGGGAAGCCTAGCCTTAGCCTAAGCCTAGGCGTGCCCTAGCCTAAGCCTAGGGGTGCCCTAGCCTAATCCAAGGGGTGCCCTAGCCTAAGCCTAGGGATGCCCTATCCTGAGCCTAAGGGTGCCCTAGCCTGAGCCTACGGGTGCCCTAGCCTGAAGCTAGGGAGGGGCCTAACGTTAGTCTAGCTTAGGATTGCCCTAGCCTAAGCCTAGGGTGCCATAGCCTGAGTCTAGGGGTGCACTAGCCTGAGGCAAGGGGAGCCACAACCTTAGCCTAAGCCTAGGGGAGCCTTAGCCTAAGACTAGGGGTGCCTTAGCCTAAGCCTTAGTGTGCCCTAGCCTTAGTCTAGGGGAGCCCTAGCCTTAGCCTAAGCCTAGGCGTGCCCTATCCTGAGCCTAAGGTGGCCTTGCCTGAGCCTATGGGAGCCCTAGCCTTAGCCTAAGTCTATGTGTGCCCCAGCCTAAGCCTAGGGGTGCCGTAGCCTAAGCCTAGGGGTGACCTAGCCTTAGTCTAGGGGAGCCCTAGCCTTAGCCTAAGCCTAGGCGTGCCCTATCCTGAGCCTAGGGGTGCCCTAGCCTGAGCCTACGGGTGCCCTAGCCTGAGCCTACGGGTGCCCTAGCCTGAGGCTAGGGGAGCCCTAGCCTTAGTCTAGCCTAGGATTGCCCTAGCCTAAGCCTAGGGTGCCATAGCCTGAGTCTAGGGGTGCCCCAGCTGAGGCTAGGGGAGCCGTAGCCTTAGCCTAAGCCTAGGGGTGCCCTAGCCTAAGCCTACGGGTGCCCTAGCCTAAGCCTACGGGTGCCCTAGCCTAAGCCAAGGAGTGCCCTAGCCTTAGCCTAATCCTAGTGGTGCCCTAGCCAAAGCCTAGGGGTGCCCTAGCCTTAGGCTAGGGGTGCCCTAGCCTTAGCCTAAGGCTACGGGTGCCCTAGCTTAAGCCTAGGGTTGCCCAGCCTAAGCCTAGGGGTGCCCTAGCCTTAGGCTAGGGGAGCCCTAGCCTTAGCCTAAGCCTAGGGGTGCCCTAGCCTAAGCCTATAGGTGCCATAGCCTTAAGCTAGGGTAGCCCTAGTTTTAGTCTAAGCCTAGGGGTGCCCTAGCCTCAGTTTAAGGGTGCCCTAGCCTCAGCTTTGGAGTACCCTAGCCTAAGCCTAGGGGTGCCCCAGCCTAAGCCTAGGGGTGCCCTAGCCTAAGCCTAGTGGTGCTTTAGCCTAAGCCTAGGGGTGACCTAGCCCTAGCCTAAGCCTAGGGATTCCCTAGCCTAAGCCTAGGGGTGCCCTAGCCTTAGGCTAGGACAGCCCTAGCCTTAGCCTAAGCCTAGGGGTGCGCTAGCCAAAGCCTAGGGGTGCCCTAGCCTAAGCCTAGGAGTGCCCTAGCCTTAGGCTAGGGGAGCCCTAGCCTTAGCCTAAGCCTACGGGTGCCCTAGCTTAAGCCTAGGGGTGCCCTAGCCTAAGCCTTGGGATGCCCTAGCCTAAGCCAAGGGGTGCCCTAGCCTAAGCCTAGTGGTGCCTTAGCCTAAGCCTAGGGGTGACCTAGCCCTAGCCTAAGCCTAGGGGTTCCCTAGCCTAAGCCTAGGGGTGCCCTTGTTTAAGCCTAGGGGTGCCCTAGACTGAGCCTAGGGGAGCCCTAGCCTTAGCCTAAGCCTAGGATTGCCCTAGCCTAAGCTTAGGGGTGCCCTAGCCTGAGTCTAGGGGTGCCCTAGCCTGAGGCTAGGGGAGCCGTTGCCTTAGCCTAAGTCTAGGGGTGCCCTAGCCTAAGCCTAGGGGTGCCCTAGCCTAAGCCTAGGGGTGCCCTAGCCTAAACCTAGGGGTGCCCTAGCCTTAGTCTAGGGGAGCCATAGCCTGAGTCTAGGGGTGCACTTGCCTGAGGCAAGGGGAGCCGCAGCCTTAGCCTAAGCCTAGGGGAGCCCTAGCCTAAGACTAGGGGTGCCCTAGCCTAAGCCTTGGGGTGCCCTAGCCTTAGCCTAGTTGTGCCCAAGCCTAAGCCTAGGGCTGCCCTAGCCTAATCCTAGGGGTGCCCTAGCCTAAGCCTAGGGGTGCCCAAGCCTAAGCCTAGGGCTGCCCTAGCCTAAGGCTAGGAGTGCCCTAGCCTAAGCCTAGGGGTGCCCTAACCAAAGCCTAGGGTGCCCTAGCCTAAGCGTAGAGGTGCCCTCGCCTTAGGCTAGGGGAGCCCTAACCTTAGCGTAAGCCTAGGGGTGCCTTAGCCTAAGCCTTGGGTTGTCCTAGCCTAAGCCTAGGGGTGCCGTAGCCTAAGCCTAGGGGTGCCCTCGCCTAAACCTAAGCCTAGGGGTGCCCTAGCCTAAGTCTAGAGGTGCCCTAGCCTTAGCCTACGGGTGCCCTAGCCTAAGCCTAGGAGTGCCCTAGCCTTAGTCTAGGGGATCGCTAGCCTTAGCCTAAGCCTAGGGGTGCCCTAGCTTAAGCCTAGGGGTGCCCAACCTAAGCCTAGGGATGCCCTAAATTAAGCTTAGGGGTGCCCTAGCCTTAGGCTAGGGGAGTCCTAGCCTTAATTTAACCTAGCCTAATTAAGTCCTAGCCTAAATTAAGCCTAGGGGTACCCTAGCATAAGCCAAGGGGTGCCATAGCCTAAGCCTAGGGGTGCTCTATTCTTAGGCTAGGGAAGCCTAGCCTTAGCCTAAGCCTAGGCGTGCCCTAGCCTAAGCCTAGGGGTGCCCTAGCCTAATCCAAGGGGTGCCCTAGCCTAAGCCTAGGGATGCCCTATCCTGAGTCTAAGGGTGCCCTAGCCTGAGCCTACGGGTGCCCTAGCCTGAAGCTAGGGAGGGGCCTAACGTTAGTCTAGCTTAGGATTGCCCTAGCCTAAGCCTAGGGTGCCATAGCCTGAGTCTAGGGGTGCACTAGCCTGAGGCAAGGGGAGCCACAACCTTAGCCTAAGCCTAGGGGAGCCCTAGCCTAAGACTAGGGGTGCCTTAGCCTAAGCCTTGGGGTGCCCTAGCCTTAGTCTAGGGGAGCCCTAGCCTTAGCCTAAGCCTAGGCGTGCCCGATCCTGAGCCTAAGGTGGCCTTGCCTGAGCCTAAGGGAGCCCTAGCCTTAGCCTAAGTCTATGTGTGCCCCAGCCTAAGCCTAGGGGTGCCGTAGCCTAAGCCTAGGGGTGACCTAGCCTTAGTCTAGGGAAGCCCTAGCCTTAGCCTAAGCCTAGGGGTGCCCTATCCTGAGCCTAGGGGTGCCCTAGCCTGAGCCTACGGGTGCCCTAGCCTGAGCCTACGGGTGCCCTAGCCTGAGGCTAGGGGAGCCCTAGCCTTAGTCTAGCCTAGGATTGCCCTAGCCTAAGCCTAGGGTGCCATAGCCTGAGTCTAGGGGTGCCCCAGCTGAGGCTAGGGGAGCCGTAGCCTTAGCCTAAGCCTAGGGGTGCCCTAGCCTAAGCCTAGGGGTGCCCTAGCCTAAGCCTACGGGTGCCCTAGCCTAAGCCTAGGAGTGCCCTAGCCTTAGCCTAATCCTAGGGGTGCCCTAGCCAAAGCCTCGGGGTGCCCTAGCCTTAGGCTAGGGGTGCCCTAGCCTTAGCCTAAGCCTACGGGTGCCCTAGCTTAAGCCTAGGGTTGCCCAGCCTAAGCCTAGGGGTGCCCTAGCCTTAGGCTAGGGGAGCCCTAGGCTTAGCCTAAGCCTAGGGGTGCCCTAGCCTAAGCCTATAGGTGCCATAGCCTTAAGCTAGGGTAGCCCTAGTTTTAGTCTAAGCCTAGGGGTGCCCTAGCCTCAGTTTAAGGGTGCCCTAGCCTCAGCTTTGGGGTACCCTAGCCTAAGCCTAGGGGTGCCCCAGCCTAAGCCTAGGGGTGCCCTAGCCTAAGCCTAGTGGTGCTTTAGCCTAAGCCTAGGGGTGACCTAGCCCTAGCCTAAGCCTAGGGGTTCCCTAGCCTAAGCCTAGGGGTGCCCTAGCCTTAGGCTAGGACAGCCCTAGCCTTAGCCTAAGCCTAGGGGTGCGCTAGCCAAAGCCTAGGGGTGCCCTAGCCTAAGCTTAGGAGTGCCCTAGCCTTAGGCTAGGGGAGCCCTAGCCTTAGCCTAAGCCTACGGGTGCCCTAGCTTAAGCCTAGGGGTGCCCTAGCCTAAGCCTAGGGATGCCCTAGCCTAAGCCAAGGGGTGCCCTAGCCTAAGCCTAGTGGTGCCTTAGCCTAAGCCTAGGGGTGACCTAGCCCTAGCCTAAGCCTAGGGGTTCCCTAGCCTAAGCCTAGAGTTGCCCTAGCCTTAGGCTAGGGTAGCCCTAGCCTTAGCCTAAGCCTACAGGTGCCCTAGGCTTAGCCTTAGCCTTAGCCTAAGCCTAGGGGTGCTCTAGCCTTAGGCTAGGGAAGCCTAGCCTTAGCCTAAGCCTAGGCGTGCCCTAGCCTAAGCCTAGGGGTGCCCTAGCCTAATCCAAGGGGTGCCCTAGCCTAAGTCTAGGGATGCCCTATCCTGAGTCTAAGGATGCCCTAGCCTGAGCCTACGGGTGCCCTAACCTGAAGCTAGGGGAGCCCTAACGTTAGTCTAGCTTAGGATTGCCCTAGCATAAGCCTAGGGTGCCATAGCCTGAGTCTAGGGGTGCACTAGCCTGAGGCAAGGGGAGCCGCAGCCTTAGCCTAAGCCTAGGGGAGCCCTAGCCTAAGACTAGGGGTGCCTTAGCCTAAGCTTGGGGTGCCCTAGCCTTAGTCTAGGGGAGCCCTAGCCTTAGCCTAAGCCTAGGCGTGCCCTATCCTGAGCCTAAGGCGGCCTTTCCTGAGCCTAAGGGAGCCCTAGCCTTAGCCTAAGCCTAGGATTGCCCTAGCCTAAGCTTAGGGGTGCCCAAGACTGAGTCTAGGGGTGCCCTAGCCTGAGGCTAGGGGAGCCGTTGCCTTAGCCTAAGTCTAGGTGTGCCCTAGCCTAAGCCTAGGGGTGCCGTAGCCTAAGCCTAGGGGTGACCTAGCCTTAGTCTAGGGGAGCCCTAGTCTTAGCCTAAGCCTAGGCGTGCCCTATCCTGAGCCTAGGGGTGCCCTAGCCTGAGCCTACGGGTGCCCAAGCCTGAGCCTACAGGTGCCCTAGCCTGAGGCTAGGTGAGCCCTAGCCTTAGTCTAGCCTAGGATTGCCCTAGCCTAAGCCTAGGGTGCCATAGCCTGAGTCTAGGGGTGTCCCAGCTGAGGCTAGGGGAGCCGTAGCCTTAGCCTAAGCCTAGGAGTGGCCTAGCCTAAGCCTAGGGGTGCCCTAGCCTAAGCCTACGGGTGCCCTAGCCTAAGCCTAGGAGTGCCCTAGCCTTAGCCTAATCCTAGGGGTGCCCTACCAAAGCCTAGGAGTGCCCTAGCCAAAGCCTAGGGGTGCCCTAGCCTTAGGCTAGGGGTGCCCTAGCCTTACCCTAAGTCTATGGGTGCCGTAGCTTAAGCCTAGGGTTGCCCAGCCTAAGCCTAGGGGTGCCCTAGCCTTAGGCTAGGGGAGCCCTAGCCTTAGCCTAAGCCTAGGGGTGCCCTAGCCTAAGCCTATAGGTGCCATAGCTTTAAGCTAGGGTAGCCCAAGTTTTAGTCTAAGCCTAGGGGTGCCCTAGCCTCAGTTTAAGGGTGCCCTAGCCTCAGCTTTGGGGTACCCTAGCCTAAGCCTAGGGGTGCCCTAGCCTAAGCCTAGGGGTGCCCTAGCCTAAGCCTAGTGGTGCTTTAGCCTAAGCCTAGGGGTGACCTAGCCCTAGCCTAAGCCTAGGTGTTCCCTAGCCTAAGCCTAGGGGTGCCCTAGCCTTAGGCTTGGACAGCCCTAGCCTTAGCCTAAGCCTAGGGGTGCGCTAGCCAAAGCCTAGGGGTGCCCTAGCCTAAGCCTAGGAGTGCCCTAGCCTTAGGCTAGGGGAGCCCTAGCCTTAGCCTAAGCCTACGGGTGCCCTAGCTTAAGCCTAGGGGTGCCCTAGCCTAAGCCAAGGGGTGCCATAGCCTAAGCCTAGGGGTGCCTTTGCCTAAGCCTAGGATTGCCCGAGCCTAAGCCTAGGGGTGCCCTAGGCATAGGCTAGGGGAGCCCTTGCCTTAGGCTAAGCCTAAGGGTGCCCTAACCTAATCCTAGGGGTGCCCTATCCTAAGCATAGGGGTGCCCTAGCCTAAGCCTAGGGTGCCCTAGCCTAAGCCTAGGGGTGCCCTAGCCTTAGGCTAGTGGAGCCTTAGCCTTAGCCTAAGCCTAGGTGTGCCCAAGCCTAAGCCTAGGGGTGCCCTAGCCTAAGCTTAGGGGTGTTCCAGCCTTAGGCTAGAGGAGCCTAGCGTTAGCCTAAGCCTAGGGGTGCCCTAGCCTAAGCCTAGGGGTGCACTAGCCTGAGCCTACGGTGCCCTAACCTGAGGCTAGGGGAGACCTAACGTTAGTCTAGCCTAGGATTGCCCTAGCCTAAGCCTAGGGGTGCCATAGCCTGAGTCTAGGGGTGCACTAGCCTGAGGCAAGGGGAGCCGCAGCCGTACCTTAGCCTAGGGAGCCCTAGCCTAAGCCTAGGGGTGCCCTAGCCTAAGCCTAGGGGTGCCCTAGCCTGAGGATAGGGGAGCCATTGCCTTAGCCTAAGTGTAGGGGTGCCCTACCCTAAGCTAACTGGTGCCCTAGCCTGAGTCTAGGGGTGCCCTTGCCTGAGGCTAGGGGAGCCATTGCCTTAGCCTAAGTGTAGGGGTGCCCTAGCCTAATCCTAGGGGTGCCCTTGCCTAAGCCTAGGGGTGCCCTAGCTTTAGTCTAGGGTTCCCTAGCCTAAGCCTAGGGGTGCCCTAGCCTAAGCCTAGGTTAGCCCTAGCCTTATCCTAAGCCTAGGGGTGCCCTAGCCTAAGCCTAGGGTTGGCCTAGCCTAAGCTTAGGGTTGCCCTAGCCTAAGCTTAGAGGTGCTGTAGTCTTAGGCTAGGGGAGCACTAGCCTTAGCCTAAGCTTAGGGGTGCCCTAGCATAAGCCTAGGGGTGCCCTAGCCTAAGCTTTGGGGTGCCATAGCCTGAGTCTAGGGGTGCACTATCCTGAGTCTAGGGGAGCCATAGCCTTAGCCTATGCCTAGGGGATCCCTAGCTTAAGCCTAGGGGTGCCCTAACCTAAGCCTAGGGGTGCCCTAGCCTAAGCCTAGAGGTGCCCTAGCCTTAGGCTAGAGGAGCCCTAGCCTTTTCCTAAGCCTAGGGGTGCCCTAGCGTAAGCCTAGGGGTGCCCTAGTTTAAGCCTAGGGGTGCCCTAGGCTGAGCCTAGGGGAGCCCTAGCCTTAGCCTAAGCCTAGGATTGCCCTAGCCTAAGCTTAAGGGTGCCCAAGACTGAGTCTAGGGGTGCCCTAGCCTGAGGCTAGGGGAGGCGTTGCCTTAGCCTAAGTCTAGGTGTGCCCTAGCCTAAGCCTAGGGGTGCCGTAGCCTAAGCCTAGGGGTGACCTAGCCTTAGTCTAGGGGAGCCCTAGCCTTAGCCTAAGCCTAGGCGTGCCCTATCCTGAGCCTAGGGGTGCCATAGCCTGAGCACACGGGTGCCCTAGCCTGAGCCTACGGGTGCCCTAGCCTGAGGCTAGGGGAGCCCTAGCCTTAGCCTAAGCCTAGGGGTGCCCTAGCCTAAGCCTAGGGGTGCCCTAGCCTAAGCCTACGGGTGCCCTAGCCTAAGCCTAGGAGTGCCCTAGCCTTAGCCTAATCCTAGGGGTGCCCTAGCCAAAGCCTAGGGGTGCCCTAGCCTTAGGCTAGGGGTGCCCTAGCCTTAGCCTAAGCCTACGGGTGCCCTAGCTTAAGCCTAGGGTTGCCCAGCCTAAGCCTAGGGGTGCCCTAGCCTTAGGCTAGGGAGCCCTAGCCTTAGCCTAAGCCTAGGGGTGCCCTAGCCTAAGCCTATAGGTGCCATAGCTTTAAGCTAGGGTAGCCCAAGTTTTAGTCTAGCCTAGGGGTGCCCTAGCCTCAGTTTAAGGGTGCCCTAGCCTCAGCTTTGGGGTACCCTAGCCTAAGCCTAGGGGTGCCCTAGCCTAAGCCTAGGGGTGCCCTAGCCTAAGCCTAGTGGTGCTTTAGCCTAAGCCTAGGGGTGACCTAGCCCTAGCCTAAGCCTAGGTGTTCCCTAGCCTAAGCCTAGGGGTGCCCTAGCCTTAGGCTTGGACAGCCCTAGCCTTAGGGCTAAGCCTAGGGGTGCGCTAGCCAAAGCCTAGGGGTGCCCTAGCCTAAGCCTAGGAGTGCCCTAGCCTTAGGCTAGGGGAGCCCTAGCCTTAGCCTAAGCCTACGGGTGCCCTAGCTTAAGCCTAGGGGTGCCCTAGCCTAAGCCAAGGGGTGCCATAGCCTAAGCCTAGGGGTGCCTTTGCCTAAGCCTAGGATTGCCCTAGCCTAAGCCTAGGGGTGCCCTAGGCATAGGCTAGGGGAGCCCTTGCCTTAGGCTAAGCCTAAGGGTGCCCTAGCCTAATCCTAGGGGTGCCCTATCCTAAGCATATGGGTGCCCTAGCCTAAGCCTAGGGTGCCCTAGCCTAAGCCTAGGAGTGCCCTAGCCTTAGGCTAGGGGAGCCTTAGCCTTAGCCTAAGCCTAGGTGTGCCCAAGCCTAAGCCTAGGGGTGCCCTAGCCTAAGCTTAGGGGTGTTCCAGCCTTAGGCTAGAGGAGCCTAGCATTAGCCTAAGCCTAGGGGTGCCCTAGCCTAAGCCTAGGGGTGCACTAGCCTGAGCCTACGGGTGCCCTAACCTGAGGCTAGGGGAGACCTAACGTTAGTCTAGCCTAGGATTGCCCTAGCCTAAGCCTAGGGGTGCCATAGCCTGAGTCTAGGGGTGCACTAGCCTGAGGCAAGGGGAGCCGCAGCCGTACCTTAGCCTAGGGAGCCCTAGCCTAAGCCTAGGGGTGCCCTAGCCTAAGCCTAGTGGTGCCCTAGCCTGAGGATAGGGGAGCCATTGCCTTAGCCTAAGTGTAGGGGTGCCCTACCCTAAGCTAACTGGTGCCCTAGCCTGAGTCTAGGGGTGCCCTTGCCTGAGGCTAGGGGAGCCATTGCCTTAGCCTAAGTGTAGGGGTGCCCTAGCCTAATCCTAGGGGTGCCCTTCCCTAAGCCTAGGGGTGCCCTAGCTTTAGTCTAGGGGTTCCCTAGCCTAAGCCTAGGGGTGCCCTAGCCTAAGCCTAGGTTAGCCCTAGCCTTATCCTAAGCCTAGGGGTGCCCTAGCCTAAGCCTAGGGTTGGCCTAGCCTAAGCTTAGGGTTGCCCTAGCCTAAGCTTAGAGGTGCTGTAGTCTTAGGCTAGGGGAGCACTAGCCTTAGCCTAAGCTTAGGGGTGCCCTAGCATAAGCCTAGGGGTGCCCTAGCCTAAGCTTTGGGGTGCCATAGCCTGAGTCTAGGGGTGCACTATCCTGAGTCTAGGGGAGCCATAGCCTTAGCCTATGCCTAGGGGAGCCCTAGCTTAAGCCTAGGGGTGCCCTAACCTAAGCCTAGGGGTGCCCTAGCCTAAGCCTAGAGGTGCCCTAGCCTTAGGCTAGGGGAGCCCTAGCCTTTTCCTAAGCCTAGGGGTGCCCTAGCCTAAGCCTAGGGGTGCCCTAGTTTAAGCCTAGGGGTGCCCTAGGCTGAGCCTAGGGGAGCCCTAGCCTTAGCCTAAGCCTAGGATTGCCCTAGCCTAAGCTTAAGGGTGCCCAAGACTGAGTCTAGGGGTGCCCTAGCCTGAGGCTAGGGGAGGCGTTGCCTTAGCCTAAGTCTAGGTGTGCCCTAGCCTAAGCCTAGGGGTGCCGTAGCCTAAGCCTAGGGGTGACTTAGCCTTAGTCTAGGGGAGCCCTAGCCTTAGCCTAAGCCTAGGCGTGCCCTATCCTGAGCCTAGGGGTGCCATAGCCTGAGCACACGGGTGCCCTAGCCTGAGCCTACGGGTGCCCTAGCCTGAGGCTAGGGGAGCCCTAGTCTTAGTCTAGCCTAGGATTGCCCTAGCCTAAGCCGAGGGTGCCATAGCCTGAGTCTAGGGGTGCCCCAGCTGAGGCTAGGGGAGCCGTAGCCTTAGCCTAAGCCTAGGGGTGCCCTAGCCTAAGCCTAGGGGTGCCCTAGCCTAAGCCTACGGGTGCCCTAGCCTAAGCCTAGGAGTGCCCTAGCCTTAGCCTAATCCTAGGGGTGCCCTAGCCAAAGCCTAGGGGTGCCCTAGCCTTAGGCTAGGGGTGCCCTAGCCTTAGCCTAAGCCTACGGGTGCCCTAGCTTAAGCCTAGGGTTGCCCAGCCTAAGCCTAGGGGTGCCCTAGCCTTAGGCTAGGGGAGCCCTAGCCTTAGCCTAAGCCTAGGGGTGCCCTAGCCTAAGCCTATAGGTGCCATAGCCTTAAGCTAGGGTAGCCCTAGTTTTAGTCTATGCCTAGGGGTGCCCTAGCCTCAGTTTAAGGGTGCCCTAGCCTCAGCTTTGGGGTACCCTAGCCTAAGCCTAGGGGTGCCCTAGCCTAAGCCTAGGGGTGCCCTAGCCTAAGCCTAGGGGTGCCCTAGCCTAAGCCTAGTGGTGCTTTAGCCTAAGCCTAGGGGTGACCTAGCCCTAGCCTAAGCCTAGGGGTTCCCTAGCCTAAGCCTAGGGGTGCCCTAGCCTTAGGCTAGGACAGCCCTAGCCTTAGCCTAAGACTAGGGGTGCGCTAGCCAAAGCCTAGGGGTGCCCTAGCCTAAGCCTAGGAGTGCCCTAGCCTTAGGCTAGGGGAGCCCTAGCCTTAGCCTAAGCCTACGGGTACCCTAGCTTAAGCCTAGGGGTGCCCTAGCCTAAGCCTAGGGGTACCCTAGCATAAGCAAAGGGGTGCCATAGCCTAAGCCTAGGGGTGCCTTTGCCTAAGCCTAGGATTGCCCTAGCCTAAGCCTAGGGGTGCCCTAGGCATAGGCTAGGGGAGCCCTTGCCTTAGGCTAATCCTAAGGGTGCCCTAGCCTAATCCTAGGGGTGCCCTATCCTAAGCCTAGGGGTGCCCTAGCCTAAGCCTAGGGGTGCCCTAGCCTAAGCCTAGGGGTGCCCCAGCCTTAGGCTAGAGGAGCCTAGCATTAGCCTAAGCCTAGGGGTGCCCTAGCCTAAGCCTCGGGGTGCACTAGCCTGAGCCTACGGGTGCCCTAACCTGAGGCTAGGGGAGACCTAACGTTAGTCTAGCCTAGGATTGCCCTAGCCTAAGCCTAGGGGTGCCATAGCCTGAGTCTAGGGGTGCACTAGCCTGAGGCAAGGGGAGCCGCAGCCGTACCTTAGCCTAGGGAGCCCTAGCCTAAGCCTAGGGCTGCCCTAGCCTAAGCCTAGGGGTGCCCTAGCCTGAGGATAGGGGAGCACTAGACTTACCCTAAGCCTAGGATTGCCCTACCCTAAGCTAACTGGTGCCCTAGCCTGAGTCTAGGGGTGCCCTTGCCTGAGGCTAGGGGAGCCATTGCCTTAGCCTTAGTGTAGGGGTGCCCTAGCCTAATCCTAGGGGTGCCCTTGCCTAAGCCTAGGGGTGCCCTAGCTTTAGTCTAGGGGTTCCCTAGCCTAAGCCTAGGGGTGCCCTAGCCTAAGCCTAGGTTAGCCCTAGCCTTATCCTAAGCCTAGGGGTGCCCTAGCCTAAGCCTAGGGTTGGCCTAGCCTAAGCTTAGGGTTGCCCTAGCCTAAGCTTAGAGGTGCTGTAGTCTTAGGCTAGGGGAGCACTAGCCTTAGCCTAAGCTTAGGGGTGCCCTAGCATAAGCCTAGGGGTGCCCTAGCCTAAGCTTTGGGGTGCCATAGCCTGAGTCTAGGGGTGCACTATCCTGAGTCTAGGGGAGCCATAGCCTTAGCCTATGCCTAGGGGATCCCTAGCTTAAGCCTAGGGGTGCCCTAACCTAAGCCTAGGGGTGCCCTAGCCTAAGCCTAGAGGTGCCCTAGCCTTAGGCTAGGGGAGCCCTAGCCTTTTCCTAAGCCTAGGGGTGCCCTAGCCTAAGCCTAGTGGTGCCCTAGTTTAAGCCTAGGGGTGCCCTAGGCTGAGCCTAGGGGAGCCCTAGCCTTAGCCTAAGCCTAGGATTGCCCTAGCCTAAGCTTAAGGGTGCCCAAGACTGAGTCTAGGGGTGCCCTAGCCTGAGGCTAGGGGAGGCGTTGCCTTAGCCTAAGTCTAGGTGTGCCCTAGCCTAAGCCTAGGGGTGCCGTAGCCTAAGCCTAGGGGTGACCTAGCCTTAGTCTAGGGGAGCCCTAGCCTTAGCCTAAGCCTAGGCGTGCCCTATCCTGAGCCTAGGGGTGCCATAGCCTGAGCCTACGGGTGCCCTAGCCTGAGCCTACGGGTGCCCTAGCCTGAGGCTAGGGGAGCCCTAGTCTTAGTCTAGCCTAGGATTGCCCTAGCCTAAGCCTAGGGTGCCATAGCCTGAGTCTAGGGGTGCCCCAGCTGAGGCTAGGGGAGCCGTAGCCTTAGCCTAAGCCTAGGGGTGCCCTAGCCTAAGCCTAGGGGTGCCCTAGCCTAAGCCTACGGGTGCCCTAGCCTAAGCCTAGGAGTGCCCTAGCCTTAGCCTAATCCTAGGGGTGCCCTAGCCAAAGCCTAGGGGTGCCCTAGCCTTAGGCTAGGGGTGCCCTAGCCTTAGCCTAAGCCTACGGGTGCCCTAGCTTAAGCCTAGGGTTGCCCAGCCTAAGCCTAGGGGTGCCCTAGCCTTAGGCTAGGGGAGCCCTAGCCTTAGCCTAAGCCTAGGGGTGCCCTAGCCTAAGCCTATAGGTGCCATAGCCTTAAGCTAGGGTAGCCCTAGTTTTAGTCTAAGCCTAGGGGTGCCCTAGCCTCAGTTTAAGGGTGCCCTAGCCTCAGCTTTGGGGTACCCTAGCCTAAGCTTAGGGGTGCCCTAGCCTAAGCCTAGGGGTGCCCTTGCCTAAGCCTAGTGGTGCTTTAGCCTAAGCCTAGGGGTGACCTAGCCCTAGCCTAAGCCTAGGGGTTCCTTGCCTAAGCCTAGGGGTGAACTAGACTTAGGCTAGGACAGCCCTAGCCTTAGCCTAAGAATAGGTGTGCGCTAGCCAAAGCCTAGGGGTGCCCTAGCCTAAGCCTAGGAGTGCCCTAGCCTTAGGCTAGGGGAGCCCTAGCCTTAGCCTAAGCCTACGGGTGCCCTAGCTTAAGCCTAGGGGTGCCCTAGCCTAAGCCTAGGGGTACCCTAGCATAAGACAAGGGGTGCCATAGCCGAAGCCTAGGGGTGCCTTTGCCTAAGCCTAGGATTGCCCTAGCCTAAGCCTAGGGGTGCCCTAGGCATAGGCTAGGGGAGCCCTTGCCTTAGGCTAAGCCTAAGGGTGCCCTAGCCTAATCCTAGGGGTGCCCTATCCTAAGCCTAGGGGTGCCCTAGCCTAAGCCTAGGGGTGCCCTAGCCTAAGCCTAGGGGTGCCCTATCCTTAGGCTAGGGGAGCCCTATCCTTAGCCTAAGCCTAGGGGTGCCCTAGCCTAAGCCTAGGGGTGCCCTAGCCTAAGCTTAGGGGTGCTCCAGCCTTAGGCTAGAGGAGCCTAGCATTAGCCTAAGCCTAGGGGTGCCCTAGCCTAAGCCTAGGGGTGCACTAGCCTGAGCCTACGGGTGCCCTAACCTGAGGCTAGGGGAGACCTAACGTTAGTCTAGCCTAGGATTGCCCTAGCCTAAGCCTAGGAGTGCCATAGCCTGAGTCTAGGGGTGCACTAGCCTGAGGCAAGGGGAGCCGCAGCCGTACCTTAGCCTAGGGAGCCCTAGCCTAAGCCTAGGGGTGCCCTAGCCTAAGCCTAGGGGTGCCCTAGCCTAAGCTTAGAGGTGCTCCAGCCTTAGGCTAGAGGAGCCTAGCATTAGCCTAAGCCTAGGGGTGCCCTAGCCTAAGCCTAGGGGTGCACTAGCCTGAGCCTACGGGTGCCCTAACCTGAGGCTAGGGGAGACCTAACGTTAGTCTAGCCTAGGATTGCCCTAGCCTAAGCCTAGGGGTGCCATAGCCTGAGTCTAGGGGTGCACTAGCCTGAGTCTAGGGGAGCCGTAGCCTTAGCCTATGCCTACGGGAGCACTAGCTTAAGCCTAGGGGTGCCCTAACCTAAGCCTAGGGGTGCCCTAGCCTTAGGCTAGGGGTTCCCTAGCCTAAGCCTAGGGGTGCCCTAGCCTAAACCTAGGGGTGCCCTAGCCTTAGTCTAGGGGAGCCATAGCCTGAGTCTAGGGGTGCACTTGCCTGAGGCAAGGGGAGCCGCAGCCTTAGCCTAAGCCTAGGGGAGCCCTAGCCTAAGACTAGGGGTGCCCTAGCCTAAGCCTTAGGGTGCCTTTGCCTAAGCATAGGGGTGCCCTAGCCTTAGGCTAGGGGAGCCCTAGCCTTAGCCTAAGCCTAGGGGTGCCATAGCCTAAGCCTAGGGGTGCCTTTGCCTAAGCCTAGCGGTGCCTTAGCCATAGGCTAGGGGAGCCCTTGCCTTAGCCTAAGCCAAGGGGTGCCCTAGCCTTAGGCTAGGGGAGCCCTAGCCTTAGCCTAAGCCTAGGGGTGCGGTAGCCTAAGCCTAGGGGTGCCATAGCCTGAGCCTAGGAGTGCCCTAGCCTGAGGCTAGGTGTGCCCTAGCCTAAGCTTAGGGGTGCTCCAGCCTTAGGCTAGAGGAGCCTAGCATTAGCCTAAGCCTAGGGGTGCCCTAGCTTAAGCCTAGGGGTGCACTAGCCTGAGCCTACGGGTGCCCTAACCTGAGGCTAGGGGAGACCTAACGTTAGTCTAGCCTAGGATTGCCCTAGCCTAAGCCTAGGGGTGCCATAGCCTGAGTCTAGGGGTGCACTAGCTTGAGGCAAGGGGAGCCGCAGCAGTACCTTAGCCTAGGGAGCCCTAGCCTAAGCCTAGGGGTGCCCTAGCCTAAGCCTAGGGGTGCCCTAGCCTGAGGATAGGGGAGCACTAGACTTAGCCTAAGCCTAGGATTGCCCTAGCCTAAGGTAACTGGTGCCCTAGCCTGAGTCTAGGGGTGCCCTTGCCTGAGGCTAGGGGAGCCATTGCCTTAGCCTAAGTGTAGGGGTGCCCTAGCCTAATCCTAGGGGTGCCCTTGCCTAAGCCTAGGGTTGCCCTAGCTTTAGTCTAGGGGTTCCCTAGCCTAAGCCTAGGGGTGCCCTAGCCTAAGCCTAGGTTAGCCCTAGCCTTATCCTAAGCCTAGGGGTGCCCTAGCCTAAGCCTAGGGTTGGCCTAGCCTAAGCTTAGGGTTGCCCTAGCCTAAGCTTAGAGGTGCTGTAGTCTTAGGCTAGGGGAGCCCTAGCCTTAGCCTAAGCTTAGGGGTGCCCTAGCATAAGCCTAGGGGTGCCCTAGCCTAAGTTAGGGGTGCCATAGCCTGAGTCTAGGGGTGCACTAGCCTGAGTCTAGGGGAGCCGTAGCCTTAGCCTATGCCTAGGGGAGCCCTAACCTAAGCCTAGGGGTGCCCTAACCTAAGCCTAGGGGTGCCCTAGCCTAAGCCTAGAGGTGCCCTTAGCCTTAGGCTAGGAGAGCCCTAGCCTTTTCCTAAGCCTAGGGGTGCCCTAGCCTAAGCCTAGGGGTGCCCTAGTTTAAGCCTAGAGGTGCCCTAGACTGAGCCTAGGGGAGCCCTAGCCTTAGCCTAAGCCTAGGATTGCCCTAGCCTAAGCTTAGGGGTGCCCTAGCCTAAGCCTAGGGGTGCCCTAGCCTAAGCCTAGGGGTGCCCTAGCCTTAGGCTAGGGGTTCCCTAGCCTAAGCCTAGGGGTGCCCTAGCCTAAACCTAGGGGTGCCCTAGCCTTAGTCTAGGGGAGCCATAGCCTGAGTCTAGGGGTGCACTTGCCTGAGGCAAGTGGAGCCGCAGCCTTAGCCTAAGCCTAGGGGAGCCCTAGTCTAAGACTAGGCGTGCCCTAGCCTAAGCCTTGGGGTGCCTTTGCCTAAGCATAGGGGTGCCCTAGCCTAAGCCTAGCGGTGCCTTAGCCATAGGCTAGGGGAGCCCTTGCCTTAGCCTAAGCCAAGGGGTGCCCTAGCCTAAGACTAGGGGTGCCCTATACTAAGCCTATGGGTGCCCTAGCCTAAGCATAGGGGTGCCCTAGCCTTAGGTTAGGGGAGCCCTAGCCTTAGCCTAAGCCTAGGGGTGCGGTAGCCTAAGCCTAGGGGTGCCATAGCCTGAGCCTAGGAGTGCCCTAGCCTAAGCCTAGGGGTGCCCTAGCCTAAGCTTAGAGGTGCTCCAGCCTTAGGCTAGAGGAGCCTAGCATTAGCCTAAGCCTAGGGGTGCCCTAGCCTAAGCCTAGGGGTGCACTAGCCTGAGCCTACGGGTGCCCTAACCTGAGGCTAGGGGAGACCTAACGTTAGTCTAGCCTAGGATTGCCCTAGCCTAAGCCTAGGAGTGCCATAGCCTGAGTCTAGGGGTGCACTAGCCTGAGGCAAGGGGAACCGCAGCCGTACCTTAGCCTAGGGAGCCCTAGCCTAAGCCTAGGGGTGCCCTAGCCTGAGGATAGGGGAGCACTAGACTTAGCCTAAGCCTAGGATTGCCCTAGCCTAAGCTAACTGGTGCCCTAGCCTGAGTCTAGGGGTGCCCTTGCCTGAGGCTAGGGGAGCCATTGGCTTAGCCTAAGTGTAGGGGTGCCCTAGCCTAATCCTAGGGGTGCCCTTGCCTAAGACTAGGGGTGCCCTAGCTTTGGTCTAGGGGTTCCCTAGCCTAAGCCTAGGGGTGCCCTAGCCTAAGCCTAGGTTAGCCCTAGCCTTATCCTAAGCCTAGGGGTGCCCTAGCCTAAGCCTAGGGTTGGCCTAGCCTAAGCTTAGGGTTGCCCTAGCCTAAGCTTAGAGGTGCTGTAGTCTTAGGCTAGGGGAGCCCTAGCCTTAGCCTAAGCTTAGGGGTGCCCTACCATAAGCCTAAGGGT
Source organism: Tenrec ecaudatus (assembly GCF_050624435.1). Taxonomy (NCBI): domain Eukaryota; kingdom Metazoa; phylum Chordata; class Mammalia; order Afrosoricida; family Tenrecidae; genus Tenrec; species Tenrec ecaudatus. Next base: position 222,354 of record NW_027457910.1, on the reverse strand, counting down.
GCCCTAGCCTAAGCTTAGGGGTGCCATAGCCTGAGTCTAGGGGTGCACTAGCCTGAGTCTAGGGGAGCCGTAGCCTTAGCCTATGCCTACGGGAGCGCTAGCTTAAGCCTAGGGGTGCCCTAACCTAAGCCTAGGGGTGCCCTAGTTTAAGCCTAGGGGTGCCCTAGACTGAGCCTAGGGGTGCCCTAGCCTGAGGCTAGGGGAGCCGTTGCCTTAGCCTAAGTCTAGGGGTGCCCTAGCCTAAGCCTAGGGGTGCCCTAGCCTAAGCCTAGGGGTGCCCTAGCCTTAGGCTAGGGGTTCCCAAGCCTAAGCCTAGGGGTGCCCTAGCCTAAACCTAGGGGTGCCCTAGCCTTAGTCTAGGGGAGCCATAGCCTGAGTCTAGGGGTGCACTTGCCTGAGGCAAGGGGAGCCGCAGCCTTAGCCTAAGCCTAGGGGAGCCCTAGCCTAAGACTAGGGGTGCCCTAGCCTAAGCCTTGGGGTGCCTTTGCCTAAGCATAGGGGTGCCCTAGCCTAAGCCTAGCGGTGCCTTAGCCATAGGCTAGGGGAGCCCTTGCCTTAGCCTAAGCCAAGGGGTGCCCTAGCCTAAGACTAGGGGTGCCCTATACTAAGCCTATGGGTGCCCTAGCCTAAGCATAGGGGTGCCCTAGCCTTAGGCTAGGGGAGCCCTAGCCTTAGCCTAAGCCTAGGGGTGCGGTAGCCTAAGCCTAGGGGTGCCATAGCCTGAGCCTAGGAGTGCCCTAGCCTAAGCCTAGGGGTGCCCTAGCCTAAGCTTAGGGGTGCTCCAGCCTTAGGCTAGAGGAGCCTAGCATTAGCCTAAGCCTAGGGGTGCCCTAGCCTAAGCCTAGGGGTGCACTAGCCTGAGCCTACGGGAGCCCTAACCTGAGGCTAGGGGAGACCTAACGTTAGTCTAGTCTAGGATTGCCCTAGCCTAAGCCTAGGGGTGCCATAGCCTTAGTCTAGGGGTGCACTAGCCTGAGGCAAGGGGAGCCGCAGCCGTACCTTAGCCTAGGGAGCCCCAGCCTAAGCCTAGGGGTGCCCTAGCCTAAGCCTAGGGGTGCCCTAGCCTGAGGATAGGGGAGCACTAGACTTAGCCTAAGCCTAGGATTGCCCTAGCCTAAGGTAACTGGTGCCCTAGCCTGAGTCTAGGGGTGCCCTTGCCTGAGGCTAGGGGAGCCATTGCCTTAGCCTAAGTGTAGGGGTGCCCTAGCCTAATCCTAGGGGTGCCCTTGCCTAAGCCTAGGGTTGCCCTAGCTTTAGTCTAGGGGTGCCCTAGTCTAAGCCTAGGGTTGGCCTAGCCTAAGCTTAGGGTTGCCCTAGCCTAAGCTTAGAGGTGCTGTAGTCTTAGGCTAGGGGAGCCCTAGCCTTAGCCTAAGCTTAGGGGTGCCCTAGCATAAGCCTAGGGGTGCCCTAGCCTAAGCTTAGGGGTGCCATAGCCTGAGTCTAGGGGTGCACTAGCCTGAGTCTAGGGGAGCCGTAGCCTTAGCCTATGCCTAGGGGAGCCCTAGCTTAAGCCTAGGGGTGCCCTAACCTAAGCCTAGGGGTGCCCTAGCCTAAGCATAGGGGTGCCCTAGTTTAAGCCTAGGGGTGCCCTAGACTGAGCCTAGGGGAGCCCTAGCCTTAGCCTAAGCCTAGGATTGCCCTAGCCTAAGCTTAGGGGTGCCCAAGACTGAGTCTAGGGGTGCCCTAGCCTGAGGCTAGGGGAGCCGTTGCCTTAGCCTAAGTCTAGGTGTGCCCTAGCCTAAGCCTAGGGGTGCCGTAGCCTAAGCCTAGGGGTGACCTAGCCTTAGTCTAGGGGAGCCCTAGCCTTAGCCTAAGCCTAGGCGTGCCCTATCCTGAGCCTAGGGGTGCCCTAGCCTGAGCCTACGGGTTCCCTAGCCTGAGCCTACGGGTGCCCTAGCCTGAGGCTAGAGGAGCCCTAGTCTTAGTCTAGCCTAGGATTGCCCTAGCCTAAGCCTAGGATGCCATAGCCTGAGTCTAGGGGTGCCCCAGCTGAGGCCAGGGGAGCCGTAGCCTTAGCCTAAGCCTAGGGGTGCCCTAGCCTAAGCCTAGGGGTGCCCTAGCCTAAGCCTACGGGTGCCCTTGCCTAAGCCTAGGAGTGCCCTAGCCTTAGCCTAATCCTAAGGGTGCCCTAGCCAAAGCCTAGGGGTGCCCTAGCCTTAGGCTAGGGGTGCCCTAGCCTTAGCCTAAGCCTACGGGTGCCCTAGCTTAAGCCTAGGGTTGCCCAGCCTAAGCCTAGGGGTGCCCTAGCATTAGGCTAGGGGAGCCCTAGCCTTAGCCTAAGCCTAGGGGTGCCCTAGCCTAAGCCTATAGGTGCCATAGCCTTAAGCTAGGGTAGCCCTAGTTTTAGTCTAAGCCTAGGGGTGCCCTAGGCATAGGCTAGGGGAGCCCTTGCCTTACGCTAAGCCTAAGGGTGCCCTAGCCAAATCCTAGGGGTGCCCTATCCTAAGCCTAGGGGTGCCCTAGCCTAAGCTGAGGGGTGCCCTAGTCTAAGCCTAGGGGTGCCCTAGCCTTAGGCTAGGGGAGCCCTAGCCTTAGCCTAAGCCTAGGGGTGCCCTAGCCTAAGCCTAGGGGTCCCCTAGCCTAAGCTTAGGGGTGCTCCAGCCTTAGGCTAGAGGAGCCTAGCATTAGCCAAAGCCTAGGGGTGCCCTAGCCTAAGCCTAGGGGTGCACTAGCCTGAGCCTACGGGTGCCCTAACCTGAGGCTAGGGGAGACCTAACGTTAGTCTAGCCTAGGATTGCCCTAGCCTAAGCCTAGGGGTGCCATAGCCTGAGTCTAGGGGTGCACTAGCCTGAGGCAAGGGGAGCCGCAGCCGTACCTTACCCTAGGGAGCCCTAGCCTAAGCCTAGGGGTGCCCTAGCCTGAGGATAGGGGAGCACTAGACTTAGCCTAAGCCTAGGATTTCCCTAGCCTAAACTAACTGGTGCCCTAGCCTGAGTCTAGGGGTGCCCTTGCCTGAGGCTAGGGGAGCCCTAGCTTTAGTCTAGGGGTTCCCTAGCCTAAGCCTAGGGGTGCCCTAGCCTAAGCCTAGGTTAGCCCTAGCCTTATCCTAAGCCTAGGGGTGCCCTAGCCTAAGCCTAGGGTTGGCCTAGCCTAAGCTTAGGGTTGCCCTAGCCTAAGCTTAGAGGTGCTGTAGTCTTAGGCTAGGGGAGCCCTAGCCTTAGCCTAAGCTTAGGGGTGCCCTAGCATAAGCCTAGGGGTGCCCTAGCCTAAGCTTAGGGGTGCCATAGCCTGAGTCTAGGGGTGCACTAGCCTGAGTCTAGGGGAGCCGTAGCCTTAGCCTATGCCTAGGGGAGCGCTAGCTTAAGCCTAGGGGTGCTCTAACCTAAGCCTAGGGGTGCCCTAGCCTAAGCCTAGAGGTGCCCTAGCCTTAGGCTAGGGGAGCCATAGCCTTTTCCTAAGCCTAGGGGTGCCCTAGCCTAAGCCTAGGGGTGCCCTAGTTTAAGCCTAGGGGTGCCCTAGACTGAGCCTAGGGGAGCCTTAGCCTTATCCTAAGCCTAGGGGTGCCCTAGCCTAAGCCTAGGGTTGGCCTAGCCTAAGCTTAGGGTTGCCCTAGCCTAAGCTTAGAGGTGCTGTAGTCTTAGGCTAGGGGAGCCCTAGCCTTAGCCTAAGCTTAGGGGTGCCCTAGCATAAGCCTAGGGGTGCTCTAACCTAAGCCTAGGGGTGCCCTAGCCTAAGCCTAGAGGTGCCCTAGCCTTAGGCTAGGGGAGCCCTAGCCTTTTCCTAAGCCTAGGGTTGCCCTAGCCTAAGCCAAGGGGTGCCCTAGTTTAAGCCTAGGGGTGCCCTAGACTGAGCCTAGGGGAGCCCTAGCCTTAGCCTAAGCCTAGGAGTGCCCTAGCCTAAGCTTAGGGGTGCCCTAGCCTGAGTCTAGGGGTGCCCTAGCCTGAGGCTAGGGGAGCCGTTGCCTTAGCCTAAGTCTAGGGGTGCGCTAGCCTAAGCCTAGGGGTGCCCTAGCCTAAACCTAGGGGTGCCCTAGCCTTAGTCTAGGGGAGCCATAGTCTGAGTCTAGGGGTGCACTTGCCTGAGGCAAGGGGAGCCGCAGCCTTAGCCTAAGCCTAGGGGAGCCCTAGCCTAAGACTAGGGGTGCCCTAGCCTAAGCCTTGGGGTGCCCTAGCCATAGGCTAGGGGAGCCCTTGCCTTAGCCTAAGCCAAGCGGTGCCCTAGCCTAAGACTAGGGGTGCCCTATACTAAGCCTAGGGGTGCCCTAGCCTAAGCATAGGGGTGCCCTAGCCTAAGCCTAGAGGTGCCCTAGCCATAGGGTAGGGGAGCCCTAGCCTTTTCCTAAGCCTAGGGGTGCCCTTGCCTAAGCCTCGGGGTGCCCTAGCCTGAGCCTAGGGGTGCCGTAGCCTTAGGCTAGGGGAGCCCTAGCCTTAGCCTAAGCCTAGGGGTGCCCTAGTTTAAGCCTAGGGGTGCCCTAGACTGATCCTATGGGAGCCCTAGCCTTAGCCTAAGCCTAGGATTGCCGTAGCCTAATCTTAGGGGTGCCCTAGCCTGAGTCTAGGGGTGCCCTAGCCTGAGGCTAGGGGAGCCGTTGCCTTAGCCTAAGTCTAAGGGTTCCCTAGTCTAAACCTACGGTTGCCCTAGCCTAAGCCTAGGGGTGCCCTAGCCTAAACCTAGGGGTGCCCTAACCTTAGTCTAGGGGAGCCCTAGCCTTAGCATAAGCCTAGTCGTGCCCTATCCTGAGCCTAGGGGTACCCTAGCCTGAGCCTACGGGTGCCCTCGCCTGAGGCTAGGGGAGCCCTAGCCTTTGTCTAGCATAGGATTGCTCTAGCCTAAGCCTACGGTGCCATAGCCTGAGTCTAGGGGTTCCCCAGCCTTAGGCTAGGGGAGCCCTAGCCTAAGCCTAGGGGTGCCCTAGCCTAAGCCTCGGGGTGCCCTAGCCTAAGCCTAGGGGTGCCTTAGCCTAAGCCTAGGGGAGCCCTAGCTGTAGGCCAGGGGAGCCCTAGCCATAGCCTAAGCCTAGGGGTGCCCTAGCCTAAACCTTGGGGTGCCCTAGCCTAAGCTTAGGGGTGCCCTAGCCTTAGGCTAGGGGAGCCCTAGCCTTAGTCTAAGCCTAGGGGTGCCCTATCCTTAGGCTAGGGGAGTCCTCGCCTGAGCCGAGGCTTGGGGGTTCCCTAGCCTAAACCTAGGGGTGCCCTAGCCTAAGCCTAGGGGTGCCCTAGCCAAGCCTAGGGATGCCCTAGGGTTAGGCTAGAGGAGCCCTAGCCTTAGCCTAAGCCTACGGGTGCCCTAGACTAAGCCTAGGGGTGCCCTAGCCTAAGCCTAGGGTTGCCCTAGCCTAAGTCTAGGGGTGCCTAGCCTAAGCCTAGCGGTGCCCTCGCCTTAGGCTAGGGGAGCACTAGACTTAGCCTAAGCCTAGGTGTGCCCCAGCCTAAGCCTAGGGGTGCCCTAGCCTACATCTATGGGTGCCCTAGCCTAAGAATAGGGGTGCCATAACCTAAGCCTAGGGGTTCCATACCTAAGTTTAGGGGTGGCCTAGCCTAAGCCTAGGGGTGCCCTAGCCTTAGTGTAGGGGTTCCCTAGCCTAAGCCTAGGGGAGCCCTAGACATAGCCTAAGCCTAGGGGTGCCATAGCCTAAACCTAGGGGTGCCCTAGCCTAAGCTTAGGGGTGCCCTAGCCTTAGGCTAGGGAAGCCCTAGCCTTAGCCTAAGCATAGCGGTGCCCTAGCCTAAGCCTAGTGGTGTCCTAGCCTAAGCCTAGGGGTGCCCTAGCTTAAGCCTAGGGGTGCCCTAGCCTACGCCTAGGGGTGCCCTAGTCTAAGCCTAAGGGTGCCCTAGCCTTAGACTAGGGGAGCCCAAGCCTTAGCCTAAGCCTAGGGGTGCCCTAGCCTAAGCCTAGGGGTGCCCTAGCCTAAGCCTAGGAGGGTCCTAGCCTAAACCTAGGGGTGCCCTAGCCTTAGGCTCGGGGAGCCCTAGCCTTAGCCTAATCCTAGGGGTGCCCTAGCCTAAGCCTAGGGGTGCCCTAGCCCAAGCCTATGGGTGCCCTAGCCTAAGCCTAGGGGCGCCCAAGCCTAAGCCTAGGGGTGCCCTATCCTTAGGCTAGGGGAGCCCTAGCCTTAGCCTAAGCCTAGGGGTGCCCTAGCCTAAGCCTAGGGCTGCCCTAGACTAAGCCTAGGAGTGCCCTAGCCTAAGCCTAGGGGTGCCCTAACCAAAGTCTAGGGTGCCCTAGCCTAAGCGTAGAGGTGCCCTGGCCTTAGGCTAGGGGAGCCCTAACCTTAGCTTAAGCCTAGGGGTGCCTTAGCCTAAGCCTAGGGCTGCCCTAGCCTAATCCTAGGGGTGCCCTAGCCTAAGCCTAGGGGCGCCCAAGCCTAAGCCTAGGGGTGCCCTATCCTTAGGCTAGGGGAGCCCTAGCCTTAGCCTAAGCTTAGGGGTGCCCTAGCCTAAGCCTAGGGGTGCCCTAGCCTAAGCCTAGGGCTGCCCTAGACTAAGCCTAGGAGTGCCCTAGCCTTAGCCTAGGGGTGCCCTAACCAAAGTCTAGGGTGCCCTAGCCTAAGCGTAGAGGTGCCCTGGCCTTAGGCTAGGGGAGCCCTAACCTTAGCTTAAGCCTAGGGGTGCCTTAGCCTAAGTCTTGGGTTGCCATAGCCTAAGCCTAGGGGTGCCCTAGCCTAAACCTAAGCCTAGGGGTGCCCTAGCCTATGTCTAGAGGTGCCCTAGCCTAAGCCTACGGGTGCCCTATCCTTAGGCTAGGGGTGCGCTAGCCTAAGCCTAGGGGTGCCCTAGCCTAAGCCTAGAGTTGCCCTAGCCTTAGGCTAGGGTAGCCCTAGCCTTAGCCTAAGCCTACAGGTGCCCTAGCTTAAGCCTAGGGGTGCTCTAGCCTTAGGCTAGGGAAACCTAGCCTTAGCCTAAGCCTAGGCGTGCCCTAGCCTAAGCCTAGGGGTGCCCTAGCCTAATCCAAGGGGTGCCCTAGCCTAAGCCTAGGGATGCCCTAGCCTGAGTCTAAAGGTGCCCTAGCCTGAGCCTACGGGTGCCCTAGCCTGAAGTTAGGGGAGCCATAACGTTTGTCTATCCTAGGATTGCCCTAGCCAAAGCCTAGGGGTGCCATAGCCTGAGTCTAGGGGTGCACTAGCCTGAGGCAAGCGGAGCCGCAACCTTAGCCTAAGCCTAGGTGAGCCCTAGCCTAAGACTAGGGGTGCCTTAGCCTAAGCCTTGGGATGCCCTAGCCTTAGGCTAGGGGAGCCCTAGCCTGAGCCTAGGGGTGCCCTAGCCTGAGGATAGGGGAGCCCTAGACTTAGCCTAAGCCTAGGATTGTCCTAGCCTAAGCTAACGGGTGCCCTAGCCTGAGTCTAGGGGTGCCCTTGCCTGAGGCTAGGGGAGCCGTTGCCTTAGCCTAAGTGTAGGGGTGCCCTACCCTAAGAATAGGGGTGCCCTAGCCTAAGCCTAGGGGTGCCATAGCCTTACTCTAGGGGTTCCCTAGCCTAAGCCTAGGGGTGCCCTAGCCTAAGCCTAGGATAGCCCTAGCATTAGCCTAAGCCTACGGGTGTCCTAGCCTAAGCCTTGGTATGGCCTACGCTAAGCCTAGGGGTGCCCTAGCCCAAGCAGAGGGGTGCTCTAGCCTTAGGCTAGGGGAGCCCTAGCCTTAGCCTAAGCCTAGGGGTGCCCTAGCCTAAGCCTAGGGTTGCCCTAGCCTAAGCCTAGGGGTGCCCTAGTCTAAGCTTAGGGGTGCCATAGCCTGAGTCTAGGAGTGCACTATGAGGCTAGGGGAGCCATAGCCTTAGCCTAACCCTAGGGGAGCCCTAGCTTAAGCCTAGGGGTGCCCTAGCCTAAGCCTAGAGGTGCCCTAGCCTTAGGCTAGGGGAGCCCAAGCCTTTTCCTAAGCCTAGGTGTGTCCTAGCCTAAGCCTCGGGGTGCCATAGCCTGCGCCTAGGGGTGCCGTAGCCTTAGGCTAGGGGAGCCCAAGCCTTAGCCTAAGCCTAGGGGTGCCCTAGTTTAAGCCTAGGGGTACCCTAGGCTGAGCCTAGGGGGGCCCTAGCCTTAGCCTAAGCCTAGGGGTGCCCTAGCCTAAGCCTAGGGGTGCCCTAGCCTAAGTTTAGAAGTTCCCTATCCTAAGCCTAGTGGTGCCCTAGCCAAAGCCTAGCGATACCCTAGCCTAAACCTAGGGGTGCCCTAGCCTAAGCCTAGGGGTGCCTTTGCCTAAGCCTAGTGGTGCCCTAGCCTAAGCCTAGGGGTGCCCTAGCCATAGGCTAGGGGAGCCCTTGCCTTAGCCTAAGCCTAGGGGTGCCCTAGCCTAAGACTAGTGGTGCCCTAGCCTAAGCATAGGTTAGCCCTAGCCTTAGCCTAAGCCTAGGGGTGCCCTAGCCTAAGCCTAGGGGTGCCCTAGCCTAAGCCTAGGGGTGCCCTAGCCTAAGCTTAGGGGCGCCATAGCCTGAGTCTAGGGGTGCACTAGCCTGAGGCTAGGGAAGCCGTAGCCTTAGCCTAAGCCTAGGGGTGCCCTAGCCTACGCCTAGGGGTGCCTTAGCCTAAGGCTAGAGGTGCCCTAGTCGTAGGGTAGGGGAGCTTTAGCCTTTTCCTAAGCCTAGGGGTGCCCTAGCCTAAGCCTCGGGGTGCCCTAGCCTGAGCTTAGGGGTGCCGTAACCTTAGGCTAGGGGAGCCCTAGCCTTAGCCTAAGCCTAGGGGTGCCCTAGCCTAAGCCTAGGGGTGCCCTAACCTAAGCCTAGGGTTGCCCTAGCCTAAGTCTAGGGGTGCCTAGCCCAAGCCTAGGGGTGCCCTAGTCTTAGGCTAGGGGAGCCCTAGACTTAGCCTAAGACTAGGTGTGCCCCAGCCTAAGCCTAGGGGTGCCCTAGCCTACATCTAGGGGTGCCCTAGCCTAAGCATAGGGGTGCCATAACCTAAACCTAGGGGTTCCATACCTAAGCCTAGGGGTGCCCTAGCCTAAGCCTAGGGGTGCCCTAGCCTTAGGCTAGGGAAGCCCTAGCCTTAGCCTAAGCCTAGTGGTGCCCTAGCCAAAGCCTAGTGGTGTCCTAGCCTAAGCCTAGGGGTGCCCTAGCCTAAGCCTAGAGGTGCCCTAGCCTTAGACTAGGGGAGACCAAGCCTTAGCATAAGCCTAGGGGTACCCAAGCCTAAGCCTTGGGGTGCTCTAGCCTAAACCTACGGGTGCCCTACCCTAAGCCTAGGAGGGTCCTAGCCTAAACCTAGGGGTGCCCTAGCCTTAGGCTCGGGGAGCCCTAGCCTTAGCCTAATCGTAGGGGTGCCCTAGCCTAAGCCTAGGGGTGCCCTAGCCCAAGCCTATGTGTGCCCTAGCCGTAGGCTAGGGGAACCCTAGACTTAGCTTAAGCCTAGGGCTGCCCTAGCCTAATCCTAGGGGTGCCCTAACCTAAGCCTAGGGGTGCCCAAGCCTAAGCCTAGGGGTGCCCTAGCTTTAGGCTAGGGAGCCCTAGCCTTAGCCTAAGCCTAGGGGTGCCCTAGCCTAAGCCTAGGGGTGCCCTAGCCTACGCCTAGGGCTGCCCTAGCCTAAGCCTAGAAGTGCCCTAGCCTAAGCCTAAGGGTGCCCTAACCAAAGACTAGGGTGCCCTAGCCTAAGCGTAGAGGTGCCCTAGCCTTAGGCTAGGGGAGCCCTAACCTTAGCGTAAGCCTAGGGGTGCCTTAGCCTAAGCCTTGGGTTGCCCTAGCCTAAGTCTAGGGGTGCCCTAGCCTAAGCCTAGGGGTGCCCTAGCCTAAACCTAAGCCTAGGGGTGCCCTAGCCTAAGTCTAGAGGTGCCCTAGCCTAAGCCTACGGGTGCCCTAGCCTAAGCCTAGGAGTGCCCTAGCCTTAGGCTAGGGGATCCCTAGCCTTAGCCTAAGCCATGGGTGCCCTAGCTGAAGCCTAGGGGTGCCCTAACCTAAGCCTCGGGATGCCCTAAATTAAGCCTAGGGGTGCCCTTGACTAAACTTAGAAGTTCCCTATCCTAAGCCTACGGGTGCCCTAGCCAAAGCCTAGGGGTGCCCTATCCTTAGGCTAGGGGTGCCATAGCCTTAGCCTAAGCCTACAGGTGACCTAGCTTAAGTCTAGGGGTGCCCTAGACTAAACTTAGAAGTTCCCTATCCTAAGCCTACGGGTGCCCTAGCCAAAGCCTAGGGCTGCCCTAGCCTAAGCCTAGAAGTGCCCTAGCCTAAGCCTAGGGGTGCCCTAACCAAAGACTAGGGTGCCTTAGCCTAAGCGTAGAGGTGCCCTAGCCTTAGGCTAGGGGAGCCCTAACCTTAGCGTAAGCCTAGGGGTGCCTTAGCCTCAGCTTAGGGGTGCATTAGCCTCAGCCTAGGGGTGCGCTAGCCTAAGTCTTGGGGTGCCCTAGCCTAAGCCTAGTGGTGCCTTAGCCTAAGCCTAGGGGTGACCTAGCCTTAGCCTAAGCCTAGGGGTGCCCTAGCCTAAGCCTAGGGGTGCCCTAACCTAAGCCTAGGGGTGCCCTAGCCTAAGCCTAGGGGTGCCCGAGCCTTAGGCTAGGGGAGCCCTAACCTTAGCGTAAGCCTAGGGGTGCCTTAGCGTAAGCCTTGGGGTGCCCTAGCCTAAGCCTAGTGGTGCCTTAGCCTAAGCCTAGGGGTGACCTAGCCTTAGCCTAAGCCTAGGCGTGCCCTAGCCTAAGCCTAGGGGTGCCCTAGCCTAATCCAAGGGGTGCCCTAGCCTAAGTCTAGGGATGCCCTAGCCTGAGTCTAAGGGTGCCCTAGCCTCAGGCTACGGGTGCCCTAGCCTGAAGCTAGGGGAGCCCTAATGTTAGTCTAGCCTAGGATTCCCCTAGCCTAAGCCTATGGGTGCCATAGCCTGAGTCTAGGGGTGCACTAGCCTGAGGCAAGGGGAGCCGCAGCCTTAGCCTAAGCCTAGGGGAGCCCTAGCCTAAGACTAGGGGTGCCCTAGCCTAACCCTTGGGGTGCCCTAGCCTTAGGCTAGGGGAGCCCTAGTCTGAGCCTAGGGGTGCCCTACCCTGAGGATAGGGGAGCCCTCGACTTAGCCTAAGCATAGGATTGTCCTAGCCTAAGCTAACGGGTGCCCTAGCCTGAGTCTAGTGGTGCCCTTGCCTGAGGCTAGGGGAGCCGTTGCCTTAGCCTAAGTGTAGGGGTGCCGTAGCCTAAGACTAGGGTTGCCCAAGCCTAAGCCTAGGGGTCCCTAGCCTTATTCTAGCGGTTCCCTAGCCTAAGCCTAGGGGTGCCCTAGGCTAAGCCTAGGTTAGCCCTAGCCTTAGCCTAAGCCTTGGGGTGCCCTAGCCTAAGCCTAGGGGTGGCCTACCTTAAGCCTAGGGGTGCCCTAGCCTAAGCCTAGGGGTGCTCTAGCCTTAGGCTAAGCCTAGGGGTGCCCTAGCATAAGCCTAGGGGTGCCCTAGCCTAAGCTTAGGGGTGCCCTAGCCTAAGCCTAGGGGTGCCCTAGCCTAAGCTTAGGGGTGCCATAGCCTGAGTCTAGGGGTGCACTATGAGGCTAGGGGAGCCGTAGCCTTAGCCTAACCCTAGGGGAGCCCTAGCTTAAGCCTAGGGGTGCCCTAGCCTAAGCCTAGAGTTGCCCTACCCTTAGGCTAGGGGAGCCCAAGCCTTTTCCTAAGCCTAGGTGTGTCCTAGCCTAAGCCTCGGGGTGCCATAGCCTGAGCCTAGGAGTGCCGTAGCCTTAGGCTAGGGGAGCCCAAGCCTTAGCCTAAGCCTAGGGGTGCCCTAGTCTAAGCCTAGGGGTGCCTTAGGCTGAGCCTAAGGGAGCCCTAGCCTTAGCCTAAGCCTAGGGGTGCCCTAGCCTAAGCCTAGGGGTGCCCTAGCCTAAGCTTAGAAGTTCCCTATCCTAAGCCTAGTGGTGCCCTAGCCAAAGCCTAGGGGTGCCCTAGCCTATGCCTAGGGGTGCCCTAGCCTTAGGCTAGTGGAGCCCTAGCCTTAGCCTAAGCCTACGGGTGCCCTAGCTTAAGCCTTGGGGTGCCCTAGCCTAAGCCTAGGGGTGCCCTAGCCTAAGCCTAGGGGTGCCTTTGCCTAAGCCTAGGGGTGCCCTAGCCTAAGCCTAGGGGTCCCCTAGCCTAAGCCTAGGGGTGCCCTAGCCTTAGTCTAGGGGAGCCCTAGCCTTAGCCTAAGCCTAGGGGTGCCCTAGCCTAAGCCTAGGGGTGCCCTAGCCTGAGGCTAGGGTAGCCCTCACGTTAGTCTAGCCTAGGATTGCCCTAGCCTAAGCCTAGGGGTGCCATAGCCTGAGCCTAGGGGTGCCCTAGCCTAAGCCTAGGTTAGACCTAGCCTTAGCCTAGGCCTAGGGGTGCCCTAGCCTAAGCCTAGGGGTGGCCTAGCCTAAACCTAGGGATGCCCTAGCCTAAGCCTAGGGATGCCCTAGCCTAAGCTTAGGGGCGCCATAGCCTGAGTCTTGGGGTGCACTAGCCTGAGGCTAGGGAAGCCGTAGCCTTATCCTAAGCCTAGGGGAGCCCTATCTTAAGCCTAGGGGTGCCCTAGCCTAAGGCTAGAGGTGCCCTAGTCGTAGGGTAGGGGAGCCCTAGCCTTTTCCTAAGCCTAGGGGTGCCCTAGCCTAAGCCTCGGGGTGCCCTAGCCTGAGCCTAGGGGTGCCGTAGCCTTAGGCTAGTGGAGCCCTAGCCTTAGCCTAAGCCTAGGGGTGCCCTAGTTTAAGGCTAGACGTGCCCTAGACTGATCATATGGGAGCCCTAGACTTAGCCAAAGCCTAGGGGTGCCCTAGCCTAATCCAAGGGGTGCCCTAGCCTGAGTCTAGGGGTGCCCTAGCCTGAGGCTAGGGGAACCGTTGCCTTAGCCTAAGTCTAAGGGTGCCCTAGCCTAAACCTACGTGTGCCCTAGCCTAAGCCTAGGGGTGCCCTAGCCTAAACCTAGGGGTGCCCTAGCCTTAGTCTAGGGGAGCCGTAGCCTTAGCGTAAGCCTAGTCGTGCCCTATCCTGAGCCTAGGGGTGCCCTAGCCTGAGCCTACGGGTGCCCTAGTATGAGGCTAGGGGAGCCCTAGCCTTTGTCTAGCATAAGATTGCCCTAGCCTAAGCCTTCGGTGCCATAGCCTGCGTCTAGGTGTGCCCCAGCCTTAGGCTAGGGGAGCCCTAGCCTAGGCCTAGGGGTGCCCTAGCCTAAGCCTAGGGGTGCCCTAGCCTAAGCCTAGGGGTGCCTTAGCCTAAGCTTAGGGGTGCCCTAGCCTTAGGCTAGGGGAGCCCTAGCCTTAGTCTAAGCCTAGGGGTGCCCTATCCTTAGGATAGGGGAGTCCTCGCCTTAGCCGAAGCTTGGGGGTGCCCTAGCCTAAACCTAGGGGTGCCCTAGCCTAAGCCTAGGGGTGCCCTAGCCAAGCCTAGGGATGCCCTAGTGTTAGGCTAGAGGAGCCCTAGCCTTAGCCTAAGCCTAGGGGTGCCCTAGCCTAAGCCTAGGGGTGCCCTAGCCTAAGCCTAGGGTTGCCCTAGCCTAAGTCTAGGGGTGCCTAGCCTTAGCCTAGGGGTGCCATAGCCTTAGGCTAGGGGAGCCCTATACTTAGCCTAAGCCTAGGGGTGCCCTAGCCTAAGCCTAGGGGTGCCCTAGCCTAAGCCTAGGGGTGCCCTAGCCTAAGGTTAGGGGTGCCATAGCCTGAGTCTAGGGGTGCACTATGAGGCTAGGGGAGCCGTAGCCTTAGCCTAACCCTAGGGGAGCCCTAGCTTAAGCCTAGAGGTGCCCTAGTCTAAGCCTAGGGGTGCCCTAGCCTGAGCCTAGGGGAGCCCTAGCCTTAGCCTAAGCCTAGGATTGCCCTAGCCTAAGCTTAGGGGTGCCCAAGCCTGAGTCTAGGGGTGCACTAGCCTGAGGCAAGGGGAGCCGCAGCCTTAGCCTAAGCCTAGGGTAGCCCTAGCCTAACCCTAAGCTTAGTGGTGCCCTAGCCTGAGTCTAAGGGTGCCCTTGCCTGAGGCTAGGGGAGCCGTTGCCTTAGCCTAAGTGTAGGGGTGCCCTAAGCCTAAACCTAGGGGTGCCCTAGCCTAAGCCTAGGGGTGCACTAGCCTTAGTGTAGGGGTTCCCTAGCCTAAGCCTAGGGGTGCCCTAACCTAAGCCTAGGTTAGCCCTAGCCTAAGCCTAAGCTTAGGTGTGCCCTAGCCTAAGCCTAGGGATGGCCTACCCTTAGCCTAGGGGTGCCCTAGCCTAAGCCTAGTGGTTCTCTAGCCTTAGGCTAGGGGATCCCTAGCCTTAGCCTAAGCCTACGGGTGCCCTAGCCTAAGCCTAAGAGTGCCCTATCCTTAGGCTAGGGGATCCCTAACCTTAGCCTAAGCCTAGGGGTACCCTAGCTTAAGCCAAGGGGTGCCCTAGACTAAGCCTAGGGGTGCCCTAGCCTAAGCCTAGGGGTGCCCTAGCCTTAGGCTAGGGGAGCCCTAGCCTTAGCCTAAGCTTAGGGGTGCCCTAGCCTAAGCCTAGGGGTGCCCTAGACTAAGCTTAGAAGTTCCCTATCCTAAGCCTAGGGGTTCCCTAGCCAAAGCCTAGGGGTGCCCTAGCCTAAGCCTAGGGGTGCCGTAGCCTAAGCCTAGGGGTGCACTAGCCTAAGCTTTGGTGTGCCCTAGCCTAAGCCTAGGGATGCCCTAGCCTAAGCCTTGGGGTGCCCTAGCCTAAGTCTAGGGGTGCCCTAGACTGAGTCTAAGGGTGCCCTAGCCTGAGGCTACGGGTGCCCTAGCCTGAGGCTAGGGGAGCCCTAACGTTAGTCTAGCCTAGGATTGCCCTAGCCTAAGCCTAGGGGTGCCATAGCCTGTGTCTAGGGGTGCCCTAGCCTAAGCCTAGGTTAGCCCTAGCCTTAGCCTAAGCCTAGGGGTGCTCTAGCCTTAGGCTAGGGGAGCCCTAGCCTTAGCCTAAGCCTAAGGGTGCCCTAGCCTAAGCCTAGGGGTGCCCTAGCCTAAGCTTAGGGGGGCCATAGCCTGAGTCTAGGGGTGCACTAGCCTGAGGCAAGGGGAGCCGCAGCCTTAGCCTAAGCCTAGGGGACCCCTAGCCTAAGACTAGGGGTGCCCTAGCCTAAGCCTTGGGGTGCCCTAGCCTTAGGCTAGGGGAGCCCTAGTCTGAGCCTAGGGGTGCCCAAGCCTGAGGATAGGGGAGCCCTAGACTTAGCCTAAGCCTAGGATTGTCCTAGCCTAAACTAACGGGTACCCTAGGCTGAGACTAAGGGTGCCGTTGCCTTAGCCTAAGTGTAGGGTTGCCCTAGCCTAAGACTAGGGGTGCCCTAGCCTAAGCCTAGGGGTGCCCTAGCCTTAGTCTAGGGGTTCCCTAGCCTAAGCCTAGGGGTGCCCTAAGCAAAGCCTAGGTTAGCCCTAGCTTTAGCCTAAGCCTAGGGGTGCCCTAGCCTAAGCCTAGGGGTGCCCTAGCTTAAGCCTAGGGGTGCCCTAGCCTAAGCTTAGGGGTGCCCTAGCCTAAACCTAGGGCTGCCGTAGCCTAAGCTTAGGGGTGCCATAGCCTGAGTCTAGGGGTGCACTATGAGGCTAGGGGAGCCGTAGCCTTAGCCTAACCCTAGGGGAGCCCTAGCTTAAGCCTAGGGGTGCCCTAGCCTAAGCCTAGGGGTGC
Organism: Tenrec ecaudatus; assembly: GCF_050624435.1. NCBI lineage: Eukaryota > Metazoa > Chordata > Mammalia > Afrosoricida > Tenrecidae > Tenrec > Tenrec ecaudatus. Next base: position 206,938 of record NW_027457910.1, on the reverse strand, counting down.
CCTAGCCTAAGCCTAGATGTGCCCTAGCCTTAGGCTAGGGGAGCCCTAGCCTTTTCCTAAGCCTACGTGTGCCCTAGCCTAAGCCTCGGGGTGCCCTAGCCTGAGTCTAGGGGGGGCCGTAGCCTTAGGCTAGGGGAGCCCAAGCCTTAGCCTAAGCCTAGAGGTGCCCTAGTCTAAGCCTAGGGGTGCCCTAGCCTGATCCTAGGGGAGCCCTAGCCTTAGCCTAAGCCTAGGATTGCCCTAGCCTAAGCTTAGGGGTGCCCAAGCCTGAGTCTAGGGGTGCACAAGCCTGAGGCAAGGGGAGCCGCAGCCTTAGCCTAAGCCTAGGGGAGCCCTAGCCGAAGCCTAGGGGTGCCCTAGCCTTAGGCTAGGGGAGCCCTAGCCTGAGCCTAGGGGTGCCCTAGCCTGAGGATAGGGGAGCCCTAGACTTAGCCTAAGCCTAGGATTGTCCTAGCCTAAGCTAACGGGTGCCCTAGCCTGAGTCTAAGGGTGCCCTTGCCTGAGGCGAGGGGAGCCGTTGCCTTAGCCTAAGTGTAGCGGTGCCCTAGCCTAAGCCTAGGGGTGCCCTAGCCTAAGCCTAGGGGTGCCCTAGCCTTAGTGTAGGGGTTCCCTAGCCTAAGCCTAGGGGTGCCCTAGCCTAAGCCTAGGTTAGCCCTGGCCTTAGCCTAAGCCTTGTGGTGCCCTAGCCTAAAGCTAGGGGTGCTCTAGACTTAGGCTAGGGGATACCTAGCCTTAGCCTAAGCCTAGGGGTGCCCTAGCCTAAGCCTAGGTGTGCCCTAGCCTTAGGCTAGGGGAGCCCTAGCCTTAGCCTAAGCCTAGGGGTGCCCTAGCAAAGCCTAGGGGTGCCCTAGCCTAAGCTTAGAATTTCCCTATCCTAAGCCTAGGAGTGCCCTAGCCTAAGCCTAGGGGTGCCCTATCCTTAGGCTAGGGGAGCCATAGCCTTAGCCTAAGCCCTGGGGTGCCCAAGCCTAAGCCTAGGGGTGCCCTTGCATAAGCCTAGGGGTGCCCTAGCCTGAGGATAGGGGAGCCCTACCCTTAGCCTACGTCTATGTGTGCCCTAGCCTAAGCCTAGGGGTGCCCTAGCCTGAGCCTAAGGGTGCCCTAGCCTGAGGATAGGGGAGCCCTAGCTTAAGCCTAGGGGTGCCCTAGCCTAAGCCTAGAAGTGCCCTATCCTTAGGCTAGGGGAGCCCTAGCCTTTTCCTAAGCCTAGGGGTGCCCTAGCCTAAGCCTCGGGGTTCCCTAGCCTGAGCCTAGGGGTGCCGTAGCCTTAGGCTTGGAGAACCCTAGCCTTAACCTAAGCCTAGGGGTGCCCTAGCCTAAGACTAGGGGTGCCCTAGCCTTAGTCTAGGGGAGCCCTAGCCTTAGCCTAAGCCTAGGCGTGCCCTATCCTGATCCTAGGGGTGGCCTAGCCTGAGCCTACGGGTGCCGTAGCCTGAGGCTAGGGGAGCCCTAGCCTTAGCCTAAGCCTAGGCGTGCCCTATCCTGAGCCTAGGGGTGGCCTAGCCTAAGCCTAGAGTGCCATAGCCTGAGTCGAGGGGTGCCCCAGCTGAGGCTAGGGGAGCCGTAGCCTTAGCCTAAGCCTAGGGGTGCCCTATCCTAAGCCAAGGGGTGCCCTAGCCTTAGGCAAGGGGAGCCCTAGCCTTAGCCTAAGCCTAGGGGCGCCCTATCCAAAACCTAGGGGTGCCCTAGCCTAAGCTTAGGGGTGCCCTAACCTTAGGCTAGGTGAGCCCTAACCTTATCGTAAGCTAGGGGTGCCTTAGCCTAAGCCTTGGGGAGCCCTAGTCTAAGCATAGGGGTGCCCTAGCCTAAGCCTAGGGGTGCCCTAGCGTAAACCTAAGCCTAGGGTTCCCCTAGCCTAAGTCTAGGGGTGCCCTAGCCTAAGCCTACGGGTGCCCTAGCCTAAGCCTAGGAGTGCCCTAGCCAAAGCCTAGGGGTGCCCTAGTCTTAGGCTAGGGGTGCCCTAGCTTTAGCCTAAGCCTACGGGTGCCCTAGCTTAAGCCTAGGGTTGCCCAGCCTAAGCCTACGGGTGCCCTAGCCTTAGCCTAGGGGAGCCCTAGCCTTAGCCTAAGCCTAGGGGTGCCCTAGCCTAAGCCTATAGGTGCCATAGCCTTAAGCTAGAGTAGCCCTAGTTTTAGTCTAAGCCTAGGGTGCCCTAGCCTCAGTTTAGGGGTGTCCTAGCCTCAGCTTTGGGGTACCCTAGCCTAAGCCTAGGGGTACCCTAGCCTAAGCCTAGTGGTGCCTTAGCCTAAGCCTAGGGGTGACCTAGCCTTAGCCTAAGCCTAGGGGTGCCCTAGCCTAAGCCTAGGGGTTCCCTAGCCTAAGCCTAGGGGTGCCCTAGCTTTAGGCTAGGAGAGCCCTAGCCTTAGCCTAAGCCTAGGGGTGCGCTAGCCAAAGCCTAGGGGTGCCCTAGCCTAAGCCTAGAGGTGCCCTAGCCTTAGGCTAGGGGAGCCCTAACCTTAGCGTAAGCCTAGGGGTGCCTTATCCTAAGCCTTGGGGTGCCCTAGCCTAAGCCTAGGGGTGCCCTAGCCTTAGGCTAGGGGAGCCCTAGCCTTAGATTAAGCCTAGGGGTGCCCTAGCCTAAATCTAGGGGTGCCCTACCTAAGCCTACGGGTGCCCTAGCCTAAGCCTAGGAGTGCCCTATCCTTAGGCTAGGGGATCCCTAGCCTTAGCCTAAGCCTAGGGGTGCCCTAGCTTAAGCCTTGTGGTGCTCTAGCCTAAGCCTAGGGGTGCCTTAGCCAAAGCCTAGGAGTGCCCTAGCCTTAGGCTAGGGGAGCGCTAGCCTTAGCCTAAGCCTAGGCGTGCCGTAGCCTAAGCCTAGGGGTGCCCTAGCCTAAGCTTAGAAGTTCCCTATCCTAAGCCTAGGGGTGGCCTAGCCGAAGCCTAGGGGTGCCCTACCCTAAGCCTAGGGGTGCCATAGCCTTAGGCTAGGGGAGCCCTAGCCTTAGCCTAAGCCTACGGGTGCCCTAGCTTAAGCCTAGGGATGCCCTAGCCTAAGCCTAGGGGTGCCCTAGCCTTAGCCAAGGGGTGCCCTAGCCTAAGCCTAGGGGTGCCTTTGCCTAAGCCTAGGATTGCCCTAGCCTAAGCCTAGGGGTGCCCTAGGCATAGGCTAGGGGAGCCCTTGCCTTATCCTAATTCTAGGGGTGCCCTAGCCTAAGCCTAGGGGTGCCCTATCCTAAGCCTAGGGGTGCCCTAGCCTAAGAATAGCGGTGCCCTAGCCTAAGCCTAGGGGTGCCCTAGCCTAAGCCTAGGGGTGCCCTAGCCTTAGGCTAGGGGAACCCTAGCCTTAGCCTAAGCCTAGGGGTGCACTAGCCTAAGCCTAGGGGCGCCCTAGCCTAAGCTTAGGGGTGCCCCAGCCTTAGGTTAGAGGAGCTTAGCATTAGCCTAAGCCTAGGGGTGCCCTAGCATAAGCCTAGGGTGCCCTAGCCTGAGCCTACGGGTGCCCTAGCCTGAGGCTAGGGGAGACTTAACGTTAGTCTAGCCTAGGATTGCCCTAGCCTAAGCCTAGGGGTGCCATAGCCTGAGTATAGGGGTGCACTAGCCTGAGGCAAGGGGAGCCGCAGCCGTACCTTAGCCTAGGGCAGCCCTAGCCTAAGCCTAGGGGAGCCCTAGCCTAAACCTAGGGGTGCCCTAGCCTTAGGCTAGGAGAGCCTTAGCCTGAGCCTAGGGGTGCCCTAGCCTGAGGATAGGGGAGCCCTAGCCTTTTCCTAAGCCTAGGATTGCCCTAGCCTAAGCTAACGGGTGCCCTAGCCTGAGTCTAGGGGTGCCCTTGCCTGAGGCTAGGGGAGCCGTTGCCTTAGCCTAAGTGTACGCGTGCCCTAGCCTAAGCCTTGGGGTGCCCTTGCCTAAGCCTAGGGGTGCCCTAGCTTTAGTCTAGGGGTTCCCTAGCCTAAGCCTAGGGGTGCCCTAGCCTAAGCCTAGGTTAGCCCTAGCTTAAGCTTAGGGGTGCCCTAGCCTAAGCCTAGGGGTGCCCTAACCTAAGCCTAGGGGTGCCCTAGCCTAAGCCTAGAGGTGCCCTAGCCTTAGGCTAGGGGAGCCCTAGCCTTTTCCTAAGCCTAGGGGTGCCCTAGCCTAAGCCTATAGGTGCCCTAGCCTTAGGCTAGGGGAGCCCTAGCCTTTTCCTAAGCCTCGGGGTGCCCTAGCCTAAGCCTATAGGTGCCCTAGCCTTAGGCTAGGGGAGCCCTAGCCTTTTCCTAAGCCTAGGGGTGCCCTAGCCTAAGCCACGGGGTGCCCTAGCCTGAGTCTAGGGGTGCCCTAGCCTGAGGCTAGGAGAGCCGTTGCCTTAGCCTAAGCCTAGGGGTGCCCTAGCCTAAGCTTAGGGGTGCCATATCCTGAGTCTATGGGTGCCCTAGCCTGAGGCTAGGGGAGCCGTTGCCTTAGCCTAAGTCTTGGGGTGCCCTAGCCCAAGCCTAGGGGCGCCCTAGCCTTAGGCTAAGGGTTCCCTAGCCTAAGCCACGGGTGCCCTAGCCTAAACCTAGGGGTGCCCTAGCCTAAACCTAGGGGTGCCCTAGCCTAAACCTAGGGGTGCCCTAGCCTTAGTCTAGGGGAGCCCTAGCCTTAGCCTAAGCCTAAGCGTGCCCTATCCTGAGCCTAGGGGTGCCCTAGCCTGAGCCTACCGGTGCCCTAGCCTGAGGCTAGGTGAGCCCTAGCCTTAGTCTAGACTAGGATTGCCCTAGCCTAAGCCTAAGGTTGTCCTAGCCTAAGCCTAGGGGTGCCCTAGCCTAAGCCTAGGGGTGCCCTAGCCTTCGACAGGGGAGCCCTAGCCTTAGACTAAGCCTAGGGGCTCCCTAGCCTAAATCTAGGGGTGCCCTAGCCTAAGCTTAGGGGTGCCCTAGCCTTAGGCTAGGGGAGCCCTTGCCTTAGTCTAAGCCTAGGGGTGCCTTATGCTTAGGCTAGGGGAGTCCTCGCCTTAGCCGAAGCCTAGGGGTGCCATAGCCTAAACCTAGGGGTGCCCTAGCCTAAGCCTAGGGGTGCCCTAGCCCAAGCCTAGGGATGCCCTAGCGTTAGGCTAGAGGGGCCCTAGTCTTAGCCTAAGCCTAGGGGTGCCCTAACCTAAGCCTAGGGGTGCCCTAGTCTAAGTCTAGGGGCGCCTAGCCTAAGCCTAGCGGTGCCCTAGCCTTAGACTAGGGGAGCCCTAGACTTAGCCTAAGCCTAGGTGTGCCCCATCCTAAGCCTACGGGTGCCCTAGCCTACGTCTAGGGGTGCCTTAGCCTAAGCATAGTGGTGCCCTAACCTAAGCCTAGGGGTCCATACCTAAGCCTAGGGGTGCCCTAGCCTAATCCTAGGGGTGCCCTAGCCTTAGGCTAGGGAAGCCCTAGCCTTAGCCTAAGCCTAGGGGAACACTAGCCTTAGGCTCTGGAAGCCCTAGCCTTAGCCTAATCCTAGGGGTGCTGTAGCCTAAGCCTAGGGGTGCCCTAGCTCAAGCCTATGGGTGTCCTAGCCTTAGGCTAGGGAAGCCCTAGCCTTAGCCTAAGCCTAGGGGTGCACTGGCCTAAGCTTAGGGGTGCCCTAGACCAAGCCTATGGGTGCCCTAGCCTAAGCCTAGTGGTGTCCTACCTTAAGCCTAGGGGTGCCCTAGATTAAGCCTAGGGGTGCCCTAGCCTAAGCCTAGGGGTGCCCTAGTCTAAACCTAATGGTGCCCTAGCCTTAGACTAGGGGAGCCCTAGTCTTAGCCTAAGCCTAGGGGTGCCCTAACCTAAGCCTAGGGGTGCCCTAGTCTAAGTCTAGGGGCGCCTAGCCTAAGCCTAGCGGTGCCCTAGCCTTAGACTAGGGGAGCCCTAGACTTAGCCTAAGCCTAGGTGTGCCCCATCCTAAGCCTACGGGTGCCCTAGCCTACGTCTAGGGGTGCCTTAGCCTAAGCATAGTGGTGCCCTAACCTAAGCCTAGGGGTCCATACCTAAGCCTAGGGGTGCCCTAGCCTAATCCTAGGGGTGCCCTAGCCTTAGGCTAGGGAAGCCCTAGCCTTAGCCTAAGCCTAGGGGAACACTAGCCTTAGGCTCTGGAAGCCCTAGCCTTAGCCTAATCCTAGGGGTGCTGTAGCCTAAGCCTAGGGGTGCCCTAGCTCAAGCCTATGGGTGTCCTAGCCTTAGGCTAGGGAAGCCCTAGCCTTAGCCTAAGCCTAGGGGTGCACTGGCCTAAGCTTAGGGGTGCCCTAGACCAAGCCTATGGGTGCCCTAGCCTAAGCCTAGTGGTGTCCTACCTTAAGCCTAGGGGTGCCCTAGATTAAGCCTAGGGGTGCCCTAGCCTAAGCCTAGGGGTGCCCTAGTCTAAACCTAATGGTGCCCTAGCCTTAGACTAGGGGAGCCCAAGCCTTAGCCTAAGCCTAGGGGTGCCCTAGCCTAAGCGTAGGGGTGCCATAGCCTAAGCCTACGGGTTCCCTAGCCTAAGCCTAGGAGTGTCCTAGCCTAAGCCTAGGGGTGCCCTAGCCTTAGGCTCTGGGAGCCCTAGCCTTAGCCTAATTCTAGGGGTGCTGTAGCCTAAGCCTAGGGGTGCCCTAGCCCAAGCCTATGGGTGCCCTAGCCTTAGGCTAGGGGAGCCCTAGACTTAGCCTAAGCCTAGGGCTGCCCTAGACTAAGCCTAGGGTGCCCTAGCCTAAGCCTAGGGCTGCCCTATCCTAAGCCTAGGAGTGCCCTAGCCTAAGTCTAGGGCTGCCCTAGCCTAAACCTAGGGTGCCCTAGCCTAAGCCTAGGGCTGCCCTATCCTAAGCCTAGGAGTGCCCTAGCCTAAGTCTAGGGGTGCCCTAGCCTTAGGCTAGGGGAGCCCTAGCCTTAGCCTAAACCAGGGGTGCCCTAGCCAAAGTCTAGGGGTGCCAAGCCTAAGCCTAGGTGTGCCCTAGCCTTAGGCTAGGGGAGCCCTAGCCTTAGCCTAAGCCTAGGGGTGCCCTAGCTTAAGCCTCGGGGTTCCCTAGCCTAAGCCTAGGGCTGCCCAAGCCTAAGTCTACGGGTGCCCTAGCCTAAGCCTAGGGCTGCACTAGCCTAAGCCTAGGGGTGCCCTAGATTAAGCCTAGGGGTGCCCTAGCCTAAGCCTTTGGGTGCCCTAGTCTAATCCTAAGGGTGCCCTAGCCTTAGACTAGGGGTGCCCAAGCCTCAGCCTAAGCCTAGGAGTGCCCTAGCCTAAGCCTATGGGTGCCCTAGCCTAAGTCTAGGAGTGTCCTAGCCTAAGCCTAGGGGTGCCCTAGCCTTAGGTTAGGGGAGCCCTAGCCTTAGCCTAATCCTAGGGATGCCGTAGCCTAAGTCTAGGGGTGTCCTAGCCCAAGGCTATGGGTGCCCTAGCCTAAGCCTAGGAGTGCCCTAGCCTTAGCCTAATCCTAGGAGTGCCCTAGCCAAAGCCTAGGGGTGCCCTAGCCTAAGCCTAGGGGTGCCCTAGCCTAAGCCTACGGGTGCCCTAGCCTAAGCCTAGGAGTGCCCTAGCCTTAGCCTAATCCTAGGGGTGCCCTAGCCAAAGCCTAGGGGTGCCCTAGCCTTAGGCTAGGGGTGCCCTAGCCTTAGCCTAAGCCTACGGGTGCCCTAGCTTAAGCCTAGGGTTGCCCAGCCTAAGCCTAGGGGTGCCCTAGCCTTAGGCTAGGGGAGCCCTAGCCTTAGCCTAAGCCTAGCGGTGCCCTAGCCTAAGCCTATAGGTGCCATAGCCTTAAGCTAGGGTAGCCCTAGTTTTAGTCTAAGCCTAGGGGTGCCCTAGCCTCAGTTTAAGGGTGCCCTAGCCTCAGCTTTAGGGTACCCTAGCCTAAGCCTAGGGGTGCCCTAGCCTAAGCCTAGGGGTGCCCTAGCCTAAGCCTAGTGGTGATTTACCCTAAGCCTAGGGGTGACCTAGCCCTAGCCTAAGCCTAGGGGTTCCCTAGCCTAAGCCTAGGGGTACCCTAGCCTTAGGCTAGGACAGCCCTAGCCTTAGCCTAAGCCTAGGGGTGCGCTAGCCAAAGCCTAGGGGTGCCCTAGCCTAAGCCTAGGAGTGCCCTAGCCTTAGGCTAGGGGAGCCCTAGCCTTAGCCTAAGCCTACGGGTGCCCTAGCTTAAGCCTAGGGGTGCCCTATCCTAAGCCTAGGGGTGCCCTAGCCTAAGCTTAGGGGTGCCCTAGCCTAAGCCTAGGGGTGCCTTAGCCTTAGGCTAGGGGAGCCCTAGCCTTAGCCTAAGCCTAGGGGTGCACTAGCCTGAGCCTACGGGTGCCCTAACCTGAGGCTAGGGGAGACCTAACGTTAGTCTAGCCTAGGATTGCCCTAGCCTAAGCCTAGGGGTGCCATAGCCTGAGTCTAGGGGTGCACTAGCCTGAGGCAAGGGGAGCCGCAGCCGTACCTTAGCCTAGAGAGCGCTAGCCTAAGCCTAGGGGTGCCCTAGCCTGAGGATAGGGGAGCACTAGACTTAGCCTAAGCCTAGGATTGCCCTAGCCTAAGCTAATTGGTTCCCTAGCCTGAGTCTAGGGGTGCCCTTGCCTGAGGCTAGGGGAGCCATTGCCTTAGCCTAAGTGTAGGGGTGCCCTAGCCTAATCCTAGGGGTGCCCTTGCCTAAGCCTAGGGGTGCCCTAGCTTTAGTCTAGGGGTTCCCTAGCCTAAACCTAGGGGTGCCCTAGCCTAAGCCTAGGTTAGCCCTAGCCTTATCCTAAGCCTAGGGGTGCCCTAGCCTAAGCCTAGGGTTGGCCTAGCCTAAGCTTAGGGTTGCCCTAGCCTAAGCTTAGAGGTGCTGTAGTCTTAGGCTAGGACAGCCCTAGCCTTAGCCTAAACCTAGGGGTGCGCTAGCCAAAGCCTAGGGGTGCCCTAGCCTAAGCCTAGGAGTGCCCTAGCCTTAGGCTAGGGGAGCCCTAGCCTTAGCCTAAGCCTACGGGTGCCCTAGCTTAAGCCTAGGGGTGCCCTAGCCTAAGCCTAGGGGTGCCCTAGTCTAAGCCAAGGGGTGCCATAGCCTAAGCCTAGGGGTGCCTTTGCCTAAGCCTAGGATTGCCCTAGCCTAAGCCTAGGGGTGCCCTAGGCATAGGCTAGGGGAGCCCTTGCCTTAGGCTAAGCCTAAGGGTGCCCTAGCCTAATCCTAGGGGTGCCCTAGCCTAAGCCTAGGGGTGCCCTAGCCTAAGCCTAGGGGTGCCCTAGCCTTAGGCTAGGGGATCCCTAGCCTTAGCCTAAGCCTAGGGGTGCCCTAGCCTAAGCCTAGGGGTGCCCTAGCCTAAGCTTAGGGGTGCTCCAGCCTTAGGCTAGAGGAGCCTAGCATTAGCCTAAGCCTAGGGGTGCCCTAGCCAAAGCCTAGGGGTGCACTAGCCTGAGCCTACGGGTGCCCCAACCTGAGGCTAGGGGAGACCTAACGTTAGTCTAGCCTAGGATTGCCCTAGCCTAAGACTAGGGGTACCATAGCCTGAGTCTAGGGGTGCACTAGCCTGAGGCAAGGGGAGCCGCAGGCGTACCTTAGCCTAGGGAGCCCTAGCCTAAGCCTAGGGGTGCCCTAGCCTGAGGATAGGGGAGCACTAGACTTAGCCTAAGCCTAGGATTGCCCTAGCCTAAGCTAACTGGTGCCCTAGCCTGAGTCTAGGGGTGCCCTTGCCTGAGGCTAGGGGAGCCATTGCCTTAGCCTAAGTGTAGGGGTGCCCTAGCCTACTCTTTGGGGTGCCCTTGCCTAAGCCTAGGGGTGCTCTAACTTTAGTCTAGGGGTTCCCTAGCCTAAGCCTAGGGGTGCCCTAGCCTAAGCCTAGGTTAGCCCTAGCCTTATCCTAAGCCTAGGGGTGCCCTAGCCTAAGCCTAGGGTTGGCCTAGCCTAAGCTTAGGGTTGCCCTAGCCTAAGCTTAGAGGTGCTGTAGTCTTAGGCTAGGGGAGCCCTAGCTTTAGCCTAAGCTTAGGGGTGCCCTAGCATAAGCCTAGGGGTGCCCTAGCCTAAGCTTAGGGGTGCCATAGCCTGAGTCTAGGGGTGCCCTAGCCTGAGGCTAGGGGAGCCGTTGCCTTAGCCTAAGTCTAGGGGTGCCCAAGCCTAAGCCTAGGGGTGCCCTAGCCTAAGCCTAGGGGTGCCCTAGCCTTAGGCTAGGGGTTCCCAAGCCTAAGCCTAGGGGTGCCCTAGCCTAAACCTAGGGGTGCCCTAGCCTTAGTCTAGGGGAGCCATAGCCTGAGTCTAGGGGTTCACTTGCCTGAGGCAAGGGGAGCCGTAGCCTTAGCCTATGCCTAGGGGAGCGCTAGCTTAAGCCTAGGGGTGCCCTAACCTAAGCCTAGGGGTGCCCTAGCCTAAGCCTAGAGGTGCCCTAGCCTTAGGCTAGGGGAGCCCTAGCCTTTTCCTAAGCCTAGGGGTGCCCTAGCCTAAGCCTAGGGGTGCCCTAGCCTAAGCCTTGGGGTGCCCTAGCCTTAGGCTAGGGGAGCCCTAGCCTGAGCCTAGGGGTGCCTTTGCCTAAGCCTAGGGGTGCCCTAGCCTAAGCCTAGGGGTGCCTTAGCCATAGGCTAGGGGAGCCCTTGCCTTAGCCTAAGCCAAGGGGTGCCCTAGCCTAAGACTAGGGGCGCCCTATACTAAGCCTAGGGGTGCCCTAGCCTAAGCATAGGGGTGCCCTAGCCTTAGGCTAGGGGAGCCCTAGCCTTAGCCTAAGCCTAGGGGTGTGGTAGCCTAAGTCTAGGGGTGCCATAGCCTGAGCCTAGGGGTGCCCTAGCCTGAGGATAGGGGAGCCCTAGACTTAGCCTAATTCTAGGATTGTCCTAGCCTAAGCTAACGGGTGCCCTAGCGTGAGTTTAGGGGTGCCCTTGCCTGAGGCTAGGGGAGCTGTTGCCTTAGCCTAAGTGTAGGGGTGCCCTAGCCTAAGCCTAGGGGTGCCCTAGCCTAAGCCTAGGGGTGCCCTAACCTAAGCCTAGGGGTGCCCTAGCCTTAGTATAGGGCTTCCCTAGCCTAAGCCTAGGGGTGCCCTAGCCTAAGCCTAGGGGTGCCCTAGCCTTAGCCTAAGCCTAGGGGTGCCCTAGCCTAAGCCTAGGGGTGGCCTAGCCTAAGCCTAGGGGTGCCCTAGCCTAAGCCTAGGGGTGCCCTAGCCTAAGCTTAGGGGTGCCATAGCCTGAGTCTAGGGGTGCACTAGCCTGAGGCAAGGGAAGCCGTAGCCTTAGCCTAAGCCTAGGGGAGCCCTATCTTAAGCCTAGGGGTGCCCAAGCCTAAGCCTAGGGGTGCCCTAGCCTAAGCCTAGAGGTGCCCTAGCCATAGGGTAGGGGAGCCCTAGCCTTTTCCTAAGCCTAGGGGTGCCCTTGCCTAAGCCTCGGGGTGCCCTAGCCTGAGCCCAGGGGTGCCGTAGCCTTAGGCTAGGGGAGCCCTAGCCTTAGCCTAAGCCTAGGGGTGCCCTAGTTTAAGCCTAGGGGTGCCCTAGACTGATCCTATGGGAGCCCTAACCTTAGCCTAAGCCTAGGATTGCCCTAGCCTAATCTTAGGGGTGCCCTAGCCTGAGTCTAGGGGTGCCCTAGCCTGAGGCTAGTGGAGCCGTTGCCTTAGCCTAAGTCTAAGGGTTCCCTAGCCTAAACCTACGGTTGCCCTAGCCTAAGCCTAGGGGTGCCCTAGCCTAAACCTAGGGGTGCCCTAACCTTAGTCTAGGGGAGCCCTAGCCTTAGCGTAAGCCTAGTCGTGCCCTATCCTGAGCCTAGGGGTGCCCTAGCCTGAGCCTACGGGTGCCCTCGCCTAAGGCTAGGGGAGCCCTAGCCTTTGTCTAGCATAGGATTGCTCTAGCTTAAGCCTACGGTGCCATAGCCTGAGTCTAGGGGTGCCCCAGCCTTAGGCTAGGGGAGCCCTAGCCTAAGCCTAGGGGTGCCCCAGCCCTAGGCTAGGGGAGCCCTAGCCTAAGCCTAGGGGTGCCCTAGCCTAAGCCTCGGGGTGCCCTAGCCTAAGCCTAGGGGTGCCTTAGCCTAAGCCTAGGGGTGCCCTAGCTGTAGGCCAGGGGAGCCCTAGCCATAGCCTAAGCCTAGGGGTGCCCTAGCCTAAACCTAGGGGTGCCCTAGCCTAAGCTTAGGGGTGCCCAAGCCTTAGGCTATGGGAGCCCTAGCCTTAGTCTAAGCCTAGGGGTGCCCTATCCTTAGGCTAGGGGAGTCCTCGCCTGAGCCGAGGCTTGGGGGTGCCCTAGCCTAAACCTAGGGGTGCCCTAGCCTAAGACTAGGGGTGGCCTAACCAAGACCAGGGATGCCCTAGTGTTAGGCTAGAGGAGCCCTAGCCTTAGCCTAAGCCTAGGGGTGCCCTAGACTAAGCCTAGGGGTGCCCTAGCCTAAGCCTAGGTTTGCCCTAGCCTAAGTCTAGGGGTGCCTAGCCTAAGCCTAGCGGTGCCCTCGCCTTAGGCTAGGGGAGCCCTAGACTTAGCCTAAGCCTAGGTGTGCCCCAGCCTAAGCTTAGGGGTGCCCTAGCCTACATCTAGGGGTGCCCTAGCCTAAGAATAGGGGTGCCATAACCTATGCCTAGGGGTTCCATACCTAAGCTTAGGGGTGCCTTAGCCTAAGCCTAGGGGTGCCCTAGCCTTAGTGTAGGGGTTCCCTAGCCTAAGCCTAGGGGAGCCCTAGACATAGCCTAAGCCTAGGGGTGCCCTAGCCTAAACCTAGGGGTGCCCTAGCCTAAGCTTAGGGGTGCCCTAGCCTTAGGCTAGGGAAGCCCTAGCCTTATCCTAAGCCTAGCGGTGCCCTAGCCTAAGCCTAGTGGTGTCCTAGCCTAAGCCTAGGGGTGCCCTAGCTTAAGCCTAGGGGTGCCCTAGTCTAAGCCTAGGAGGGTCCTAGCTTAAACCTAGGGGTGCCCTAGCCTAAGCCTAGGGGTGCCCTAGCCTAAGCCTAGGGGTGCCCTAGCCTAAGCTTAGGGGTGCTCCAGCCTTAGGCTAGAGGAGCCTAGCATTAGCCTAAGCCTAGGGGTGCCCTAGCCAAAGCCTAGGGGTGCACTAGCCTGAGCCTACGGGTGCCCTAACCTGAGGCTAGGGGAGACCTAACGTTAGTCTAGCCTAGGATTGCCCGTGCCTAAGCCTAGGGGTGCCATAGCCTGAGTCTACGGGTGCACTAGCCTGAGGCAAGGGGAGCCGCAGCCGTACCTTAGCCTAGGGAGCCCTAGCCTAAGCCTAGGGGTGCCCTAGCCTGAGGATAGGGGAGCACTAGACTTAGCCTAAGCCTAGGATTGCCCTAGCCTAAGCTAACTGGTGCCCTAGCCTGAGTCTAGGGGTGCCCTTGCCTGAGGCTAGGGGAGCCATTGCCTTAGCCTAAGTGTAGGGGTGACCTAGCCTACTATTAGGGGTGCCCTTGCCTAAGCCTAGGGGTGCTCTAACTTTAGTCTAGGGGTTCCCTAGCCTAAGCCTAGGGGTGCCCTAGCCTAAGCCTAGGTTAGCCCTAGCCTTATCCTAAGCCTAGGGGTGCCCTAGCCTAAGCCAAGGGTTGGCCTTGCCTAAGCTTAGGGTTGCCCTAGCCTAAGCTTAGAGGTGCTGTAGTCTTAGGCTAGGGGAGCCCTAGCCTTAGCCTAAACTTAGGGGTGCCCTAGCATAAGCCTAGGGGTGCCCTAGCCTAAGCTTAGGGGTGCCATAGCCTGAGTCTAGGGGTACACTAGCCTGAGACTAGGGGAGCCGTAGCCCTAGCCTATGCCTAGGGGAGCGCTAGCTTAAGCCTAGGGGTGCCCTAACCTAAGCCTAGGGGTGCCCTAGCCTAAGCCTAGAGGTGCCCTAGCCTTAGGCTAGGGGAGCCCTAGCCTTTTCCTAAGCCTAGGGGTGCCCTAGCCTAAGCCTAGGGGTGCCCTAGTTTAAGCCTAGGGGTGCCCTAGACTGAGCCTAGGGGAGCCCTAGCCTTAGCCTAAGCCTAGGAGTGCCCTAGCCTAAGCTTAGGGGTGCCCTAGCCTGAGTCTAGGGGTGCCCTAGCCTGAGGCTAGGGGAGCCGTTGCCTTAGCCTAAGTCTAGGGGTGCCCTAGCCTAAGCCTAGGGGTGCCCTAGCCTAAGCCTAGGGGTGCCCTAGCCTTAGTCTAGGGGAGCCATAGCCTGAGTCTAGGGGTTCACTTGCCTGAGTCAAGGGGAGCCGCAGCCTTAGCCTAAGCCTAGGGGAGCCCTAGCCTAAGACTAGGGGTGCCCTAGCCTAAGCCTTGGGATGCCCTAGCCTTAGGCTAGGGGAGCCCTAGCCTGAGCCTAGGGGTGCCTTTGCCTAAGCCTAGGGGTGCCCTAGCCTAAGCCTAGGGGTGCCTTAGCCATAGGCTAGGGGAGCCCTTGCCTTAGCCTAAGCCAAGGGGAGCCCTAGCTTAAGACTAGGGGTGCCCTATACTAAGCCTAGGGGTGCCCTAGCCTAAGCATAGAGGTGCCCTAGCCTTAGGCTAGGGGAGCCCTAGCCTTAGCCTAAGCCTAGGGGTGCGGTAGCCTAAGCCTAGGGGTGCCATAGCCTGAGCCTAGGGGTGCCCTAGCCTGAGGATAGGGGAGCCCTAGACTTAGCCTAATTCTAGGATTGTCCTAGCCTAAGTTAACGGGTGCCCTAGCCTGAGTTTAGGGGTGCCCTTGCCTGAGGCTAGGGAAGCCGTTGCCTTAGCCTAAGTGTAGGGGTGCCCTAGCCTAACCCTAGGGGTGCCCTAGCCTAAGCCTAGGGGTGCCCTAGCCTTAGTATAGGGCTTCCCTAGCCTAAGCCTAGGGGTGCCCTAGCCTAAGCCTAGGGGTGCCCTAGCCTTAGCCTAAGCCTAGGGGTGCCCTAGCCTAAGCCTATGGGTGGCCTAGCCTAAGCCTAGGGGTGCCCTAGCCTAAGCCTAGGGGTGCCCTAGCCTAAGCTTAGGGGTGCCATAGCCTGAGTCTAGGGGTGCACTAGCCTGAGGCTAGGGAAGCCGTAGCCTTAGCCTAAGCCTAGGGGAGCCCTATCTTAAGCCTAGGGGTGCCCTAGCCTAAGCCTAGGGGTGCCCTAGCCTAAGCCTAGAGGTGCCCTAGCCATAGGGTAGGGGAGCCCTAGCCTTTTCCTAAGCCTAGGGGTGCCCTTGCCTAAGCCTCGGGGTGCCCTAGCCTGAGCCTAGGGGTGCCGTAGCCTTAGGCTAGGGGAGCCCTAGCCTTAGCCTAAGCCTAGGGGTGCCCTAGTTTAAGCCTAGGGGTGCCCTAGACTGATCCTATGGGAGCCCTAGCCTTAGCCTAAGCCTAGGATTGCCCTAGCCTAATCTTAGGGGTGCCCTAGCCTGAGTCTAGGGGTGCCCTAGCCTGAGGCTAGGGGAGCCGTTGCCTTAGCCTAAGTCTAAAGGTTCCCTAGCCTAAACCTACGGTTGCTCTAGCCTAAGCCTAGGGGTGCCCTAGCCTAAACCTAGGGGTGCCCTAACCTTAGTCTAGGGGAGCCCTAGCCTTAGCGTAAGCCTAGTCGTGCCCTATCCTGAGCCTAGGGGTGCCCTAGCCTGAGCCTACGGGTGCCCTCGCCTGAGGCTAGGGGAGCCCTAGCCTTTGTCTAGCATAGGATTGCTCTAGCCTAAGCCTACGGCGCCATAGCCTGAGTCTAGGGGTGCCCCAGCTTTAGGCTAGGGGAGCCCTAACCTAAGCCTAGGGGTGCTCTAGCCTAAGCCTCGGGGTGCCCTAGCCTAAGCCTAGGGGTGCCTTAGCCTAAGCCTAGGGGTGCCCTAGCTGTAGGCCAGGGGAGCCCTAGCCATAGCCTAAGCCTAGGGGTGCCCTAGCCTAAACCTAGGGGTGCCCTAGCCTAAGCTTAGGGGTGCCCTAGCCTTAGGCTAGGGGAGCCCTAGCCTTAGTCTAAGCCTAGGGGTGCCCTATCCTTAGGCTAGGGGAGTCCTCGCCTTAGCCGAGGCTTGGGGGTGCCCTAGCCTAATCCTAGGGGTGCCCTAGCCTAAGCCTAGGGGTGCCCTAGCCAAGACTAGGGATGCCCTAGTGTTAGGCTAGAGGAGCCCTAGCCTTAGCCTAAGCCTAGGGGTGCCCTAGACTAAGCCTAGGGGTGCCCTAGCCTAAGCCTAGGGTTGCCCTAGCCTAAGTCTAGGGGTGCCTAGCCTAAGCCTAGCGGTGCCCTCGCCTTAGGCTAGGGGAGCCCTAGACTTAGCCTAAGCCTAGGTGTGCCCCAGCCTAAGCCTAGGGGTGCCCTAGCCTACATCTAGGGGTGCCCTAGTCTAAGAATAGGGGTGCCATAACCTAAGCCTATGGGTTCCATACCTAAGCTTAGGGGTGCCCTAGCCTAAGCCTAGGGGTGCCCTAGCCTTAGTGTAGGGGTTCCCTAGACTAAGCCTAGGGGAGCCCTAGACATAGCCTAAGCCTAGGGGTGCCCTAGCCTAAACCTAGGGGTGCCCTAGCCTAAGCTTAGGGGTGCCCTAGCCTTAGGCTAGGGAAGCCCTAGCCTTAGCCTAAGCCTAGCGGTGCCCTAGCCTAAGCCTAGTGGTGTCCTAGCCTAAGCCTAGGCGTGCCCTAGCTTAAGACTAGGGGTGCCCTAGCCTACGCCTAGGGGTGCCCTAGTCTAAGCCTAGGAGGGTCCTAGCCTAAACCTAGGGGTGCCCTAGCCTTAGACTAGGGGAGCCCAAGCCTTAGCCTAAGCCTAGGGGTGCCCTAGCCTAAGCCTAGGAGGGTCCTAGCCTAAACCTAGGGGTGCCCTATCCTTAGGCTCGGGGAGCCCTAGCCTTAGCCTAATCCTAGGGGTGCCCTAGCCTAAGCCTAGGGGTGCCCTAGCCCAAGCCTATGGGTGCCCTAGCCTTAGGCTAGGGGAGCCCTAGACTTAGCCTAAGCCTAGGGCTGCCCTAGCCTAATCCTAGGGGTGCCCTAGCCTAAGCCTAGGGGGGCCCAAGCCTAAGCCTAGGGGTGCCCTATCCTTAGGCTAGGGGAGCCATAGCCTTAGCCTAAGCTTAGGGGTGCCCTAGCCTAAGCCTAGGGGTGCCCTAGCCTAAGCCTAGGGGTGCCCTAGCCTAAGCCTAGGAGTGCCCTAGCCTAAGCCTAGGGGTGCCCTAACCAAAGTCTAGGGTGCCCTAGCCTAAGCGTAGAGGTGCCCTGGCCTTAGGCTAGTGGAGCCCTAACCTTAGCGTAAGCCTAGGGGTGCCTTAGCCTAAGTCTTGGGTTGCCCTAGCCTAAGCCTAGGGGTGCCCTAGCCTAAGCCTAGGGTTGCCCTAGCCTAAACCTAAGCCTAGGGGTGCCGTAGCCTAAGTCTAGAGGTGCCCTAGCCTAAGCCTACGGGTGCCCTATCCTTAGGCTATGGGTGCCCTAGCCTAAGCCTAGGGGTGCCCTAGCCTAAGCCTAGAGTTGCCCTAGCCTTAGGCTAGGGTAGCCCTAGCCTTAGCCTAAGCCTACAGGTGCCCTAGCTTAAGCCTAGGGGTGCTCTAGCCTTAGGCTAGGGAAGCCTAGCCTTAGCCTAAGCCTAGGCGTGCCCTAGCCTAAGCCTAGGGGTGCCCTAGCCTAATCCAAGGGGTGCCCTAGCCTAAGCCTAGGGATGCCCTAGCCTGAGTCTAAGGGTGCCCTAGCCTGAGCCTACGGGTGCCCTAGCCTGAAGTTAGGGGAGCCATAACGTTAGTCTAGCCTAGAATTGCCCTAGCCTAAGCCTAGGGGTGCCATAGCCTGAGTCTAGGGGTGCACTAGCCAGAGGCAAGCGGAGCCACAACCTTAGCCTAAGCCTAGGGGAGCCCTAGCCTAAGACTAGGCGTGCCTTAGCCTAAGCCTTGGGGTGCCCTAGCCTTAGGCTGGGGAGCCCTAGCTTGAGTCTATGGGTGCCCTAGCCTGAGGATAGGGGAGCCCTAGACTTAGCCTAAGCCTAGGATTGTCCTAGCCTAAGCTAACGGGTGCCCTAGCCTGAGTCTAGGGGTGCCCTTGCCTGAGCCTAGGGGAGCCGTTGCCTTAGCCTAAGTGTAGGGGTGCCCAAGCCTAAGAATAGGGGAGCCCTAGCCTAAGCCTAGGGGTTGCAATAGCCTTAGTCTAGGGGTTCCCTAGCCTAAGCCTAGGGGTGCCCTAACCTAAGCCTAGGATAGCCCTAGCCTTAGCCTAAGCCTACGGGTGTCCTAGCCTAAGCCTAGGGATGGCCCACGCTAAGCCTAGGGGTGCCCTAGCCTAAGCCTCGGGGTGCTCTAGCCTTAGGCTAGGGGAGCCCTAGCCTTAGCCTAAGCCTAGGGTGCCCTAGCCTAAGCCTAGGGGTGCCCTAGCCTAAGCCTAGGGGTGCCCTAGTCTAAGCTTAGGGGTGCCATAGCCTGAGTCTAGTAGTGCACTATGAGGCTAGGGGAGCCGTAGCCTTAGCCTAACCCTAGGGGAGCCCTAGCTTAAGCCTAGGGGTGCCCTAGCCTAAGCCTAGAGGTGCCCTAGCCTTAGGCTAGGGGAGCCCAAGCCTTTTCCTAAGCCTAGGTGTGTCCTAGCCTAAGCCTCGGGGTGCCATAGCCTGCGCCTAGGGGTGCCGTAGCCTTAGGCTAGGGGAGCCCAAGCCTTAGCCTAAGCCTAGGGGTGCCCTAGTTTAAGCCTAGGGGTGCCCTAGGCTGAGCCTAGGGGGGCCCTAGCCTTAGCCTAAGCCTAGGGGTGCCCTAGCCTAAGCCTAGGGGTGCCCTAGCCTAAGTTTAGAAGTTCCCTATCCTAAGCCTAGTGGTGCCCTAGCCAAAGCCTAGGGGTACCCTAGCCTAAGCCTAGGGGTGCCCTAGCCTTAGGCTAGTGGAGCCCTAGCATTAGCCTAAGCCTACGGGTGCCCTAGCTTAAGCCTAGGGGTGCCCTAGCCTAAACCTAGGGGTACCCTAGCCTAAGCCTAGGGGTGCCTTTGCCTAAGCCTAGTGGTGCCCTAGCCTAAGCCTAGGGGTGCCCTAGCCATAGGCTAGGGGAGCCCTTGCCTTAGCCTAAGCCTAGGGGTGCCCTAGCCTAAGACTATTGGTGCCCTAGCCTAAGCCTAGGGGTGCCCTAGCCTAAGCCTAGAGGTGCCCTAGCCTAAGCCTAGGGGTGCCATAGCCTGAGCCTAGGGGTGCCCTAGCCTGAGGATAGGGGAGCCCTAGACTTATCCTAAGCCTAGGATTGCTCTAGCCTAAGCTAACGGGTGCCCTAGCCTGAGTCTAGGGGTGCCCTTGCCTGAAGCTAGGGGAGCCGTTGCCTTAGCCTAAGTGTAGGGGTGCCCTAGCCTAAGCCTAGGGGTGCCATAGCCTAAGCCTAGGGGTGCCCTAGCCTAAGCCTAGGGGTGCCCTAGCCTTAGTATAGGGGTTCCCTAGCCTAAGCCTAGGGGTGCCCTAGCCTAAGCGGAGGTTAGCCCTAGCCTTAGCCTAAGCCTAGGGGTGCCCTAGCCTAAGCCTAGGGGTGGCCTAGCCTAAGCCTAGGGGTGCCCTAGCCTAAGCCTAGGGGTGCCCTAGCCTAAGCTTAGGGGCGCCATAGCCTGAGTCTAGGGGTGCACTAACCTGAGGCTAGGGAAGCCGTAGCCGTAGCCTAAGCCTAGGGGAGCCCTATCTTAAGCCTAGTGGTGCCCTAGCCTACGCCTAGGGGTGCCTTAGCCTAAGGCTAGAGGTGCCCTAGTCGTAGGGTAGGGGAGCCCTAGCCTTTTCCTAAGCCTAGGGGTGCCCTAGCCTTAGCCTCGGGGTGCCCTAGCCTGAGCCTAGGGGTGCCGTAACCTTAGGCTTGGGGAGCCCTAGCCTTAGCCTAAGCCTAGGGGTGCCCTAGTTTAAGCCTAGAGGTGCCCTAGACTGATCCTATGGGAGCCCTAGACTTAGCCTAAGCCTAGGATTGCCCTAGCCTAAGCTTAGGGGTGCCCTAGCATAGGAGTGCCCTAGCCTAAGCCTACGGTGCCATAGCCTGCGTCTAGGGGTGCCCCAGCCTTAGGCTAGGGGAGCCCTAGCCTAGGCCTAGGGGTGCCCTATCCTAAGCCTAGGGGTGCCCTAGCCTAAGCCTAGGGGTGCCCTAGCCTAAGCCTAGGGTTGCCTTAGCCTAAGCTTAGGGGTGCCCTAGCCTTAGGCTAGGGGAGCCCTAGCCTTAGTCTAAGCCTAGGGGTGCCCTATCCTTAGGCTAGGGGAGTCCTCGCCTTAGCCGAAGCTTGGGGGTGCCCTAGCCTAAACCTAGGGGTGCCCTAGCCTAAGCCTAGGGGTGCCCTAGCCCGGCCTAGGGATGCCCTAGTGTTAGGCTAGAGGAGCCCTAGCCTTAGCCTAAGCCTAGGGGTGCCCTAGCCTAAGCCTAGGGGTGCCCTAACCTAAGCCTAAGGTTACCCTAGCCTAAGTCTAGGGGTGCCTAGCCTAAGCCTAGGGGTGCCCTAGTCTTAGGCTAGGGGAGCCCTAGGCTTAGCCTAAGCCTAGGTGTGCCCCAGCCTAAGCCTAGGGGTGCCCTAGCCTACATCTAGGGGTGCCCTAGCCTAAGCATAGGGGTGCCATAACCTAAGCATAGGGGTTCCATACCTAAGCCTAGGGGTGCCCTAGCCTAAGCCTAGGGGTGCCCTAGCCTTAGGCTAGGGAAGCCCTAGCCTTAGCCTAAGCCTAGCGGTGCCCTAGCCTAAGCCTAGTGGTGTCCTAGCCTAAGCCTAGGGGTGCCCTAGCTTAAGCCTAGGCGTGCCCTAGCCTAAGCCTAGGGGTGCCCTAGTCTAAGCCTAAGGGTGCCCTAGCCTTAGACTAGGGGAGCCCAAGCCTTAGCCTAAGCCTAGGGGTACCCAAGCGTAAGCCTTGGTGTGCTCTAGCCTAAGCCTACGGGTGCCCTAGCCTAAGCCTAGGAGGGTCCTAGCCTAAACCTAGGGGTACCCTAGCCTTAGCCTAATCGTAGGGGTGCCCTAGCCTAAGCCTAGGGGTGCCCTAGCCCAAGCCTATGGGTGCCCTAGCCGTAGGCTAGGGGAACCCTAGACTTAGCCTAAGCCTAGGGCTTCCCAAGCCTAATCCTAGAGGTGCCCTAACCTAATCCTAGGGGTGCCCAAGCCTAAGCCTAGAAGTGCCTAGCCTAAGCCTAAGGGTGCCCTAACCAAAGACTAGGGTGCCCTAGCCTAAGCGTAGAGGTGCCCTAGCCTTAGGCTAGGGGAGCCCTAACTTTACGTAAGCCTAGGGGTGCCTTAGCCTAAGCCTTGGGTTGCCCTAGCCTAAGTCTAGGGGTGCCCTAGCCTAAGCCTAGGGGTGCCCTAGCCTAAACCTAAGTCTAGGGGTGCCCTAGCCTAAGCCTACGGGTGTCCTAGCCTAAGCCTAGGAGTGCCCTAGCCAAAGTCTAGGGGTACCCTAGCCTTAGGCTAGGGGTGCCCTAGCCTTAGCCTAAGCCTACGGGTGCCCTAGCTTAAGCCTAGGGTTGCCCAGCCTAAGACTAGGGGTGCCCTAGCCTTAGCCTAGGGGAGCCCTAGCCTTAGCCTAAGCCTAGGGGTGCCCTAGCCTAAGCCTATAGGTGCCATAGCCTTAAGCTAGGGTAGCCCTAGTTTTAGTCTAAGCCTAGGGTGCCCTAGCCTCAGTTTAGGGGTGCCCTAGCCTCAGCTTTGGGGTACCCTAGCCTAAGCCTAGGGGTGCGATAGCCTAAGCCTAGTGGTGCCTTAGCCTAAGCCTAGGGGTGACCTAGCCTTAGCCTAAGCCTAGGGGTGCCCTAGCCTAAACCTAGGGGTTCCCTAGCCTAAGCCTAGGGGTGCCCTAACCTTAGGCTAGGAGAGCCCTAGCCTTAGCCTAAGCTTAGGGGTGCGCTAGACAAAGCCTAGGGGTGCCCTAGCCTAAGCCTAGAGGTGCCCTAGGCTTAGGCTAGGGGAGCCCTAACCTTAGCGTAAGCCTAGGGGTGCCTTATCCTAAGCCTTGGGGTGCCCTAGCCTAAGCCTAGGGGTGCCCTAGCCTTAGGCTAGGGGAGCCCTAGCCTTAGATTAAGCCTAGGGGGGCCCTAGCCTAAATCTAGGGGTGCCCTACCTAAGCCTACGGGTGACCTAGCCTAAGCCTAGGAGTGCCCTAGCCTTAGGCTAGGGGATCCCTAGCCTTAGCCTAAGCCTAGGGGTGCCCTAGCTTAAGCCTTGTGGTGCCCTAGCCTAAGCCTAGTGGTGCCTTAGCCTAAGCCTAGGGGTGACCTAGCCTTAGCCTAAGCCTAGGGGTGGCCTAGCCGAAGCCTAGGGGTGCCCTACCCTAAGACTAGGGGTGCCGTAGCCTTAGGTTAGGGGAGCCCTAGCCTTAGCCTAAGCTTACGGGTGCCCTAGCTTAAGCCTAGGGGTGCCCTAGCCTAAGCCTAGGGGTGCCCTAGCCTAAGCCAAGGGGTGCCCTAGCCTAAGCCTAGGGGTGCCTTTGCCTAAGCCTAGGATTGCCCTAGCCTAAGCCTAGGGGTGCCCTAGGCATAGGCTAGGGGAGCCCTTACCTTAGCCTAAGTCTAGGGGTGCCCTTGCCTAAGCCTAGGGGTGCCCTATCCTAAGCCTAGGGGTGCCCTAGCCTAAGACTAGCGGTGCCCTAGCCTAAGCCTAGGGGTGCCGTAGCCTAAGCCTAGGGGTGCCCTATCCTTAGGCTAGGGGAACCCTAGCCTTAGCCTAAGCCTAGGGGTGCCCTAGCCTAAGCCTAGGGGTGCCCTAGCCTAAGCTTAGGGGTGCCCCAGCCTTAGGTTAGAGGAGCCTAGCATTAGCCTAAGCCTAGGGGTGCCCTAGCATAAGCCTAGGGGTGCCCTAGCCTGAGCCTACGGGTGCCCTAGCCTGAGGCTAGGGGAGACTTAACGTTAGTCTAGCCTAGGATTGCCCTAGCCTAAGCCTAGGGGTGCCATAGCCTGAGTCTAGGGGTGCACTAGCCTGAGGCAAGGGGATCCGCAGCCGTACCTTAGCCTAGGGCAGCCCTAGCCAAAGCCTAGGGGAGCCCTAGCCTAAACCTAGGGGTGCCCTAGCCTTAGGCTAGGAGAGCCCTAGCCTGAGCCTAGGGGTGCCCTAGCCTGAGGATAGGGGTTCCCTAGCCTAAGCCTAGGGGTGCCCTAACCTTAGGCTAGGAGAGCCCTAGCCTTAGCCTAAGCCTAGGGGTGCGCTAGCCAAAGCCTAGGGGTGCCCTAGCCTAAGCCTAGAGGTGCCCTAGGCTTAGGCTAGGGGAGCCCTAACCTTAGCGTAAGCCTAGGGGTGCCTTATCCTAAGCCTTGGGGTGCCCTAGCCTAAGCCTAGGGGTGCCCTAGCCTTAGGCTAGGGGAGCCCTAGCCTTAGATTAAGCCTAGGGGGGCCCTAGCCTAAATCTAGGGGTGCCCTACCTAAGCCTACGGGTGCCGTAGCCTAAGCCTAGGAGTGCCCTAGCCTTAGGCTAGGGGATCCCTAGCCTTAGCCTAAGCCTAGGGGTGCCCTAGCTTAAGCCTTGTGGTGCTCTAGCCTAAGCCTAGGGGTGCCTTAGCCAAAGCTGAGGAGTGCCCTAGCCTTAGGCTAGGGGAGCGCTAGCCTTAGCCTAAGCCTAGGGGTGCCCTAGCCTAAGCCTAGGGGTGCCCTAGCCTAAGCTTAGAAGTTCCCTATCCTAAGCCTAGGGGTGGCCTAGCCGAAGCCTAGGGGTGCCCTACCCTAAGACTAGGGGTGCCGTAGCCTTAGGCTAGGGGAGCCCAAGCCTTAGCCTAAGCCTACGGGTGCCCTAGCTTAAGCCTAGGGGTGCCCTAGCCTAAGCCTAGGGGTGCCCTAGCCTAAGCCAAGGGGTGCCCTAGCCTAAGCCTAGGGGTGCCTTTGCCTAAGCCTAGGATTGCCCTAGCCTAAGCCTAGGGGTGCCCTAGGCATAGGCTAGGGGAGCCCTTACCTTAGCCTAAGTCTAGGGGTGCCCTTGCCTAAGCCTAGGGGTGCCCTATCCTAAGCCTAGGGGTGCCCTAGCCTAAGACTAGCGGTGCCCTAGCCTAAGCCTAGGGGTGCCCTAGCCTAAGCCTAGGGGTGCCCTAGCCTTAGGCTAGGGGAACCCTAGCCTTAGCCTAAGCCTAGGGGTGCCCTAGCCTAAGCCTAGGGGTGCCCTAGCCTAAGCTTAGGGGTGCCCCAGCCTTAGGTTAGAGGAGCCTAGCTTTAGCCTAAGCCTAGGGGTGCCCTAGCATAAGCCTAGGGGTGCCCTAGCCTGAGCCTACGGGTGCCCTAGCCTGAGGCTAGGGGAGACTTAACGTTAGTCTAGCCTAGGATTGCCCTAGCCTAAGCCTAGGGGTGCCATAGCCTGAGTCTAGGGGTGCACTAGCCTGAGGCAAGGGGATCCGCAGTCGTACCTTAGCATAGGGCAGCCCTAGCCAAAGCCTAGGGGAGCCCTAGCCTAAACCTAGGGGTGCCCTAGCCTTAGGCTAGGAGAGCCCTAGCCTGAGCCTAGGGGTGCCCTAGCCTGAGGATAGGGGAGCCCTAGACTTAGCCTAAGCCTAGGATTGCCCTAGCCTAAGCTAACGGGTGCCCTAGCCTGAGTCTAGGGGTCCCCTGCCTGAGGCTAGGGGTGCTCCAGCCTTAGGTTAGAGGAGCCTAGCATTAGCCTAAGCCTAGGGGTGCCCTAGCATAAGCCTAGGGGTGCTCTAGCCTTAGGCTAGGGGAGCCCTAGCCTTAGCCTAAGCCTAGGGGTGCCCTAGCCTAAGCCTAGGGGTGCCCTAGCCTAAGCCTAGGGGTGCCCTAGTCTAAGCTTAGGGGTGCCATAGCCTGAGTCTAGTAGTGCACTATGAGGCTAGGGGAGCCGTAGCCTTAGCCTAACCCTAGGGGAGCCCTAGCTTAAGCCTAGGGGTGCCCTAGCCTAAGCCTAGAGGTGCCCTAGCCTTAGGCTAGGGGAGCCCAAGCCTTTTCCTAAGCCTAGGTGTGTCCTAGCCTAAGCCTCGGGGTGCCATAGCCTGCGCCTAGGGGTGCCGTAGCCTTAGCCTAAGCCTAGGGGTGCCCTAGTTTAAGCCTAGGGGTGCCCTTGGCTGAGCCTAGGGGGGCCCTAGCCTTAGCCTAAGCCTAGGGGTGCCCTAGCCTAAGCCTTGGGGTGCCCTAGCCTAAGTTTAGAAGTTCCCTATCCTAAGCCTAGTGGTGCCCTAGCCAAAGCCTAGGGGTACCCTAGCCTAAGCCTAGGGGTGCCCTAGCCTTAGGCTAGTGGAGCCCTAGCCTTAGCCTAAGCCTACGGGTGCCCTAGCTTAAGCCTAGGGGTGCCCTAGCCTAAACCAAGGGGTGCCCTAGCCTAAGCCTAGGGGTGCCTTTGCCTAAGCCTAGTGGTGCCCTAGCCTAAGCCTAGGGGTGCCCTAGCCATAGGCTAGGGGAGCCCTTGCCTTAGCCTAAGCCTAGGGGTGCCCTAGCCTAAGACTAGTGGTGCCCTAGCCTAAGCCTAGGGGTGCCCTAGCCTAAGCCTAGGGGTGCCCTAGCCTTAGGCTATGGGAGCCCTAGCCTTAGCCTAAGCCTAGGGGTGCCCTAGCCTAAGCCTAGGGGTGCCATAGCCTGAGCCTAGGGGTGCCCTAGCCTGAGGATAGGGGAGCCCTAGACTTATCCTAAGCCTAGGATTGCCCTAGCCTAAGCTAACGGGTGCCCTAGCCTGAGTCTAGGGGTGCCCTTGCCTGAGGCTAGGGGAGCCGTTGCCTTAGTCTTAGTGTAGGGGTGCCCTAGCCTAAGCCTAGGGGTGCCATAGCCTAAGGCTTGGGGTGCCCTAGCCTAAGCCTAGGGGTGCCCTAGCCTTAGTATAGGGGTTCCCTAGCCTAAGCCTAGGGGTGCCCTAGCCTAAGCGGAGGTTAGCCCTAGCCTTAGCCTAAGCCTAGGGGTGCCCTAGCCTAAGCCTAGGGGTGGCCTAGCCTAAGCCTAGGGGTGCCCTAGCCTAAGCCTAGGGTTGCCCTAGCCTAAGCTTAGGGGCGCCATCGCCTGAGTCTAGGGGTGCACTAGCCTGAGGCTAGGGAAGCCGTAGCCGTAGCCTAAGCCTAGGGGAGCCCTATCTTAAGCCTAGGGGTGCCCTAGCCTACGCCTAGGGGTGCCTTAGCCTAAGGCTAGAGGTGCCTTAGTCGTAGGGTAGGGGAGCCCTAGCCTTTTCCTAAGCCTAGGGGTGCCCTAGCCTTAGCCTCGGGGTGCCCTAGCCTGAGCCTAGGGGTGCCGTAACCTTAGGCTTGGGGAGCCCTAGCCTTAGCCTAAGCCTACGGGTGCCCTAGTTTAAGCCTAGAGGTGCCCTAGACTGATCCTATGGGAGCCCTAGACTTAGCCTAAGCCTAGGATTGCCCTAGCCTAAGCTTAGGGGTGCCCTAGCCTGAGTCTAGGGGTGCCCTAACCTGAGGCTAGGGGAACCGTTGCCTTAGCCTAAGTCTAAGGGTGCCCTAGCCTAAACCTACGGTTGCCCTAGCCTAAGCCTAGGGGTGCCCTAGCCTGAGCCTACGGGTGCCCTAGCCTGAGGCTAGGGGAGCCCTAGCCTTTGTCTAGCATAGGAGTGCCCTAGCCTAAGCCTACGGTGCCATAGCCTGCGTCTAGGGGTGCCCCAGCGTTAGGCTAGGGGAGCCCTAGCCTAGGCCTAGGGGTGCCCTAGCCTAAGCCTAGGGGTGCCCTAGCCTAAGCCTAGGGTTGCCTTAGCCTAAGCTTAGGGGTGCCCTAGCCTTAGGCTAGGGGAGCCCTAGCCTTAGTCTAAGCCTAGGGGTGCCCTATCCTTAGGCTAGGGGAGTCCTCGCCTTAGCCGAAGCTTGGGGGTGCCCTAGCCTAAACCTAGGGATGCCCTAGCCTAAGCCTAGGGGTGCCCTAGCCAAGCCTAGGGATGACCTAGTGTTAGGCTAGAGGAGCCCTAGCCTTAGCCTAAGCCTAGGGGTGCCCTAACCTAAGCCTAGGGTTACCCTAGCCTAAGTCTAGGGGTGCCTAGCCTAAGCCTAGGGGTGCCCTAGTCTTAGGCTAGGGGAGCCCTAGGCTTAGCCTAAGCCTAGGTGTGCCCCAGCCTAAGCCTAGGGGTGCCCTAGCCTACATCTAGGGGTGCCCTAGCCTAAGCATAGGG
This sequence comes from Tenrec ecaudatus, assembly GCF_050624435.1. Classification (NCBI taxonomy): domain Eukaryota; kingdom Metazoa; phylum Chordata; class Mammalia; order Afrosoricida; family Tenrecidae; genus Tenrec; species Tenrec ecaudatus. Next base: position 180,342 of record NW_027457910.1, on the reverse strand, counting down.
GTGCCATAACCTAAGCCTAGGGGTTCCATACCTAAGCCTAGGGGTGCCCTAGCCTAAGCCTAGGGGTGCCCTAGCCTTAGGCTAGGGAAGCCCTAGCCTTAGCCTAAGCCTAGCGGTGCCCTAGCCTAAGCCTAGTGGTGTCCTAGCCTAAGCCTAGGGGTGCCCTAGCTTAAGCCTAGGCGTGCCCTAGCCTAAGCCTAGGGGTGCCCTAGTCTAAGCCTAAGGGTGCCCTAGCCTTAGACTAGGGGAGCCCAAGCCTTAGCCTAAGCCTAGGGGTACCCAAGCGTAAGCCTTGGGGTGCTCTAGCCTAAGCCTACGGGTGCCCTAGCCTAAGCCTAGGAGGGTCCTAGCCTAAACCTAGGGGAGCCCTAGCCTTAGCCTAATCGTAGGGGTTCCCTAGCCTAAGCCTAGGGGTGCCCTAGCCCAAGCCTATGGGTGCCCTAGCCGTAGGCTAGGGGAACCCTAGACTTAGCCTAAGCCTAGGGCTTCCCAAGCCTAATCCTAGGGGTGCCCTAACCTAATCCTAGGGGTGCCCAAGCCTAAGCCTAGAAGTGCCCTAGCCTAAGCCTAAGGGTGCCCTAACCAAAGACTAGGGTGCCCTAGCCTAAGCGTAGAGGTGCCCTAGCCTTAGGCTAGGGGAGCCCTAACCTTAGCGTAAGCCTAGGGGTGCCTTAGCCTAAGCCTTGGGTTGCCCTAGCCTAAGTCTAGGGGTGCCCTAGCCTAAGCCTAGGGGTGCCCTAGCCTAAACCTAAGTCTAGGGGTGCCCTAGCCTAAGCCTACGGGTGTCCTAGCCTAAGCCTAGGAGGGCCCTAGCCAAAGCCTAGGGGTGCCCTAGCCTTAGGCGAGGGGTGCCCTAGCCTTAGCCTAAGCCTACGGGTGCCCTAGCTTAAGCCTAGGGTTGCCCAGCCTAAGACTAGGGGTGCCCTAGCCTTAGCCTAGGGGAGCCCTAGCCTTAGCCTAAGCCTAGGGGTGCCCTAGCCTAAGCCTATAGGTGCCATAGCCTTAAGCTAGGGTAGCCCTTGTTTTAGTCTAAGCCTAGGGTGCCCTAGCCTCAGTTTAGGGGTGCCCTAGCCTCAGCTTTGGGGTACCCTAGCCTAAGCCTAGGGGTGCCCTAGCCTAAGCCTAGTGGTGCCTTAGCGTAAGCCTAGGGGTGACCTAGCCTTAACCTAAGCCTAGGGGTGCCCTAGCCTAAGCCTAGGGGTTCCCTAGCCTAAGCCTAGGGGTGCCCTAGCCTTAGGCTAGGAGAGCCCTAGCCTTAGCCTAAGCCTAGGGGTGCGCTAGCCAAAGCCTAGGGGTGCCCTAGCCTAAGCCTAGAGGTGCCCTAGCCTTAGGCTAGGGGAGCCCTAACCTTAGCGTAAGCCTAGGGGTGCCTTATCCTAAGCCTTGGGGTGCCCTAGCCTAAGCCTAGGGGTGCCCTAGCCTTAGGCTAGGGGAGCCCTAGCCTTAGATTAAGCCTAGGGGGTCCCTAGCCTAAATCTAGGGGTGCCCTACCTAAGCCTACGGGTGCCCTAGCCTAAGCCTAGGAGTGCCCTAGCCTTAGGCTAGGGGATCCCTAGCCTTAGCCTAAGCCTAGGGGTGCCCTAGCTTAAGCCTTGTGGTGCTCTAGCCTAAGCCGAGGGGTGCCTTAGCCAAAGCCGAGGAGTGCCCTAGCCTTAGGCTAGGGGAGGCTAGCCTTAGCCTAAGCCTAGGGGTGCCCTAGCCTAAGCCTAGGGGTGCCCTAGCCTAAGCTTAGAAGTTCCCTATCCTAAGCCTAGGGGTGGCGTAGCCGAAGCCTAGGGGTGCCCTACCCTAAGACTAGGGGTGCCGTAGCCTTAGGCTAGGGGAGCCCTAGCCTTAGCCTAAGCCTACGGGTGCCCTAGCTTAAGCCTAGGGGTGCCCTAGCCTAAGCCTAGGGGTGCCCTAGCCTAAGCCAAGGGGTGCCCTAGCCTAAGCCTAGGGGTGCCTTTGCCTAAGCCTAGGATTGCCCTAGCCTAAGCCTAGGGGTGCCCTAGGCATAGGCTAGGGGAGCCCTTACCTTAGCCTAAGTCTAGGGGTGCCCTTGCCTAAGCCTAGGGGTGCCCTATCCTAAGCCTAGGGGTGCCCTAGCCTAAGACTAGCGGTGCCCTAGCCTAAGCCTAGGGGTGCCCTAGCCTAAGCCTAGGGGTGCCCTAGCCTTAGGCTAGGGGAACCCTAGCCTTAGCCTAAGCCTAGGGGTGCCCTAGCCTAAGCTTAGGGGTGCTCCAGCCTTAGGTTAGAGGAGCCTAGCATTAGCCTAAGCCTAGGGGTGCCCTAGCATAAGCCTAGGGGTGCCCTAGCCTGAGCCTACGGGTGCCCTAGCCTGAGGCTAGGGGAGACTTAACGTTAGTCTAGCCTAGGATTGCCCTAGCCTAAGCCTAGGGGTGCCATAGCCTGAGTCTAGGGGTGCACTAGCCTGAGGCAAGGGGAGCCGCAGCCGTACCTTAGCCTAGGGCAGCCCTAGCCAAAGCCTAGGGGAGCCCTAGCCTAAACCTAGGGGTGCCCTAGCCTTAGGCTAGGAGAGCCCTAGCCTGAGCCTAGGGGTGCCCTAGCCTGAGGATAGGGGAGCCCTAGACTTAGCCTAAGCCTAGGATTGCCCTAGCCTAAGCTAACGGGTGGCCTATTCTGAGTCTAGGGGTCCCCTGCCTGAGGCTAGGGGTGCTCCAGCCTTAGGTTAGAGGAGCCTAGCATTAGCCTAAGCCTAGGGGTGCCCTAGCCTAAGCCTAGGGGTGCCCTAGTCTAAGCTTAGGGGTGCCATAGCCTGAGTCTAGTAGTGCACTATGAGGCTAGGGGAGCCGTAGCCTTAGCCTAACCCTAGGGGAGCCCTAGCTTAAGCCTAGGGGTGCCCTAGCCTAAGCCTAGAGGTGCCCTAGCCTTCGGCTAGGGGAGCCCAAGCCTTTTCCTAAGCCTAGGTGTGTCCTAGCCTAAGCCTCGGGGTGCCATAGCCTGCGCCTAGGGGTGCCGTAGCCTTAGGCTAGGGGAGCCCAAGCCTTAGCCTAAGCCGAGGGGTGCCCTAGTTTAAGCCTAGGTGTGCCCTAGGCTGAGCCTAGGGGGGCCCTAGCCTTAGCCTAAGCCTAGGGGTGCCCTAGCCTAAGCCTAGGGGTGCCCTAGCCTAAGTTTAGAAGTTCCCTATCCTAAGCCTAGTGGTGCCCTAGCCAAAGCTTAGGGGTACCCTAGCCTAAGCCTAGGGGTGCCCTAGCCTTAGGCTAGTGGAGCCCTAGCCTTAGCCTAAGCCTACGGGTGCCCTAGCTTAAGCCTAGGGGTGCCCTAGCCTAAACCTAGGGGTGCCCTAGCCTAAGCCTAGGGGTGCCCTAGCCTAAGCCTAGGGGTGCCCTAGCCTTAGGCTAGGGGAACCCTAGCCTTAGCCTAAGCCTAGGGGTGCCCTAGCCTAAGCCTAGGGGTGCCCTAGCCTAAGCTAAGGGGTGCCCCAGCCTTAGGTTAGAGGAGCCTAGCCTTAGCCTAAGCCTAGGGGTGCCCTAGCATAAGCCTAGGGGTGCCCTAGCCTGAGCCTACGGGTGCCCTAGCCTGAAGCTAGGGGAGACTTAACGTTAGTCTAGCCTAGGATTGCCCTAGCCTAAGCCTAGGGGTGCCATAGCCTGAGTCGAGGGGTGCACTAGCCTGAGGCAAGGGGATCCGCAGCCGTACCTTAGCCTAGGGCAGCCCTAGCCAAAGCCTATGGGAGCCCTAGCCTAAACCTAGGGGTGCCCTAGCCTTAGGCTAGGAGAGCCCTAGCCTGAGCCTAGGGGTGCCCTAGCCTGAGGATAGGGGTTCCCTAGCCTAAGCCTAGGGGTGCCCTAACCTTAGGCTAGGAGAGCCCTAGCCTTAGCCTAAGCCTAGGGGTGCGCTAGCCAAAGCCTAGGGGTGCCCTAGCCTAAGCCTAGAGGTGCCCTAGGCTTAGGCTAGGGGAGCCCTAACCTTAGCGTAAGCCTAGGGGTGCCTTATCCTAAGCCTTGGGGTGCCCTAGCCTAAGCCTAGGGGTGCCCTAGCCTTAGGCTAGGGGAGCCCTAGCCTTAGATTAAGCCTGGGGGGCCCTAGCCTAAATCTAGGGGTGCCCTACCTAAGCCTACGGGTGCCCTAGCCTAAGCCTAGGAGTGCCCTAGCCTTAGGCTAGGGGATCCCTAGCCTTAGCCTAAGCCTAGGGGTGCCCTAGCCTACGCCTAGGGGTGCCTTAGCCTAAGGCTAGAGGGGCCCTAGTCGTAAGGTAGGGGAGCCCTAGCCTTTTCCTAAGCCTAGGGGTGCCCTAGCCTTAGCCTCGGGGTGCCCTAGCCTGAGCCTAGGGGTTCCGTAACCTTAGGCTTGGGGAGCCCTAGCCTTAGCCTAAGCCTAGGGGTGCCCTAGTTTAAGCCTAGAGGTGCCCTAGACTGATCCTATGGGAGCCCTAGACTTAGCCTAAGCCTAGGATTGCCCTAGCCTAAGCTTAGGGGTGCCCTAGCCTGAGTCTAGGGGTGCCCTAACCTGAGGCTAGGGGAACCGTTGCCTTAGCCTAAGTCTAAGGGTGCCCTAGCCTAAACCTACGGTTGCCCTAGCCTAAGCCTAGGGGTGCCCAAGCCTAAACTTAGGGGTGCCCTAGCCTTAGTCTAGGGGAGTCCTAGCCTTAGCGTAAGCCTAGTCGTGCCTTATCCTGAGCCTAGGGGTGCCCTAGCCTGAGCCTACGGGTGCCCTAGCCTGAGGCTAGGGGAGCCCTAGCCTTTGTCGAGCATAGGAGTGCCCTAGCCTAAGCCTACGGTGCCATAGCCTGCGTCTAGGGGTGCCCCAGCGTTAGGCTAGGGGAGCCCTAGCCTAGGCCTAGGGGTGCCCTAGCCTAAGCCTAGGGGTGCCCTAGCCTAAGCCTAGGGTTGCCTTAGCCTAAGCTTAGGGGTGCCCTAGCCTTAGGCTAGGGGAGCCCTAGCCTTAGTCTAAGCCTAGGGGTGCCCTATCCTTAGGCTAGGGGAGTCCTCGCCTTAGCCGAAGCTTGGGGGTGCCCTAGCCTAAACCTAGGGGTGCCCTAGCCTAAGCCTAGGGGTGCCCTAGCCAAGCCTAGGGATGCACTAGTGTTAGGCTAGAGGAGCCCTAGCCTTAGCCTAAGCCTAGGGGTGCTCTAGCCTAATCCTAGGGGTGCCCTAACCTAATCCTAGGGGTGCCCAAGCCTAAGCCTAGAAGTGCCCTAGCCTAAGCCTAAGGGTGCCCTAACCAAAGACTAGGGTGCCCTAGCCTAAGCGTAGAGGTGCCCTAGCCTTAGGTTAGGGGAGCCCTAACCTTAGCGTAAGCCTAGGGGTGCCTTAGCCTAAGCCTTGGGTTGCCCTAGCCTAAGTCTAGGGGTGCCCTAGCCTAAGCCTAGGGGTGCCCTAGCCTAAACCTAAGTCTAGGGGTGACCTAGCCTAAGCCTACGGGTGTCCTAGCCTAAGCCTAGGAGTGCCCTAGCCAAAGCCTAGGGATGCCCTAGCCTTAGGCTAGGGGTGCCCTAGCCTTAGCCTAAGCCTACGGGTGCCCTAGCTTAAGCCTAGGGTTGCCCAGCCTAAGACTAGGGGTGCCCTAGCCTTAGCCTAGGGGAGCCCTAGCCTTAGCCTAAGCCTAGGGGTGCCCTAGCCTAAGCCTATAGGTGCCATAGCCTTAAGCTAGGGTAGCCCTAGTTTTAGTCTAAGCCTAGGGTGCCCTAGCCTCAGTTTAGGGGTGCCATAGCCTCAGCTTTGGGGTACCCTAGCCTAAGCCTAGGGGTGCCCTAGCCTAAGCCTAGTGGTGCCTTAGCCTAAGCCTAGGGGTGACCTAGCCTTAGCCTAAGCCTAGGGGTGCCCTAGCCTTAGGCTAGGAGAGCCCTAGCCTTAGCCTAAGCCTAGGGGTGCGCTAGCCAAAGCCTAGGGGTGCCCTAGCCTAAGCCTAGAGGTGCCCTAGCCTTAGGCTAGGGGAGCCCTAACCTTAGCGTAAGCCTAGGGGTGCCTTATCCTAAGCCTTGGGGTGCCCTAGCCTAAGCCTAGGGGTGCCCTAGCCTTAGGCTAGGGGAGCCCTAGCCTGAGATTAAGCCTAGGGGGGCCCTAGCCTAAATCTAGGGGTGCCCTACCTAAGCCTACGGGTGCCCTAGCCTAAGCCTAGGAGTGCCCTAGCCTTAGGCTAGGGGATCCCTAGCCTTAGCCTAAGCCTAGGGGTGCCCTAGCTTAAGCCTTGTGGTGCTCTAGCCTAAGCCTAGGGGTGCCTTAGCCAAAGCCGAGGAGTGCCCTAGCCTTAGGCTAGGGGAGCGCTAGCCTTAGCCTAAGCCTAGGGGTGCCCTAGCCTAAGCCTAGGGGTGCCCTAGCCTAAGCTTAGAAGTTCCCTATCCTAAGCCTAGGGGTGGCCTAGCCGAAGCCTAGGGGTGCCCTACCCTAAGACTAGGGGTGCCGTAGCCTTAGGCTAGGGGAGCCCTAGCCTTAGCCTAAGCCTACGGGTGCCCTAGCTTAAGCCTAGGGGTGCCCTAGCCTAAGCCTAGGGGTGCCCTAGCCTAAGCCAAGGGGTGCCCTAGCCTAAGCCTAGGGGTGCCTTTGCCTAAGCCTAGGATTGCCCTAGCCTAAGCCTAGGGGTGCCCTAGGCATAGGCTAGGGGAGCCCTTACCTTAGCCTAAGTCTAGGGGTGCCCTTGCCTAAGCCTAGGGGTGCCCTATCCTAAGCCTAGGGGTGCCCTAGCCTAAGACTAGCGGTGCCCTAGCCTAAGCCTAGGGGTGCCCTAGCCTAAGCCTAGGGGTGCCCTAGCCTTAGGCTAGGGGAACCCTAGCCTTAGCCTAAGCCTAGGGGTGCCCTAGCCTAAGCCTAGGGGTGCCCTAGCCTAAGCTTAGGGGTGCTCCAGCCTTAGGTTAGAGGAGCCTAGCATTAGCCTAAGCCTAGGGGTGCCCTAGCATAAGCCTAGGGGTGCCCTAGCCTGAGCCTACGGGTGCCCTAGCCTGAGGCTAGGGGAGACTTAACGTTAGTCTAGCCTAGGATTGCCCTAGCCTAAGCCTAGGGGTGCCATAGCCTGAGTCTAGGGGTGCACTAGCCTGAGGCAAGGGGAGCCGCAGCCGTACCTTAGCCTAGGGCAGCCCTAGCCAAAGCCTAGGGGAGCCCTAGCCTAAACCTAGGGGTGCCCTAGCCTTAGGCTAGGAGAGCCCTAGCCTGAGCCTAGGGGTGCCCTAGCCTGAGGATAGGGGAGCCCTAGACTTAGCCTAAGCCTAGGATTGCCCTAGCCTAAGCTAACGGGTGCCCTAGCCTGAGTCTAGGGGTCCCCTGCCTGAGGCTAGGGGTGCTCCAGCCTTAGGTTAGAGGAGCCTAGCATTAGCCTAAGCCTAGGGGTGCCCTAGCATAAGCCTAGGGGTGCTCTAGCCTTAGGCTAGGGGAGCCCTAGCCTTAGCCTAAGCCTAGGGGTGCCCTAGCCTAAGCCTAGGGGTGCCCTAGCCTAAGCCTAGGGGTGCCCTAGTCTAAGCTTAGGGGTGCCATAGCCTGAGTCTAGTAGTGCACTATGAGGCTAGGGGAGCCGTAGCCTTAGCCTAACCCTAGGGGAGCCCTAGCTTAAGCCTAGGGGTGCCCTAGCCTAAGCCTAGAGGTGCCCTAGCCTTAGGCTAGGGGAGCCCAAGCCTTTTCCTAAGCCTAGGTGTGTCCTAGCCTAAGCCTCGGGGTGCCATAGCCTGCGCCTAGGGGTGCCGTAGCCTTAGGCTAGGGGAGCCCAAGCCTTAGCCTAAGCCGAGGGTGCCCTAGTTTAAGCCTAGGGGTGCCCTAGGCTGAGCCTAGGGGGGCCCTAGCCTTAGCCTAAGCCTAGGGGTGCCCTAGCCTAAGCCTAGGGGTGCCCTAGCCTAAGTTAGAAGTTCCCTATCCTAAGCCTAGTGGTGCCCTAGCCAAAGCCTAGGGGTACCCTAGCCTAAGCCTAGGGGTGCCCTAGCCTTAGGCTAGTGGAGCCCTAGCCTTAGCCTAAGCCTACGGGTGCCCTAGCTTAAGCCTAGGGGTGCCCTAGCCTAAACCTAGGGGTGCCCTAGCCTAAGCCTAGGGGTGCCTTTGCCTAAGCCTAGTGGTGCCCTAGCCTAAGCCTAGGGGTGCCCTAGCCATAGGCTAGGGGAGCCCTTGCCTTAGCCTAAGCCTAGGGGTGCCCTAGCCTTAGGCTATGGGAGCCCTAGCCTTAGCCTAAGCCTAGGGGTGCCCTAGCCTAAGCCTAGGGGTGCCATAGCCTGAGCCTAGGGGTGCCCTAGCCTGAGGATAGGGGAGCCCTAGACTTATCCTAAGCCTAGGATTGCCCTAGCCTAAGCTAACGGTGCCCTAGCCTGAGTCTAGGGGTGCCCTTGCCTGAGGCTAGGGGAGCCGTTGCCTTAGTCTTAGTGTAGGGGTGCCCTAGCCTAAGCCTAGGGGTGCCATAGCCTAAGCCTAGGGGTGCCCTAGCCTAAGCCTAGGGGTGCCCTAGCCTTAGTATAGGGGTTCCCTAGCCTAAGCCTAGGGGTGCCCTAGCCTAAGCGGAGGTTAGCCCTAGCCTTAGCCTAAGCCTAGGGGTGCCCTAGCCTAAGCCTAGGGGTGGCCTAGCCTAAGCCTAGGGGTGCCCTAGCCTAAGCCTAGGGGTGCCCTAGCCTAAGCTTAGGGGCGCCATAGCCTGAGTCTAGGGGTGCACTAGCCTGAGGCTAGGGAAGCCGTAGCCGTAGCCTAAGCCTAGGGGAGCCCTATCTTAAGCCTAGGGGTGCCCTAGCCTACGCCTAGGGGTGCCTTAGCCTAAGGCTAGAGGTGCCCTAGTCGTAGGGTAGGGGAGCCCTAGCCTTTTCCTAAGCCTAGGGGTGCCCTAGCCTTAGCCTCGGGGTGCCCTAGCCTGAGCCTAGGGGTGCCGTAACCTTAGGCTTGGGGAGCCCTAGCCTTAGCCTAAGCCTAGGGGTGCCCTAGTTTAAGCCTAGAGGTGCCCTAGACTGATCCTATGGGAGCCCTAGACTTAGCCTAAGCCTAGGATTGCCCTAGCCTAAGCTTAGGGGTGCCCTAGCCTGAGTCTAGGGGTGCCCTAACCTGAGGCTAGGGGAACCGTTGCCTTAGCCTAAGTCTAAGGGTGCCCTAGCCTAAACCTACGGTTGCCCTAGCCTAAGCCTAGGGGTGCCCTAGCCTAAACTTAGGGGTGCCCTAGCCTTAGTCTAGGGGAGTCCTAGCCTTAGCGTAAGCCTAGTCGTGCCCTATCCTGAGCCTAGGGGTGCCCTAGCCTGAGCCTACGGGTGCCCTAGCCTGAGGCTAGGGGAGCCCTAGCCTTTGTCTAGCATAGGAGTGCCGTAGCCTAAGCCTACGGTGCCATAGCCTGCGTCTAGGGGTGCCCCAGCGTTAGGCTAGGGGAGCCCTAGCCTAGGCCTAGGGGTGCCCTAGCCTAAGCCTAGGGGTGCCCTAGCCTAAGCCTAGGGTTGCCTTAGCCTAAGCTTAGGGGTGCCCTAGCCTTAGGCTAGGGGAGCCCTAGCCTTAGTCTAAGCCTAGGGGTGCCCTATCCTTAGGCTAGGGGAGTCCTCGCCTTAGCCGAAGCTTGGGGGTGCCCTAGCCTAAACCTAGGGGTGCCCTAGCCTAAGCCTAGGGGTGCCCTAGCCAAGCCTATGGATGCACTAGTGTTAGGCTAGAGGAGCCCTAGCCTTAGCCTAAGCCTAGGGGTGCCCTAGCCTAAGGTTAGGGGTGCCCTAACCTAAGCCTAGGGTTACCCTAGCCTAAGTCTAGGGGTGCCTAGCCTAAGCCTAGGGGTGCCCTAGTCTTAGGCTAGGGGAGCCCTAGGCTTAGCCTAAGCCTAGGTGTGCCCCAGCCTAAGCCTAGGGGTGCCCTAGCCTACATCTAGGGGTGCCCTAGCCTAAGCATAGGGGTGCCATAACCTAAGCCTAGGGGTTCCATACCTAAGCCTAGGGGTGCCCTAGCCTAAGCCTAGGGGTGCCCTAGCCTTAGGCTAGGGAAGCCCTAGCCTTAGCCTAAGCCTAGCGGTGCCCTAGCCTAAGCCTAGTGGTGTCCTAGCCTAAGCCTAGGGGTGCCCTAGTTTAAGCCTAGGCGTGCCCTAGCCTAAGCCTAGGGGTGCCCTAGTCTAAGCCTAAGGGTGCCCTAGCCTTAGACTAGGGGAGCCCAAGCCTTAGCCTAAGCCTAGGGGTACACAAGCGTAAGCCTTGGGGTGCTCTAGCCTAAGCCTACGGGTGCCCTAGCCTAAGCCTAGGAGGGTCCTAGCCTAAACCTAGGGGAGCCCTAGCCTTAGCCTAATCGTAGGGGTGCCCTAGCCTAAGCCTAGGGGTGCCCTAGCCCAAGCCTATGGGTGCCCTAGCCGTAGGCTAGGGGAACCCTAGACTTAGCCTAAGCCTAGGGCTTCCCAAGCCTAATCCTAGGGGTGCCCTAACCTAATCCTAGGGGTGCCCAAGCCTAAGCCTAGAAGTGCCCTAGCCTAAGCCTAAGGGTGCCCTAACCAAAGACTAGGGTGCCCTAGCCTAAGCGTAGAGGTGCCCTAGCCTTAGGCTAGGGGAGCCCTAACCTTAGCGTAAGCCTAGGGGTGCCTTAGCCTAAGCCTTGGGTTGCCCTAGCCTAAGTCTAGGGGTGCCCTAGCCTAAGCCTAGGGGTGCCCTAGCCTAAACCTAAGTCTAGGGGTGCCCTAGCCTAAGCCTACGGGTGTCCTAGCCTAAGCCTAGGAGTGCCCTAGCCAAAGCCTAGGGGTGCCCTAGCCTTAGGCTAGGGGTGCCCTAGCCTTAGCCTAAGCCTACGGGTGCCCTAGCTTAAGCCTAGGGTTGCCCAGCCTAAGACTAGGGGTGCCCTAGCCTTAGCCTAGGGGAGCCCTAGCCTTAGCCTAAGCCTAGGGGTGCCCTAGCCTAAGCCTATAGGTGCCATAGCCTTAAGCTAGGGTAGCCCTAGTTTTAGTCTAAGCCTAGGGTGCCCTAGCCTCAGTTTAGGGGTGCCCTAGCCTCAGCTTTGGGGTACCCTAGCCTAAGTCTAGGGGTGCCCTAGCCTAAGCCTAGTGGTGCCTTAGCCTAAGCCTAGGGGTGACCTAGCCTTAGCCTAAGCCTAGGGGTGCCCTAGCCTAAGCCTAGGGGTTCCCTAGCCTAAGCCTAGGGGTGCCCTAGCCTTAGGCTAGGAGAGCCCTAGCCTTAGCCTAAGCCTAGGGGTGCGCTAGCCAAAGCCTAGGGGTGCCCTAGCCTAAGCCTAGAGGTGCCCTAGCCTTAGGCTAGGGGAGCCCTAACCTTAGCGTAAGCCTAGGGGTGCCTTATCCTAAGCCTTGGGGTGCCCTAGCCTAAGCCTAGGGGTGCCCTAGCCTTAGGCTAGGGGAGCCCTAGCCTTAGATTAAGCCTAGGGAGGCCCTAGCCTAAATCTAGGGGTGCCCTACCTAAGCCTACGGGTGCCCTAGCCTAAGCCTAGGAGTGCCCTAGCCTTAGGCTAGGGGATCCCTAGCCTTAGCCTAAGCCTAGGGGTGCCCTAGCTTAAGCCTTGTGGTGCTCTAGCCTAAGCCTAGGGGTGCCTTAGCCAAAGCCTAGGAGTGCCCTAGCCTTAGGCTAGGGGAGCGCTAGCCTTAGCCTAAGCCTAGGGGTGCCCTAGCCTAAGCCTAGGGGTGTCCTAGCCTAAGCTTAGAAGTTCCCTATCCTAAGCCTAGGGGTGGCCTAGCCGAAGCCTAGGGGTGCCCTACCCTAAGACTAGGGGTGCCGTAGCCTTAGGCTAGGGGAGCCCTAGCCTTAGCCTAAGCCTACGGGTGCCCTAGCTTAAGCCTAGGGGTGCCCTAGCCTAAGCCTAGGGGTGCCCTAGCCTAAGCCAAGGGGTGCCCTAGCCTAAGCCTAGGGGTGCCTTTGCCTAAGCCTAGGATTGCCCTAGCCTAAGCCTAGGGGTGCCCTAGGCATAGGCTAGGGGAGCCCTTACCTTAGCCTAAGTCTAGGGGTGCCCTTGCCTAAGCCTAGGGGTGCCCTATCCTAAGCCTAGGGGTGCCCTAGCCTAAGACTAGCGGTGCCCTAGCCTAAGCATAGGGGTGCCCTAGCCTAAGCCTAGGGGTGCCCTAGCCTTAGGCTAGGAGAGCCCTAGCCTGAGCCTAGGGGTGCCCTAGCCTGAGGATAGGGGAGCCCTAGACTTAGCCTAAGCCTAGGATTGCCCTAGCCTAAGCTAACGGGTGCCCTAGCCTGAGTCTAGGGGTCCCCTGCCTGAGGCTAGGGGTGCTCCAGCCTTAGGTTAGAGGAGCCTAGCATTAGCCTAAGCCTAGGGGTGCCCTAGCATAAGCCTAGGGGTGCTCTAGCCTTAGGCTAGGGGAGCCCTAGCCTTAGCCTAAGCCGAGGGGTGCCCTAGTTTAAGCCTAGGGGTGCCCTAGGCTGAGGCTAGGGGGGCCCTAGCCTTAGCCTAAGCCTAGGGGTGCCCTAGCCTAAGCCTAGGGTGCCCTAGCCTAAGTTTAGAAATTCCCTATCCTAAGCCTAGTGGTGCCCTAGCCAAAGCCTAGGGGTACCCTAGCCTAAGCCTAGGGGTGCCGTAGCCTTAGGCTAGTGGAGCCCTAGCCTTAGCCTAAGCCTACGGGTGCCCTAGCTTAAGCCTAGGGGTGCCCTAGCCTAAACCTAGGGGTGCCCTAGCCTAAGCCCAGGGGTGCCTTTGCCTAAGCCTAGTGGTGCCCTAGCCTAAGCCTAGGGGTGCCCTAGCCATAGGCTAGGGGAGCCCTTGCCTTAGCCTAAGCCTAGGGGTGCCCTAGCCATAGGCTAGGGGAGCCCTTGCCTTAGCCTAAGCCTAGGGGTGCCCTAGCCTAAGACTAGCGGTGCCCTAGCCCAAGCCTAGGGGTGCCCTAGCCTAAGCCTAGGGGTGCCCTAGCCTTAGGCTATGGGAGCCCTAGCCTTAGCCTAAGCCTAGGGGTGCCCTAGCCTAAGCCTAGGGGTGCCATAGCCTGAGCCTAGGGGTGCCCTAGCCTGAGGATAGGGGAGCCCTAGACTTATCCTAAGCCTAGGATTGCCCTAGCCTAAGCTAACGGTGCCCTAGCCTGAGTCTAGGGGTGCCCTTGCCTGAGGCTAGGGGAGCCGTTGCCTTAGTCTTAGTGTAGGGGTGCCCTAGCCTAAGCCTAGGGGTGCCATAGCCTAAGCCTAGGGGTGCCCTAGCCTAAGCCTAGGGGTGCCCTAGCCTTAGTATAGGGGTTCCCTAGCCTAAGCCTAGGGGTGCCCTAGCCTAAGCGGAGGTTAGCCCTAGCCTTAGCCTAAGCCTAGGGGTGCCCTAGCCTAAGCCTAGGGGTGGCCTAGCCTAAGCCTAGGGGTGCCCTAGCCTAAGCCTAGGGGTGCCCTAGCCTAAGCTTAGGGGCGCCATAGCCTGAGTCTAGGGGTGCACTAGCCTGAGGCTAGGGAAGCCGTAGCCGTAGCCTAAGCCTAGGGGAGCCCTATCTTAAGCCTAGGGGTGCCCTAGCCTACGCCTAGGGGTGCCTTAGCCTAAGGCTAGAGGTGCCCTAGTCGTAGGGTAGGGGAGCCCTAGCCTTTTCCTAAGCCTAGGGGTGCCCTAGCCTTAGCCTCGGGGTGCCCTAGCCTGAGCCTAGGGGTGCCGTAACCTTAGGCTTGGGGAGCCCTAGCCTTAGCCTAAGCCTAGGGGTGCCCTAGTTTAAGCCTAGAGGTGCCCTAGACTGATCCTATGGGAGCCCTAGACTTAGCCTAAGCCTAGGATTGCCCTAGCCTAAGCTTAGGGGTGCCCTAGCCTGAGTCTAGGGGTGCCCTAACCTGAGGCTAGGGGAACCGTTGCCTTAGCCTAAGTCTAAGGGTGCCCTAGCCTAAACCTACGGTTGCCCTAGCCTAAGCCTAGGGGTGCCCTAGCCTAAACTTAGGGGTGCCCTAGCCTTAGTCTAGGGGAGTCCTAGCCTTAGCGTAAGCCTAGTCGTGCCCTATCCTGAGCTTAGGGGTGCCCTAGCCTGAGCCTACGGGTGCCCTAGCCTGAGGCTAGGGGAGCCCTAGCCTTTGTCTAGCATAGGAGTGCCGTAGCCTAAACCTACGGTGCCATAGCCTGCGTCTAGGGGTGCCCCAGCGTTAGGCTAGGGGAGCCCTAGCCTAGGCCTAGGGGTGCCCTAGCCTAAGCCTAGGGGTGCCCTAGCCTAAGCCTAGGGTTGCCTTAGCCTAAGCTTAGGGGTGCCCTAGCCTTAGGCTAGGGGAGCCCTAGCCTTAGACTAAGCCTAGGGGTGCCCTATCCTTAGGCTAGGGGAGTCCTCGCCTTAGCCGAAGCTTGGGGGTGCCCTAGCCTAAACCTAGGGGTGCGCTAGCCTAAGCCTAGGGGTGCCCTAGCCAAGCCTAGGGAAGCACTAGTGTTAGGCTAGAGGAGCCCTAGCCTTAGCCTAAGCCTAGGGGTGCCCTAGCCTAAGCCTAGGGGTGCCCTAACCTAAGCCTAGGGTTACCCTAGCCTAAGTCTAGGGGTGCCTAGCCTAAGCCTAGGGGTGCCCTAGTCTTAGGCTAGGGGAGCCCTAGGCTTAGCCTAAGCCTAGGTGTGCCCCAGCCTAAGCCTAGGGGTGCCCTAGCCTACATCTAGGGGTGCCCTAGCCTAAGCATAGGGGTGCCATAACCTAAGCCTAGGGGTTCAATACCTAAGCCTAGGGGTGCCCTAGCCTAAGCCTAGGGGTGCCCTAGCCTTAGGCTAGGGAAGCCCTAGCCTTAGCCTAAGCCTAGCAGTGCCCTAGCCTAAGCCTAGTGGTGTCCTAGCCTAAGCCTAGGGGTGCCCTAGCTTAAGCCTAGGCGTGCCCTAGCCTAAGCCTAGGGGTGCCCTAGTCTAAGCCTAAGGGTGCCCTAGCCTTAGACTAGGGGAGCCCAAGCCTTAGCCTAAGCCTAGGGGTACCCAAGCGTAAGCCTTGGGGTGCTCTAGCCTAAGCCTACGGGTGCCCTAGCCTAAGCCTAGGAGGGTCCTAGCCTAAACCTAGGGGAGCCCTAGCCTTAGCCTAATCGTAGGGGTGCCCTAGCCTAAGCCTAGGGGTGCCCTAGCCCAAGCCTATGGGTGCCCTAGCCGTAGGCTAGGGGAACCCTAGACTTAGCCTAAGCCTAGGGCTTCCCAAGCCTAATCCTAGGGGTGCCCTAACCTAATCCTAGGGGTGCCCAAGCCTAAGCCTAGAAGTGCCCTAGCCTAAGCCTAAGGGTGCCCTAACCAAAGACTAGGGTGCCCTAGCCTAAGCGTAGAGGTGCCCTAGCCTTAGGCTAGGGGAGCCCTAACCTTAGCGTAAGCCTAGGGGTGCCTTAGCCTAAGCCTTGGGTTGCCCTAGCCTAAGTCTAGGGGTGCCCTAGCCTAAGCCTAGGGGTGCCCTAGCCTAAATCTAAGTCTAGGGGTGCCCTAGCCTAAGCCTACGGGTGTCCTAGCCTAAGCCTAGGAGTGCCCTAGCCAAAGCCTAGGGGTGCCCTAGCCTTAGCCTCGGGGTGCCCTAGCCTGAGCCTAGGGGTGCCGTAACCTTAGGCTTGGGGAGCCCTAGCCTTAGCCTAAGCCTAGGGGTGCCCTAGTTTAAGCCTAGAGGTGCCCTAGACTGATCCTATGGGAGCCCTAGACTTAGCCTAAGCCTAGGATTGCCCTAGCCTAAGCTTAGGGGTGCCCTAGCCTGAGTCTAGGGGTGCCCTAACCTGAGGCTAGGGGAACCGTTGCCTTAGCCTAAGTCTAAGGGTGCCCTAGCCTAAACCTACGGTTGCCCTAGCCTAAGCCTAGGGGTGCCCTAGCCTAAACTTAGGGGTGCCCTAGCCTTAGTCTAGGGGAGTCCTAGCCTTAGCGTAAGCCTAGTCGTGCCCTATCCTGAGCCTAGGGGTGCCCTAGCCTGAGCCTACGGGTGCCCTAGCCTGAGGCTAGGGGAGCCCTAGCCTTTGTCTAGCATAGGAGTGCCCTAGCCTAAGCCTACGGTGCCATAGCCTGCGTCTAGGGGTGCCCCAGCGTTAGGCTAGGGGAGCCCTAGCCTAGGCCTAGGGGTGCCCTAGCCTAAGCCTAGGGGTGCCCTAGCCTAAGCCTAGGGGTGCCCTAGCCTAAGCCTAGGGTTGCCTTAGCCTAAGCTTAGGGGTGCCCTAGCCTTAGGCTAGGGGAGCCCTAGCCTTAGTCTAAGCCTAGGGGTGCCCTATCCTTAGGCTAGGGGAGTCCTCGCCTTAGCCGAAGCTTGGGGGTGCCCTAGCCTAAACCTAGGGGTGCGCTAGCCTAAGCCTAGGGGTGCCCTAGCCAAGCCTAGGGATGCACTAGTGTTAGGCTAGAGGAGCCCTAGCCTTAGCCTAAGCCTAGGGGTGCCCTAGCCTAAGCCTAGGGGTGCCCTAACCTAAGCCTAGGGTTACCCTAGCCTAAGTCTAGGGGTGCCTAGCCTAAGCCTAGGGGTGCCCTAGTCTTAGGCTAGGGGAGCCCTAGGCTTAGCCTAAGCCTAGGTGTGCCCCAGCCTAAGCCTAGGGGTGCCCTAGCCTACATCTAGGGGTGCCCTAGCCTAAGCATAGGGGTGCCATAACCTAAGCCTAGGGGTTCCATACCTAAGCCTAGGGGTACCCTAGCCTAAGCCTAGGGGTGCCCTAGCCTTAGGCTAGGGAAGCCCTAGCCTTAGCCTAAGCCTAGCGGTGCCCTAGCCTAAGCCTAGTGGTGTCCTAGCCTAAGCCTAGGGGTGCCCTAGCTTAAGCCTAGGCGTGCCCTAGCCTAAGCCTAGGGGTGCCCTAGTCTAAGCCTAAGGGTGCCCTAGCCTTAGACTAGGGGAGCCCAAGCCTTAGCCTAACCCTCGGGGTACCCAAGCGTAAGCCTTGGGGTGCTCTAGCCTAAGCCTACGGGTGCCCTAGCCTAAGCCTAGGAGGGTCCTAGCCTAAACCTAGGGGTGCCCTAGCCTAAGCCTAGGAGGGTCCTAGCCTAAACCTAGGGGAGCCCTAGCCTTAGCCTAATCGTAGGGGAGCCCTAGCCTTAGCCTAAGCCTAGGGGTGCCCTAGCCTAAGCCTAGGGGTGCCCTAGCCTAAGCCTAGGGGTGCCCTAGTCTAAGCTTAGGGGTGCCATAGCCTGAGTCTAGTAGTGCACTATGAGGCTAGGGGAGCCGTAGCCTTAGCCTAACCCTAGGGGAGCCCTAGCTTAAGCCTAGGGGTGCCCTAGCCTAAGCCTAGAGGTGCCCTAGCCTTAGGCTAGGGGAGCCCAAGCCTTTTCCTAAGCCTAGGTGTGTCCTAGCCTAAGCCTCGGGGTGCCATAGCCTGCGCCTAGGGGTGCCGTAGCCTTAGGCTAGGGGAGCCCAAGCCTTAGCCTAAGCCGAGGGGTGCCCTAGTTTAAGCCTAGGGGTGCCCTAGGCTGAGCCTAGGGGGGCCCTAGCCTTAGCCTAAGCCTAGGGGTGCCCTAGCCTAAGCCTAGGGGTGCCCTAGCCTAAGTTTAGAAGTTCCCTATCCTAAGCCTAGTGGTGCCCTAGCCAAAGCCTAGGGGTACCCTAGCCTAAGCCTAGGGGTGCCCTAGCCTTAGGCTAGTGGAGCCCTAGCCTTAGCCTAAGCCTACGGGTGCCCTAGCTTAAGCCTAGGGGTGCCCTAGCCTAAACCTAGGGGTGCCCTAGCCTAAGCCTAGGAGGGTCCTAGCCTAAACCTAGGGGAGCCCTAGCCTTAGCCTAATCGTAGAGGTGCCCTAGCCTAAGCCTAGGGGTGCCCTAGCCCAAGCCTATGGGTGCCCTAGCCGTAGGCTAGGGGAACCCTAGACTTAGCCTAAGCCTAGGGCTTCCCAAGCCTAATCCTAGGGGTGCCCTAACCTAATCCTAGGGGTGCCCAAGCCTAAGCCTAGAAGTGCCCTAGCCTAAGCCTAAGGGTGCCCTAACCAAAGACTAGGGTGCCCTAGCCTAAGCGTAGAGGTGCCCTAGCCTTAGGCTAGGGGAGCCCTAACCTTAGCGTAAGCCTAGGGGTGCCTTAGCCTAAGCCTTGGGTTGCCCTAGCCTAAGTCTAGGGGTGCCCTAGCCTAAGCCTAGGGGTGCCCTAGCCTAAACCTAAGTCTAGGGGTGCCCTAGCCTAAGCCTACGGGTGTCCTAGCCTAAGCCTAGGAGTGCCCTAGCCAAAGCCTAGGGGTGCCCTAGCCTTAGGCTAGGGGTGCCCTAGCCTTAGCCTAAGCCTACGGGTGCCCTAGCTTAAGCCTAGGGTTGCCCAGCCTAAGACTAGGGGTGCCCTAGCCTTAGCCTAGGGGAGCCCTAGCCTTAGCCTAAGCCTAGGGGTGCCCTAGCCTAAGCCTATAGGTGCCATAGCCTTAAGCTAGGGTAGCCCTAGTTTTAGTCTAAGCCTAGGGTGTCCTAGCCTCAGTTTAGGGGTGCCCTAGTCTCAGCTTTGGGGTACCCTAGCCTAAGCCTAGGGGTGCCCTAGCCTAAGCCTAGTGGTGCCTTAGCCTAAGCCTAGGGGTGACCTAGCCTTAGCCTAAGCCTAGGGGTGCCCTAGCCTAAGCCTAGGGGTTCCCTAGCCTAAGCCTAGGGGTGCCCTAGCCTTAGGCTAGGAGAGCCCTAGCCTTGGCCTAAGCCTAGGGGTGCGCTAGCCAAAGCCTAGGGGTGCCCTAGCCTAAGCCTTGGGGTGCCCTAGCATAAGCCTAGGGGTGCCCTAGCCTTAGGCTAGGGGAGCCCTAGCCTTAGATTAAGCCTAGGGGGGCCCTAGCCTAAATCTAGGGGTGCCCTACCTAAGCCTTCGGGTGCCCTAGCCTAAGCCTAGGAGTGCCCTAGCCTTAGGCTAGGGGATCCCTAGCCTTAGCCTAAGCCTAGGGGTGCCCTAGCTTAAGCCTTGTGGTGCTCTAGCCTAAGCCTAGGGGTGCCTTAGCCAAAGCCGAGGAGTGCCCTAGCCTTAGGCTAGGGGAGCGCTAGCCTTAGCCTAAGCCTAGGGGTGCCCTAGCCTAAGCCTAGGGGTGCCCTAGCCTAAGCTTAGAAGTTCCCTATCCTAAGCCTAGGGGTGGCCTAGCCGAAGCCTAGGGGTGCCCTACCCTAAGACTAGGGGTGCCGTAGCCTTAGGCTAGGGGAGCCCTAGCCTTAGCCTAAGCCTACGGGTGCCCTAGCTTAAGCCTAGGGGTGCCCTAGCCTAAGCCTAGGGGTGCCCTAGCCTAAGCCAAGGGGTGCCCTAGCCTAAGCCTAGGGGTGCCTTTGCCTAAGCCTAGGATTGCCCTAGCCTAAGCCTAGGGGTGCCCTAGGCATAGGCTAGGGGAGCCCTTACCTTAGCCTAAGTCTAGGGGTGCCCTTGCCTAAGCCTAGGGGTGCCCTATCCTAAGCCTAGGGGTGCCCTAGCCTAAGACTAGCGGTGCCCTAGCCTAAGCCTAGGGGTGCCCTAGCCTAAGCCTAGGGGTGCCCTAGCCTTAGGCTAGGGGAACCCTAGCCTTAGCCTAAGCCTAGGGGAGCCCTAGCCTAAGCCTAGGGGTGCCCTAGCCTAAGCTTAGGGGTGCTCCAGCCTTAGGTTAGAGGAGCCTAGCATTAGCCTAAGCCTAGGGGTGCCCTAGCATAAGCCTAGGGGTGCCCTAGCCTGAGCCTACGGGTGCCCTAGCCTGAGGCTAGGGGAGACTTAACGTTAGTCTAGCCTAGGATTGCCCTAGCCTAAGCCTAGGGGTGCCATAGCCTGAGTCTAGGGGTGCACTAGCCTGAGGCAAGGGGAGCCGCAGCCGTACCTTAGCCTAGGGCAGCCCTAGCCAAAGCCTAGGGGAGCCCTAGCCTAAACCTAGGGGTGCCCTAGCCTTAGGCTAGGAGAGCCCTAGCCTGAGCCTAGGGGTGCCCTAGCCTGAGGATAGGGGAGCCCTAGACTTAGCCTAAGCCTAGGATTGCCCTAGCCTAAGCTAACGGGTGCCCTAGCCTGAGTCTAGGGGTCCCCTGCCTGAGGCTAGGGGTGCTCCAGCCTTAGGTTAGAGGAGCCTAGCATTAGCCTAAGCCTAGGGGTGCCCTAGCATAAGCCTAGGGGTGCTCTAGCCTTAGGCTAGGGGAGCCCTAGCCTTAGCCTAAGCCTAGGGGTGCCCTAGCCTAAGCCTAGGGGTGCCCTAGCCTAAGCCTAGGGGTGCCCTAGTCTAAGCTTAGGGGTGCCATAGCCTGAGTCTAGTAGTGCACTATGAGGCTAGGGGAGCCGTAGCCTTAGCCTAACCCTAGGGGAGCCCTAGCTTAAGCCTAGGGGTGCCCTAGCCTAAGCCTAGAGGTGCCCTAGCCTTAGGCTAGGGGAGCCCAAGCCTTTTCCTAAGCCTAGGTGTGTCCTAGCCTAAGCCTCGGGGTGCCATAGCCTGCGCCTAGGGGTGCCGTAGCCTTAGGCTAGGGGAGCCCAAGCCTTAGCCTAAGCCGAGGGGTGCCCTAGTTTAAGCCTAGGGGTGCCCTAGGCTGAGCCTAGGGGGGCCCTAGCCTTAGCCTAAGCCTAGGGGTGCCCTAGCCTAAGCCTAGGGGTGCCCTAGCCTAAGCCTAGGGGTGCCCTAGCCTAAGCCTAGGGGTGCCCTAGTCTAAGCTTAGGGGTGCCATAGCCTGAGTCTAGTAGTGCACTATGAGGCTAGGGGAGCCGTAGCCTTAGCCTAACCCTAGGGGAGCCCTAGCTTAAGCCTAGGGGTGCCCTAGCCTAAGCCTAGAGGTGCCCTAGCCTTAGGCTAGGGGAGCCCAAGCCTTTTCCTAAGCCTAGGTGTGTCCTAGCCTAAGCCTCGGGGTGCCATAGCCTGCGCCTAGGGGTGCCGTAGCCTTAGGCTAGGGGAGCCCAAGCCTTAGCCTAAGCCGAGGGGTGCCCTAGTTTAAGCCTAGGGGTGCCCTAGGCTGAGCCTAGGGGGGCCCTAGCCTTAGCCTAAGCCTAGGGGTGCCCTAGCCTAAGCCTAGGGGTGCCCTAGCCTAAGTTTAGAAGTTCCCTATCCTAAGCCTAGTGGTGCCCTAGCCAAAGCCTAGGGGTACCCTAGCCTAAGCCTAGGGGTGCCCTAGCCTTAGGCTAGTGGAGCCCTAGCCTTAGCCTAAGCCTACGGGTGCCCTAGCTTAAGCCTAGGGGTGCCCTAGCCTAAACCTAGGGGTGCCCTAGCCTAAGCCTAGGAGGGTCCTAGCCTAAACCTAGGGGAGCCCTAGCCTTAGCCTAATCGTAGGGGTGCCCTAGCCTAAGCCTAGGGGTGCCCTAGCCCAAGCCTATGGGTGCCCTAGCCGTAGGCTAGGGGAACCCTAGACTTAGCCTAAGCCTAGGGCTTCCCAAGCCTAATCCTAGGGGTGCCCTAACCTAATCCTAGGGGTGCCCAAGCCTAAGCCTAGAAGTGCCCTAGCCTAAGCCTAAGGGTGCCCTAACCAAAGACTAGGGTGCCCTAGCCTAAGCGTAGAGGTGCCCTAGCCTTAGGCTAGGGGAGCCCTAACCTTAGCGTAAGCCTAGGGGTGCCTTACCCTAAGCCTTGGGTTGCCCTAGCCTAAGTCTAGGGGTGCCCTAGCCTAAGCCTAGGGGTGCCCTAGCCTAAACTTAAGTCTAGGGGTGCCCTAGCCTAAGCCTACGGGTGTCCTAGCCTAAGCCTAGGAGTGCCCTAGCCAAAGCCTAGGGGTGCCCTAGCCTTAGGCTAGGGGTGCCCTAGCCTTAGCCTAAGCCTACGGGTGCCCTAGCTTAAGCCTAGGGTTGCCCAGCCTAAGACTAGGGTTGCCCTAGCCTTAGCCTAGGGGAGCCCTAGCCTTATCCTAAGCCTAGGGGTGCCCTATCCTAAGCCTATAGGTGCCATAGCCTTAAGCTAGGGTAGCCCTAGTTTTAGTCTAAGCCTAGGGTGCCCTAGCCTCAGTTTAGGGGTGCCCTAGCCTCAGCTTTGGGGTACCCTAGCCTAAGCCTAGGGGTGCCCTAGCCTAAGCCTAGTGGTGCCGTAGCCTAAGCCTAGGGGTGACCTAGCCTTAGCCTAAGCCTAGGGGTGCCCTAGCCTAAGCCTAGGGGTTCCCTAGCCTAAGCCTAGGGGTGCCCTAGCCTTAGGCTAGGAGAGCCCTAGCCTTAGCCTAAGCCTAGGGGTGCGCTAGCCAAAGCCTAGGGGTGCCCTAGCCAAAGCCTAGAGGTGCCCTAGCCTTAGGCTAGGGGAGCCCTAACCTTAGCGTAAGCCTAGGGGTGCCTTATCCTAAGCCTTGGGGTGCACTAACCTAAGCCTAGGGGTGCCCTAGCCTTAGGCTAGGGGAGCCCTAGCCTTAGATTAAGCCTAGGGGGGCCCTAGCCTAAATCTAGGGGTGCCCTACCTAAGCCTACGGGTGCCCTAGCCTAAGCCTAGGAGTGCCCTAGCCTTAGGCTAGGGGATCCCTAGCCTTAGCCTAAGCCTAGGGGTGCCCTAGCTTAAGCCTTGTGGTGCTCTAGCCTAAGCCTAGGGGTGCCTTAGCCAAAGCCGAGGAGTGCCCTAGCCTTAGGCTAGGGGAGCGCTAGCCTTAGCCTAAGCCTAGGGGTGCCCTAGCCTAAGCCTAGGGGTGCCCTAGCCTAAGCTTAGAAGTTCCCTATCCTAAGCCTAGGGGTGGCCTAGCCGAAGCCTAGGGGTTCCCTACCCTAAGGCTAGGGGTGCCGTAGCCTTAGGCTAGGGGAGCCCTAGCCTTAGCCTAAGCCTACGGGTGCCCTAGCTTAAGCCTAGGGGTGCCCTAGCCTAAGCCTAGGGGTGCCCTAGCCTAAGCCAAGGGGTGCCCTAGCCTAAGCCTAGGGGTGCCTTTGCCTAAGCCTAGGATTGCCCTAGCCTAAGCCTAGGGGTGCCCTAGGCATAGGCTAGGGGAGCCTTTACCTTAGCCTAAGTCTAGGGGTGCCCTTGCCTAAGCCTAGGGGTGCCCTATCCTAAGCCTAGGGGTGCCCTAGCCTAAGACTAGCGGTGCCCTAGCCTAAGCCTAGGGGTGCCCTAACCTAAGCCTAGGGGTGCCCTAGCCTTAGGCTAGGGGAACCCTAGCCTTAGCCTAAGCCTAGGGGTGCCCTAGCCTAAGCCTAGGGGTGCCCTAGCCTAAGCTTAGGGGTGCTCCAGCCTTAGGTTAGAGGAGCCTAGCATTAGCCTAAGCCTAGGGGTGCCCTAGCATAAGCCTAGGGGTGCCCTAGCCTGAGCCTACGGGTGCCCTAGCCTGAGGCTAGGGGAGACTTAACGTTAGTCTAGCCTAGGATTGCCCTAGCCTAAGCCTAGGGGTGCCATAGCCTGAGTCTAGGGGTGCACTAGCCTGAGGCAAGGGGAGCCGCAGCCGTACCTTAGCCTAGGGCAGCCCTAGCCAAAGCCTAGGGGAGCCCTAGCCTAAACCTAGGGGTGCCCTAGCCTTAGGCTAGGAGAGCCCTAGCCTGAGCCTAGGGGTGCCCTAGCCTGAGGATAGGGGAGCCCTAGACTTAGCCTAAGCCTAGGATTGCCCTAGCCTAAGCTAACGGGTGCCCTAGCCTGAGTCTAGGGGTCCCCTGCCTGAGGCTAGGGGTGCTCCAGCCTTAGGATAGAGGAGCCTAGCATTAGCCTAAGCCTAGGGGTGCCCTAGCATAAGCCTAGGGGTGCTCTAGCCTTAGGCTAGGGGAGCCCTAGCCTTAGCCTAAGCCTAGGGGTGCCCTAGCCTAAGCCTAGGGGTGCCCTAGCCTAAGCCTAGGGGTGCCCTAGTCTAAGCTTAGGGGTGCCATAGCCTGAGTCTAGTAGTGCACTATGAGGCTAGGGGAGCCGTAGCCTTAGCCTAACCCTAGGGGAGCCCTAGCTTAAGCCTAGGGGTGCCCTAGCCTAAGCCTAGAGGTGCCCTAGCCTTAGGCTAGGGGAGCCCAAGCCTTTTCCTAAGCCTAGGTGTGTCCTAGCCTAAGCCTCGGGGTGCCATAGCCTGCGCCTAGGGGTGCCGTAGCCTTAGGCTAGGGGAGCCCAAGCCTTAGCCTAAGCCGAGGGGTGCCCTAGTTTAAGCCTAGGGGTGCCCTAGGCTGAGCCTAGGGGGGCCCTAGCCTTAGCCTAAGCCTAGGGGTGCCCTAGCCTAAGCCTAGGGGTGCCCTAGCCTAAGTTTAGAAGTTCCCTATCCTAAGCCTAGTGGTGCCCTAGCCAAAGCCTAGGGGTACCCTAGCCTAAGCCTAGGGGTGCCCTAGCCTTAGGCTAGTGGAGCCCTAGCCTTAGCCTAAACCTAGGGGTGCACTAGCCTAAGCCTAGGGGTGCCTTTGCCTAAGCCTAGTGGTGCCCTAGCCTAAGCCTAGGGGTGCCCTAGCCATAGGCTAGGGGAGCCCTTGCCTTAGCCTAAGCCTAGGGGTGCCCTAGCTTAAGCCTAGGGTTGCCCAGCCTAAGACTAGGGGTGCCCTAGCCTTAGCCTAGGGGAGCCCTAGCCTTAGCCTAAGCCTAGGGGTGCCCTAGCCTAAGCCTATAGGTGCCATAGCCTTAAGCTAGGGTAGCCCTAGTTTTAGTCTAAGCCTGGGGTGCCCTAGCCTCAGTTTAGGGGTGCCCTAGCCTCAGGTTTGGGGTACCCTAGCCTAAGCCTAGGGGTGCCCTAGCCTAAGCCTAGTGGTGCCTTAGCCTAAGCCTAGGGGTGACCTAGCCTTAGCCTAAGCCTAGGGGTGCCCTAGCCTAAGCCTAGGGGTTCCCTAGCCTAAGCCTAGGGGTGCCCTAGCCTAAGCCTAGGGGTGCCCTAGCTTAAGCCTAGGGGTGCCCTAGCCTAAGCCTAGGGGTGCCCTAGCCTAAGCCAAGGGGTGCCCTAGCCTAAGCCTAGGGGTGCCTTTGCCTAAGCCTAGGATTACCCTAGCCTAAGCCTAGGGGTGCCCTAGGCATAGGCTAGGGGAGCCCTTACCTTAGCCTAATCTAGGGGTGCCCTTGCCTAAGCCTAGGGGTGCCCTATCCTAAGCCTAGGGGTGCCCTAGCCTAAGACTAGCGGTGCCCTAGCCTAAGCCTAGGGGTGCCCTAGCCTAAGCCTAGGGGTGCCCTAGCCTTAGGCTAGGGGAACCCTAGCCTTAGCCTAAGCCTAGGGGTGCCCTAGCCTAAGCCTAGGGGTGCCCTAGCCTAAGCTTAGGGGTGCTCCAGCCTTAGGTTAGAGGAGCCTAGCATTAGCCTAAGCCTAGGGGTGCCCTAGCATAAGCCTAGGGGTGCCCTAGCCTGAGCCTACGGGTGCCCTAGCCTGAGGCTAGGGGAGACTTAACGTTAGTCTATCCTAGGATTGCCCTAGCCTAAGCCTAGGGGTGCCATAGCCTGAGTCTAGGGGTGCACTAGCCTGAGGCAAGGGGAGCCGCAGCCGTACCTTAGCCTAGGGCAGCCCTAGCCAAAGCCTAGGGGAGCCCTAGCTTAAACCTAGGGGTGCCCTAGCCTTAGGCTAGGAGAGCCCTAGCCTGAGCCTAGGGGTGCCCTAGCCTGAGGATAGGGGAGCCCTAGACTTAGCCTAAGCCTAGGATTGCCCTAGCCTAAGCTAACGGGTGCCCTAGCCTGAGTCTAGGGGTCCCCTGCCTGAGGCTAGGGGTGCTCCAGCCTTAGGTTAGAGGAGCCTAGCATTAGCCTAAGCCTAGGGGTGCCCTAGCATAAGCCTAGGGGTGCCCTAGCTTTAGTCTAGGGGTTCCCTAGCCTAAGCCTAGGGGTGCCCTAGCTTTAGTCTAGGGGTTCCATAGCCTAAGCCTAGGGGTGCCCTAGCCTAAGCCTAGGTTAGCCCTAGACTAAGCTTAGGGGTGCCCTAGCCTAAGCCTAGGGGTGCCCTAACCTAAGCCTAGGGGTGCCCTAGCCTAAGTCTAGAGGTGCCCTAGCCTTAGGCTAGGGGAGCCCTAGCCTTTTCCTAAGCCTAGGGGTGCCCTAGCCTAAGCCTCGTGGTGCCCTAGCCTAAGCCTAGAGGTGCCCTAGCCTTAGGCTAGGGGAGCCCTAGCCTTTTCCTAAGCCTAGGGGTGCCCTAGCCTAAGCCTCGGGGTGCCCTAGCCTGAGTCTAGGGGTGCCCTAGCCTGAGTCTAGGGGTGCACTAGCCTGAGGCTAGGGGAGCCGTTGCCTTAGCCTAAGTCTTGGGGTGCCCTAGCACAAGCCTAGGGGTGCCCTAGCCTTAGGCTAGGGGTTCCCTAGCCTAAGCCACGGGTGCCCTAGCCTAAACCTAGGGGTGCCCTAGCCTAAACCTAGGGGTGCCCTAGCCTTAGTCTAGGGGAGCCCTAGCCTTAGCCTAAGCCTAAGCGTGCCCTATCCTGAGCGTAGAGGTGCCCTAGCCTGAGCCTACGGGTGCCCTAGCCTGAGACTAGGTGAGCCCTAGCCTTAGTCTAGACTAGGATTGCCCTAGCCTAAGCCTAAGGTTGTCCTAGCCTAAGCCTAGGGGTGCCCTAGCCTAAGCCTAGGGGTGCCCTAGCCTTCGGCCAGGCGAGCCCTAGCCTTAGCCTAAGCCTAGGGGCACCCTAGCCTAAATCTACGGGTGCCATAGCCTTAGGCTAGGGGAGCCCTTGCCTTAGTCTAAGCCTAGGGGTGCCTTATGCTTAGGCTAGGGGAGTCCTCGCCTTAGCCGAAGCCTAGGGGTGCCCTAGCCTAAACCTCGGGTTGCCCTAGCCTAAACCTAAGTCTAGGGGTGCCCTAGCCTAAGCCTACGGGTGTCCTAGCCTAAGCCTAGGAGTGCCCTAGCCAAAGCCTAGGGGTGCCCTAGCCTTAGGCTAGGGGTGCCCTAGCCTTAGCCTAAGCCTACGGGTGCCCTAGCTTAAGCCTAGGGTTGCCCAGCCTAAGACTAGGGGTGCCCTAGCCTTAGCCTAGGGGAGCCCTAGCCTTAGCCTAAGCCTAGGGGTGCCCTAGCCTAAGCCTATAGGTGCCATAGCCTTAAGCTAGGGTAGCCCTAGTTTTAGTCTAAGCCTAGGGTGCCCTAGCCTCAGTTTAGGGGTGCCCTAGCCTCAGCTTTGGGGTACCCTAGCCTAAGCCTAGGGGTGCCCTAGCCTAAGCCTAGTGGTGCCTTAGCCTAAGCCTAGGGGTGACCTAGCCTTAGCCTAAGCCTAGGGGTGCCCTAGCCTAAGCCTAGGGGTTCCCTAGCCTAAGCCTAGGGGTGCCCTAGCCTAAGCCTAGGGGTGCCCTAGCTTAAGCCTAGGGGTGCCCTAGCCTAAGCCTAGGGGTGCCCTAGCCTAAGCCAAGGGGTGCCCTAGCCTAAGCCTAGGGGTGCCTTTGCCTAAGCCTAGGATTACCCTAGCCTAAGCCTAGGGGTGCCCTAGGCATAGGCTAGGGGAGCCCTTACCTTAGCCTAATCTAGGGGTGCCCTTGCCTAAGCCTAGGGGTGCCCTATCCTAAGCCTAGGGGTGCCCTAGCCTAAGACTAGCGGTGCCCTAGCCTAAGCCTAGGGGTGCCCTAGCCTAAGCCTAGGGGTGCCCTAGCCTTAGGCTAGGGGAACCCTAGCCTTAGCCTAAGCCTAGGGGTGCCCTAGCCTAAGCCTAGGGGTGCCCTAGCCTAAGCTTAGGGGTGCTCCAGCCTTAGGTTAGAGGAGCCTAGCATTAGCCTAAGCCTAGGGGTGCCCTAGCATAAGCCTAGGGGTGCCCTAGCCTGAGCCTACGGGTGCCCTAGCCTGAGGCTAGGGGAGACTTAACGTTAGTCTAGCCTAGGATTGCCCTAGCCTAAGCCTAGGGGTGCCATAGCCTGAGTCTAGGGGTGCACTAGCCTGAGGCAAGGGGAGCCGCAGCCGTACCTTAGCCTAGGGCAGCCCTAGCCAAAGCCTAGGGGAGCCCTAGCCTAAACCTAGGGGTGCCCTAGCCTTAGGCTAGGAGAGCCCTAGCCTGAGCCTAGGGGTGCCCTAGCCTGAGGATAGGGGAGCCCTAGACTTAGCCTAAGCCTAGGATTGCCCTAGCCTAAGCTAACGGGTGCCCTAGCCTGAGTCTAGGGGTCCCCTGCCTGAGGCTAGGGGTGCTCCAGCCTTAGGTTAGAGGAGCCTAGCATTAGCCTAAGCCTAGGGGTGCCCTAGCATAAGCCTAGGGGTGCCCTAGCTTTAGTCTAGGGGTTCCCTAGCCTAAGCCTAGGGGTGCCCTAGCTTTAGTCTAGGGGTTCCCTAGCCTAAGCCTAGGGGTGCCCTAGCCTAAGCCTAGGTTAGCCCTAGACTAAGCTTAGGGGTGCCCTAGCCTAAGCCTAGGGGTGCCCTAACCTAAGCCTAGGGGTGCCCTAGCCTAAGCCTAGAGGTGCCCTAGCCTTAGGCTAGGGGAGCCCTAGCCTTTTCCTAAGCCTAGGGGTGCCCTAGCCTAA
Source organism: Tenrec ecaudatus (assembly GCF_050624435.1). Lineage (NCBI taxonomy): Eukaryota > Metazoa > Chordata > Mammalia > Afrosoricida > Tenrecidae > Tenrec > Tenrec ecaudatus. The sequence continues at coordinate 152,521 of NW_027457910.1, read as the reverse complement.
GCCTCGTGGTGCCCTAGCCTAAGCCTAGAGGTGCCCTAGCCTTAGGCTAGGGGAGCCCTAGCCTTTTCCTAAGCCTAGGGGTGCCCTAGCCTAAGCCTCGGGGTGCCCTATCCTGAGTCTAGGGGTGCCCTAGCCTGAGTCTAGGGGTGCACTAGCCTGAGGCTAGGGGAGCCGTTGCCTTAGCCTAAGTCTTGGGGTGCCCTAGCACAAGCCTAGGGGTGCCCTAGCCTTAGGCTAGGGGTTCCCTAGCCTAAGCCACGGGTGCCCTAGCCTAAACCTAGGGGTGCCCTAGCCTAAACCTAGGGGTGCCCTAGCCTTAGTCTAGGGGAGCCCTAGCCTTAGCCTAAGCCTAAGCGTGCCCTATCCTGAGCGTAGAGGTGCCCTAGCCTGAGCCTACGGGTGCCCTAGCCTGAGACTAGGTGAGCCCTAGCCTTAGTCTAGACTAGGATTGCCCTAGCCTAAGCCTAAGGTTGTCCTAGCCTAAGCCTAGGGGTGCCCTAGCCTAAGCCTAGGGGTGCCCTAGCCTTCGGCCAGGGGAGCCCTAGCCTTAGCCTAAGCCTAGGGGCACCCTAGCCTAAATCTAGGGGTGCCATAGCCTTAGGCTAGGGGAGCCCAAGCCTTAGTCTAAGCCTAGGGGTGCCTTATGCTTAGGCTAGGGGAGTCCTCGCCTTAGCCGAAGCCTAGGGGTGCCCTAGCCTAAACCTAGGGTTGCCCTAGCCTAAGCCTAGGGGTGCCCTAGCCCAAGCCTAGGGATGCCCTAGCGTTAGGCTAGAGGAGCCCTAGTCTTAGCCTAAGCCTAGGGGTGCCCTAGCCTAAGCCTAGGGGTGCCCTAGTCTAAGTCTAGGGGCGCCTAGCCTAAGCCTAGCGGTGCCCTAGCCTTAGGCTAGGGGAGCCCTAGACTTAGCCTAAGCCTAGGTGTGCCCCATCCTAAGCCTAGGGGTGCCCTAGCCTACGTCTAGGGGTGCCCTAGCCTAAGCATAGTGGTGCCCTAACCTAAGCCTAGGGGTTCCATACCTAAGCCTAGGAGTGCCCTAGCCTAATCCTAGGGGTGCCCTAGCCTTAGGCTAGGGAAGCCCTAGCCTTAGCCTAAGCCTAGGGGTACACTAGCCTTAGGCTCTGGGAGCCCTAGCCTTAGCCTAATCCTAGGGGTGCTGTCGCCTAAGCCTAGGGGTGCCCTAGCTCAGGCCTATGGGTGCCCTAGCCTTAGGCTAGGGAAGCCCTAGCCTTAGTCTAAGCCTAGGGATGCACTAGCCTAAGCTTAGGGGTGCCCTAGCCCAAGTCTATGGGTGCCCTAGCCTAAGCCTAGTGGTGTCCTACCTTAAGCCCAGGGGTGCCCTAGATTAAGCCTAGGGGTGCCCTAGCCTAAGCCTAGGGGTGCCCCAGTCTAAACCTAAGGGTGCCCTAGCCTTAGACTAGGGGAGCCCAAGCCTTAGCCTAAGCCTAGGGGTGCCCTAGCCTAAGCGTAGGGGTGCCATAGCCTAAGCCTACGGGTTCCCTAGCCTAAGCCTAGGAGTGTCCTAGCTTAAGCCTAGGGGTGCCCTAGCCTTAGGCTCTGGGAGCCCTAGCCTTAGCCTAATCCTAGGGGTGCTGTAGCCTAAGCGTAGGGGTGCCCTAGCCCAAGCCTATGGGTGCCCTAGCCTTAGGCTAGGGGAGCCCTAGACTTAGCCTAAGCCTAGGGCTGCCCTAGCCTAAACCTAGGGTGCCCTAGCCTAAGCCTAGGGCTGCCCTATCCTAAGCCTAGGAGTGCCCTAGCCTAAGTCTAGGGGTGCCCTAGCCTTAGGCTAGGGGAGCCCTAGCCTTAGCCTAAGCCTAGGGGTGCCCTAGCTTAAGCCTAGGGGTTCCCTAGCCTAAGCCTAGGGCTGCCCTATCCTAAGCCTACGGGTGCCCTAGCCTAAGCCTAGGGCTGCACTAGCCTAAGCCTAGGGGTGCCCTAGCCTAAGCCTAGGGGTGCGCTAGCCAAAGCCTAGGGGTGCCCTAGCCTAAGCGTAGAGGTGCCCTAGCCTTAGGCTAGGGGAGCCCTAACCTTAGCGTAAGCCTTGGGTTGCCCTAGCCTAAGCCTAGGGGTGCCCTAGCCTAAGCCTAGGGGTGCCCTAGCCTTAGCCTAAGCCTAGGGGTGCCCTAGCTTAAGCCTAGCGGTGCCGTAACCTAAGGCTAGGGGTGCCCTAGCCTAAGCCTAGGGGAGCCCTAGCCTTAGGCTAGGGGAGCCCTAGCCTTAACCTAAGCCTAGGGGTGCCCTAGCGTAAGCCTAGTGTTGTCCTAGCCTAAGCCTAGGGGTGCCCTAGATTAAGCCTAGGGGTGCCCTAGCCTAAGCCTAGGGGTGCCCTAGTCTAAATCTAAGGGTGCCCTAGCCTTAGACTAGGGGTGCCCAAGCCTCAGCCTAAGCCTAGGAGTGCCCTAGCCTAAGCCTATGGGGGCCCTAGCCTAAGTCTAGGAGTGTCCTAGCCTAAGCCTAGGGGTGCCCTAGCCTTAGGTTAGGGGAGCCCTAGCCTTAGCCTAATCCTAGGGATGCCGTAGCCTAAGTCTAGGGGTGTCCTAGCCCAAGCCTATGGGTGCCCTAGCCTTAGGTTAGGGGAGCCCTAGACTTAGCCTAAGCCTATGGCTGCCCTAGCCTAAGCCTAGGGTGCCCTAGCCTAAGCCTAGGGCTGCCCTAGCCAAAGCCTAGGGGTGCCCAAGCCTAAGCCTAGGGGTGCCCTAGCCTTAGGCTAGGGGAGCCCTAGCCTTAGCCTAAGCCTTGGGGTGCCCTAGCTTAAGCCTAGGGGTGCCCTAGCCTAAGCCTAGGGTTGCCCTAGCCTAAGCCTAGGGGTGCCCTAGCATAAGCCTAGGGCTGCCCTAGCCTAAGCCTAGGGGTGTCCTAGCCTAAGCCTTGGGTTGCCCTAGCCTAAGCCTAGGGGTGCCCTAGCCTAAGCCTAGGGGTGCTCTAGCCTAAACCTAAGACTAGGGGTGCCCTAGCCTAAGTCTAGGGGTGCCCTAGCTTAAGCCTACGGGTGCCCTTGCCTAAGCCTAGGAGTGCCCTAGCCTTAGGCTATGGGATCCCTAGCCTTAGCCTAAGTCTAGGGGTGCCGTAGCTTAAGCCTAGGGGTGCCCTAACCTAAGCCTAGGGGTGCCCTAGCCTAAGCCTAGGGGAGCCCTAGCCTTAGGCTAGGGGAGCCCTACCCTTAACCTAAGCCTAGGGGTGCCCTAGCCTAAGCCTAGTGGTGCCATAGCCTAAACCTAAGGGTGCCTTAGCCTTAGACTAGGGGAGCCCAAGGCTCTGCCTAAGCCTAGGAGTGCCCTAGTCTAAGCCTAGGGGTGCCCTAGCCTAAGCCTACGGGTGCCCTAGCCTAAGCTTAGGAGTGTCCTAGCCTAAGCCTAGGGGTGCCCTAGCCTTAGGCTCGGGGAGCCCAAGCCTTAGCCTAATCCTAGGGGTGCCGTAGCCTAAGCCTAGGGGTGTCCTAGCCCAAGCCTATGGGTGCCCTAGCTGTAGGCTAGGGGAGCCCTAGACTTAGCCTAAGCCTAGGGCTGCCCTAGCCTAAGCCTAGGGGTGCCCTAGCCTAAGCCTAGGGCTGCCCTAGCCTAAGCCTAGGAGTGCCTACCCTTAGGCTACGGGAGCCCTAGCCTTAGCCTAAGCCTAGGAGTACCCTAGCCTAAGCCTAGGGGTGCCCTAGCCTAAGACTATGGGTGCCCTAGCCTAAGCCTAGGGGTGCCCTAGCCAAAGCTTAGGGGTGCCCTAGCCTAAGCGTAGAGGTGCCCTAGCTTTAGGCTAGGGGAGCCCTAACCTTAGCGTAAGCCTAGGGGTGCCTTAGCCTAAGCCTAGGGGTGCCCTAGCCTAAACCTAAACTTAGGGGTGCCCTAGCCTAAGTCTAGGGGTGCCCTAGCCTAAGTCTACGGGTGCAGTAGCCTAAGCCTAGGAGTGCCCTAGCCTTAGGCTATGGGATCCCTAGCCTTAGCCTAAGCCTAGGGGTGCCCTAGCTTAAGCCTAGGGGTGCCCTAACCTAAGCCTAGGGGTGCCCTAGCCTAAGCCTAGGGGTGCCCTAGCCTAAACTTAGAAGTTCCCTATACTAAGTCTAGGGGTGCCCTAGCCAAAGCCTAGGAGTTCCCTTGCCTTAGGCTAGGGGTGCCCTAGCCTTAGCCTAAGCCTACGGGTGCCCTAGCTTAAGTCTAGGGGTACCCTAGCCTCAGCCTTGGTGTGCCCTAGCCTAAGACTAGGGGTGCCCTAGCCTAAGTATAGGGGTGACTTAGCTTAAGCTTAAGCCTAGGGGTGCCCTAGCCTAAGACTAGGGGTGCCCAACCTAAGCCTAGGGGTGCCCTAGCCTTAGGCTAGGAGAGCCCTTGCCTTAGCCTAAGCCTAGGGGTTCCCTAGCCTAAGCCTAGAAGTGCCCTAGTCTTAGGCTAGGGGAGCCGTAACCTTCGCGTAAGGCTAGGGTTGCGTTTGCGTAAGCCTTGGGGTGCCCTAGAATAAGCCTAGGGGTGCACCAGCCTTAGGCTAGGCGAGCCTAGCACTAGCCTAAGCCTAGGGGTGCCCTAGCCTAAGCCTAGGGGTGCCCTAGCCTTAGTATAGGGGTTCCCTAACCTAAGCCTAGGGGTGCCCTAGCCTAAGCGGAGGTTAGCCCTAGCCTTAGCCTAAGCCTAGGGGTGCCCTAGCCTAAGCCTAGGGGTGGCCTAGCCTAAGCCTAGGGGTGCCCTAGCCTAAGCCTAGGGGTGCCCTAGCCTAAGCTTAGGGGCGCCATAGCCTGAGTCTAGGGGTGCACTAGCCTGAGGCTAGGGAAGCCATAGCCGTAGCCTAAGCCTAGGGGAGCCCTATCTTAAGCCTAGGGGTGCCCTAGCCTACGCCTAGGGGTGCCTTAGCCTAAGGCTAGAGGTGCCCTAGTCGTAGGGTAGGGGAGCCCTAGCCTTTTCCTAAGCCTAGGGGTGCCCTAGCCTAATCCTCGGGGTGCACTAGCCTGAGCCTAGGGGTGCCGTAACCATAGGCTAGGGGAGCCCTAGCCTTGGCCTAAGCCTAGGGGTGCCCTAGTTTAAGCCTAGAGGTGCCCTAGACTGATCCTATGGGAGCCCTAGACTTAGCCTAAGCCTAGGATTGCCCTAGCCTAAGCTTAGGGGTGCCCTAGCCTGAGTCTAGGGTGCCCTAACCTGAGGCTAGGGGAACCGTTGCCTTAGCCTAAGTCTAAGGGTGCCCTAGCCTAAACCTACGGTTGCCCTAGCCTAAGCCTAGGGGTGCCCTAGCCTAAACCTAGGGGTGCCCTAGCCTTAGTCTAGGGGAGTCCTAGCCTTAGCGTAAGCCTAGTCGTGCCCTATCCTGAGCCTAGGGGTGCCCTAGCCTGAGCCTACGGGTGCCCTAGCCTGAGGCTAGGGGAGCCCTAGCCTTTGTCTAGCATAGGAGTGCCCTAGCCTAAGCCTACCGTGCCATAGCCTGCGTCAAGGGGTGCCCCAGCCTTAGGCTAGGGGATCCCTAGCCTAGGCCTAGGGGTGCCCTAGCCTAAGCCTAGGGGTGCCCTAGCCTAAGCCTAGGGGTGCCCTAGCCTAAGCCTAGGGTTGCCTTAGCCTAAGCTTAGGGGTGCCCTAGCCTTAGGCTAGGGGAGTCCTCGCCTTAGCCGAAGTTGGGGGTGCCCTAGCCTAAACCTAGGGGTGCCCTAGCCTAAGCCTAGGATTGCCCTAGCCTAAGCTTAGGGGTGCCCTAGCCTGAGTCTAGGGGTGCCCTAACCTGAGGCTAGGGGAACCGTTGCCTTAGCCTAAGTCTAAGGGTGCCCTAGCCTAAACCTACGGTTGCCCTAGCCTAAGCCTAGGGGTGCCCTAGCCTAAACCTAGGGGTGCCCTAGCCTTAGTCTAGGGGAGTCCTAGCCTTAGCGTAAGCCTAGTCGTGCCCTATCCTGAGCCTAGGGGTGCCCTAGCCTGAGCCTACGGGTGCCCTAGCCTGAGGCTAGGGGAGCCCTAGCCTTTGTCTAGCATAGGAGTGCCCTAGCCTAAGCCTACCGTGCCATAGCCTGCGTCTAGGGGTGCCCCAGCCTTAGGCTAGGGGATCCCTAGCCTAGGCCTAGGGGTGCCCTAGCCTAAGCCTAGGGGTGCCCTAGCCTAAGCCTAGGGGTGCCCTAGCCTAAGCCTAGGGGTGCCCTAACCTAAGCCTAGGGTTACCCTAGCCTAAGTCTAGGGGTGCCTAGCCTAAGCCTAGGGGTGCCCTAGTCTTAGGCTAGGGGAGCCCTAGGCTTAGCCTAAGCCTAGGTGTGCCCCAGCCTAAGCCTAGGGGTGCCCTAGCCTACATCTAGGGGTGCCCTAGCCTAAGCATAGGGGTGCCATAACCTAAGCATAGGGGTTCCATACCTAAGCCTAGGGGAGCCCTAGCCTAAGCCTAGGGGTGCCCTAGCCTTAGGCTAGGGAAGCCCTAGCCTTAGCCTAAGTCTAGCGGTGCCCTAGCCTAAGCCTAGTGGTGTCCTAGCCTAAGCCTAGGGGTGCCCTAGCTTAAGCCTAGGCGTGCCCTAGCCTAAGCCTAGGGGTGCCCTAGCCTAAGCCAAGGGGTGCCCTAGCCTAAGCTTAGAAGTTCCCTATCCTAAGCCTAGGGGTGGCCTAGCCAAAGCCTAGGGGTGCCCTACCCTAAGCCTAGCGGTGCCGTAGCCTTAGGCTAGGGGAGCCCTAGCCTTAGCCTAAGCCTACGGGTGCCCTAGCTTAAGCCTAGGGGTGCCCTAGCCTAAGCCTAGGGGTGCCCTAGCCTAAGCCAAGGGGTGCCCTAGCCTAAGCCTAGGGGTGCCTTTGCCTAAGCCTAGGATTGCCCTAGCCTAAGCCTAGGGGTGCCCAAGGCATAGGCTAGGGGAGCCCTTACCTTAGCCTAAGTCTAGGGGTGCCCTTGCCTAAGCCTAGGGGTGCCCAATCCTAAGCCTAGGGGTGCCCTAGCCTAAGACTAGCGGTGCCCTAGCCTAAGCCTAGGGGTGCCCTAGCCTAAGCCTAGGGGTGCCCTAGCCTTAGGCTAGGGGAACCCTAGCCTTAGCCTAAGCCTAGGGGTGCCCTAGCCTAAGCCTAGGGGTGCCCTAGCCTAAGCTTAGGGGTGCTCCAGCCTTAGGTTAGAGGAGCCTAGCATTAGCCTAAGCCTAGGGGTGCCCTAGCATAAGCCTAGGGGTGCCCTAGCCTAAGTATAGGGGTGACTTAGCTTAAGCTTAAGCCTAGGGGTGCCCTAGCCTAAGACTAGGGGTGCCCAACCTAAGCCTAGGGGTGCCCTAGCCTTAGGCTAGGAGAGCCCTTGCCTTAGCCTAAGCCTAGGGGTTCCCTAGCCTAAGCCTAGAGGTGCCCTAGTCTTAGGCTAGGGGAGCCGTAACCTTCGCGTAAGGCTAGGGTTGCCTTTGCGTAAGCCTTGGGGTGCCCTAGAATAAGCCTAGGGGTGCACCAGCCTTAGGCTAGGCGAGCCTAGCACTAGCCTAAGCCTAGGGGTGCCCTAGCCTAAATCTAGGGGTGCCCTAGCCTAAGCCTAGGGTTGCCCTACCTAAGCTTAGAAGTTCCCTATCCTAAGCCTAGGGGTGCCCTAGCCAAAGCCTAGGGGTGCCCTAGCCTAAGCCTAGGGGTGCCCTAGCCTTAGGCTATAGGAGCCCTAACCTTAGCCTAAGCCTACGGATGCCCTAGCTTTAGCCTAGGGGTGCCCTAGCCTTAGGCTAGGGTAGCCCTAGCCTTAGCCTAAGCCCAGGGGTGCCCTAGTCTCTGCTTAGGGGTGCCCTAGCCTCAGCCTAGTGGTGCACTAGCCTAAGCCTAGGGGTGCCCTAGCCTAAGCCTTGTGGTGCCTTATCCTAAGCCTAGGGGTGACCTAGCCTTAGCCTAAGCCTAGGGGTGCCCTAGCCTAAGCCTAGGGGTGCCCTAGCCTAAGCCTAGGGGTGCCCTAGTCTAAGCTTAGGGGTGCCATAGCCGGAGTCTAGGAGTGCACTATGAGGCTAGGGGAGCCGTAGCCTTAGCCTAACCCTAGGGGAGCCCTAGCTTAAGCCTAGGGGTGCCCTAGCCTAAGCCTAGAAGTGCCCTAGCCTTAGGCTAGGGGAGCCCAAGCCTTTTCCTAAGCCTAGGTGTGTCCTAGCCTAAGCCTCGGGGTGCCATAGCCTGCGCCTAGGGGTGCCGTAGCCTTAGGCTAGGGGAGCCCTAGCCTTAGCCTAAGCCTAGGGGTGCCCTATTTTAAGCCTAGGGGTGCCCTAGGCTGAGCCTAGGGGGGCCCTAGCCTTAGCCTAAGCCTAGGGGTGCCCTAGCCTAAGCCTAGGGGTGCCATAGCCTGAGCCTAGGGGTGCCCTAGCCTGAGGATAGGGGAGCCCTAGACTTATCCTAAGCCTAGGATTGCCCTAGCCTAAGCTAACGGGTGCCCTAGCCTGAGTCTAGGGTTGCCCTTGCCTGAGGCTAGGGGAGCCGTTGCCTTAGCCTAAGTGTAGGGGTGCCCTAGCCTAAGCCTAGGGGTGCCATAGCCTAAGCCTAGGGGTGCCCTAGCCTAAGCCTAGGGGTGCCCTAGCCTTAGTATAGGGGTTCCCTAACCTAAGCCTAGGGGTGCCCTAGCCTAAGCGGAGGTTAGCCCTAGCCTTAGCCTAAGCCTAGGGGTGCCCTAGCCTAAGCCTAGGGGTGGCCTAGCCTAAGCCTAGGGGTGCCCTAGCCTAAGCCTAGGGGTGCCCTAGCCTAAGCTTAGGGGCGCCATAGCCTGAGTCTAGGGGTGCACTAGCCTGAGGCTAGGGAAGCCGTAGCCGTAGCCTAAGCCTAGGGGAGCCCTATCTTAAGCCTAGGGGTGCCCTAGCCTACGCCTAGGGGTGCCTTAGCCTAAGGCTAGAGGTGCCCTAGTCGTAGGGTAGGGGAGCCCTAGCCTTTTCCTAAGCCTAGGGGTGCCCTAGCCTAATCCTCGGGGTGCACTAGCCTGAGCCTAGGGGTGCCGTAACCATAGGCTAGGGGAGCCCTAGCCTTGGCCTAAGCCTAGGGGTGCCCTAGTTTAAGCCTAGAGGTGCCCTAGACTGATCCTATGGGAGCCCTAGACTTTGCCTAAGCCTAGGATTGCCCTAGCCTAAGCTTAGGGGTGCCCTAGCCTGAGTCTAGGGGTGCCCTAACCTGAGGCTAGGGGAACCGTTGCCTTAGCATAAGTCTAAGGGTGCCCTAGCCTAAACCTACGGTTGCCCTAGCCTAAGCCTAGGGGTGCCCTAGCCTAAACCTAGGGGTGCCCTAGCCTTAGTCTAGGGGAGTCCTAGCCTTAGCGTAAGCCTAGTCGTGCCCTATCCTGAGCCTAGGGGTGCCCTAGCCTGAGCCTACGGGTGCCCTAGCCTGAGGCTAGGGGAGCCCTAGCCTTTGTCTAGCATAGGAGTGCCCTAGCCTAAGCCTACCGTGCCATAGCCTGCGTCTAGGGGTGCCCCAGCCTTAGGCTAGGGGATCCCTAGCCTAGGCCTAGGGGTGCCCTAGCCTAAGCCTAGGGGTGCCCTAGCCTAAGCCTAGGGGTGCCCTAGCCTAAGCCTAGGGTTGCCTTACCCTAAGCTTAGGGGTGCCCTAGCCTTAGGCTAGGGGAGTCCTCGCCTTAGCCGAAGTTGGGGGTGCCCTAGCCTAAACCTAGGGGTGCCCTAGCCTAAGCCTAGGATTGCCCTAGCCTAAGCTTAGGGGTGCCCTAGCCTGAGTCTAGGGGTGCCCTAACCTGAGGCTAGGGGAACCGTTGCCTTAGCCTAAGTCTAAGGGTGCCCTAGCCTAAACCTACGGTTGCCCTAGCCTAAGCCTAGGGGTGCCCTAGCCTAAACCTAGGGGTGCCCTAGCCTTAGTCTAGGGGAGTCCTAGCCTTAGCGTAAGCCTAGTCGTGCCCTATCCTGAGCCTAGGGGTGCCCTAGCCTGAGCCTACGGGTGCCCTAGCCTGAGGCTAGGGGAGCCCTAGCCTTTGTCTAGCATAGGAGTGCCCTAGCCTAAGCCTACCGTGCCATAGCCTGCGTCTAGGGGTGCCCCAGCCTTAGGCTAGGGGATCCCTAGCCTAGGCCTAGGGGTGCCCTAGCCTAAGCCTAGGGGTGCCCTAGCCTAAGCCTAGGGTTGCCTTAGCCTAAGCCTAGGGGTGCCCTATCCTTAGGCTAGGGGAGTCCTCGCCTTAGCCGAAGTTGGGGGTGCCCTAGCCTAAACCTAGGGGTGCCCTAGCCTAAGCCTAGGGTGCCCTAGCCAAGCCTAGGGATGCCCTAGTGTTAGGCTAGAGGAGCCCTAGCCTTAGCCTAAGCCTAGGGGTGCCCTAGCCTAAGCCTAGGGGTGCCCTAACCTAAGCCTAGGGTTACCCTAGCCTAAGTCTAGGGGTGCCTAGCCTAAGCCTAGGGGTGCCCTAGTCTTAGGCTAGGGGAGCCCTAGGCTTAGCCTAAGCCTAGGTGTGCCCCAGCCTAAGCCTAGGGGTGCCCTAGCCTACATCTAGGGGTGCCCTAGCCTAAGCATAGGGGTGCCATAACCTAAGCATAGGGGTTCCATACCTAAGCCTAGGGGAGCCCTAGCCTAAGCCTAGGGGTGCCCTAGCCTTAGGCTAGGGAAGCCCTAGCCTTAGCCTAAGTCTAGCGGTGCCCTAGCCTAAGCCTAGTGGTGTCCTAGCCTAAGCCTAGGGGTGCCTTAGCTTAAGCCTAGGCGTGCCCTAGCCTAAGCCTAGGGGTGCCCTAGCCTAAGCCTAGGGGTGCCCTAGCCTAAGCTTAGAAGTTCCCTATCCTAAGCCTAGGGGTGGCCTAGCCAAAGCCTAGGGGTGCCCTACCCTAAGCCTAGCGGTGCCGTAGCCTTAGGCTAGGGGAGCCCTAGCCTTAGCCTAAGCCTACGGGTGCCCTAGCTTAAGCCTAGGGGTGCCCTAGCCTAAGCCTAGGGGTGCCCTAGCCTAAGCCAAGGGGTGCCCTAGCCTAAGCCTAGGGGTGCCTTTGCCTAAGCCTAGGATTGCCCTAGCCTAAGCCTAGGGGTGCCCTAGGCATAGGCTAGGGGAGCCCTTACCTTAGCCTAAGTCTAGGGGTGCCCTTGCCTAAGCCTAGGGGTGCCCAATCCTAAGCCTAGGGGTGCCCTAGCCTAAGACTAGCGGTGCCCCAGCCTAAGCCTAGGGGTGCCCTAGCCTAAGCCTAGGGGTGCCCTAGCCTTAGGCTAGGGGAACCCTAGCCTTAGCCTAAGCCTAGGGGTGCCCTAGCCTAAGCCTAGGGGTGCCCTAGCCTAAGCTTAGGGGTGCTCCAGCCTTAGGTTAGAGGAGCCTAGCATTAGCCTAAGCCTAGGGGTGCCCTAGCATAAGCCTAGGGGTGCCCTAGCCTGAGCCTACGGGTGCCCTAGCCTGAGGCTAGGGGAGACTTAACGTTAGTCTAGCCTAGGATTGCCCTAGCCTAAGCCTAGGGGTGCCATAGCCTGAGTCTAGGGTTGCACTAGCCTGAGGCAAGGGGAACCGCAGCCGTACCTTAGCCTAGGGCAGCCCTAGCCAAAGCCTAGGGGAGCCCTAGCCTAAACCTAGGGGTGCCCTAGCCTTAGGCTAGGAGAGCCCTAGCCTGAGCCTACGGGTGCCCTAGCCTGAGTCTAGGGGTCCCCTGCCTGAGGCTAGGGGTGCTCCAGCCTTAGGTTAGAGGAGCCTAGCATTAGCCTAAGCCTAGGGGTGCCCTAGCATAAGCCTAGGGGTGCCCTAGCTTTAGTCTAGGGGTTCCCTAGCCTAAGCCTAGGGGTGCCCTAGCTTTAGTCTAGGGGTTCCCTAGCCTAAGCCTAGGGGTGCCCTAGCCTAAGCCTAGGTTAGCCCTAGCCTAAGCTTAGGGGTGCCCTAGCCTAAGCCTAGGGGTGCCCTAACCTAAACCTAGGGGTGCCCTAGCCTAAGCCTAGAGGTGCCCTAGCCTTAGGCTAGGGGAGCCCTAGCCTTTTCCTAAGCCTAGGGGTGCCCTAGCCTAAGCCTCGGGGTGCCCTAGCCTAAGCCTAGAGGTGCCCTTGCCTTAGGCTAGGGGAGCCCTAGCCTTTTCCTAAGCCTAGGGGTGCCCTAGCCTAAGCCTCGGGGTGCCCTAGCCTGAGTCTAGGGGTGCCCTAGCCTGAGGCTAGGGGAGCCGTTGCCTTAGCCTAAGTCTTGGGGTGCCCTAGCCCAAGCCTAGGGGTGCCCTAGCCTTAGGCTAGGGGTTCCCTAGCCTAAGCCACGGGTGCCCTAGCCTAAACCTAGGGGTGCCCTAGCCTAAACCTAGGGGTGCCCTAGCCTAAACCTAGGGGTGCCCTAGCCTTAGTCTAGGGGAGCCCTAGCCTTAGCCTAAGCCTAAGCGTGCCCTATCCTGAGCCTAGGGGTGCCCTAGCCTGAGCCTACGGGTGCCCTAGCCTGAGACTAGGTGAGCCCTAGCCTTAGTCTAGACTAGGATTGCCCTAGCCTAAGCCTAGGGTGCCCTAGCCAAGCCTAGGGATGCCCTAGTGTTAGGCTAGAGGAGCCCTAGCCTTAGCCTAAGCCTAGGGGTGCCCTAGCCTAAGCCTAGGGGTGCCCTAACCTAAGCCTAGGGTTACCCTAGCCTAAGTCTAGGGGTGCCTAGCCTAAGCCTAGGGGTGCCCTAGTCTTAGGCTAGGGGAGCCCTAGGCTTAGCCTAAGCCTAGGTGTGCCCCAGCCTAAGCCTAGGGGTGCCCTAGCCTACATCTAGGGGTGCCCTAGCCTAAGCATAGGGGTGCCATAACCTAAGCATAGGGGTTCCATACCTAAGCCTAGGGGAGCCCTAGCCTAAGCCTAGGGGTGCCCTAGCCTTAGGCTAGGGAAGCCCTAGCCTTAGCCTAAGTCTAGCGGTGCCCTAGCCTAAGCCTAGTGGTGTCCTAGCCTAAGCCTAGGGGTGCCTTAGCTTAAGCCTAGGCGTGCCCTAGCCTAAGCCTAGGGGTGCCCTAGCCTAAGCCTAGGGGTGCCCTAGCCTAAGCTTAGAAGTTCCCTATCCTAAGCCTAGGGGTGGCCTAGCCAAAGCCTAGGGGTGCCCTACCCTAAGCCTAGCGGTGCCGTAGCCTTAGGCTAGGGGAGCCCTAGCCTTAGCCTAAGCCTACGGGTGCCCTAGCTTAAGCCTAGGGGTGCCCTAGCCTAAGCCTAGGGGTGCCCTAGCCTAAGCCAAGGGGTGCCCTAGCCTAAGCCTAGGGGTGTCTTTGCCTAAGCCTAGGATTGCCCTAGCCTAAGCCTAGGGGTGCCCTAGGCATAGGCTAGGGGAGCCCTTACCTTAGCCTAAGTCTAGGGGTGCCCTTGCCTAAGCCTAGGGGTGCCCAATCCTAAGCCTAGGGGTGCCCTAGCCTAAGACTAGCGGTGCCCCAGCCTAAGCCTAGGGGTGCCCTAGCCTAAACCTAGGGGTGCCCTAGCCTAAACCTAGGGGTGCCCTAGCCTTAGTCTAGGGGAGCCCTAGCCTTAGCCTAAGCCTAAGCGTGCCCTATCCTGAGCCTAGGGGTGCCCTAGCCTGAGCCTACGGGTGCCCTAGCCTGAGACTAGGTGAGCCCTAGCCTTAGTCTAGACTAGGATTGCCCTAGCCTAAGCCTAGGGTGCCCTAGCCAAGCCTAGGGATGCCCTAGTGTTAGGCTAGAGGAGCCCTAGCCTTAGCCTAAGCCTAGGGGTGCCCTAGCCTAAGCCTAGGGGTGCCCTAACCTAAGCCTAGGGTTACCCTAGCCTAAGTCTAGGGGTGCCTAGCCTAAGCCTAGGGGTGCCCTAGTCTTAGGCTAGGGGAGCCCTAGGCTTAGCCTAAGCCTAGGTGTGCCCCAGCCTAAGCCTAGGGGTGCCCTAGCCTACATCTAGGGGTGCCCTAGCCTAAGCATAGGGGTGCCATAACCTAAGCATAGGGGTTCCATACCTAAGCCTAGGGGAGCCCTAGCCTAAGCCTAGGGGTGCCCTAGCCTTAGGCTAGGGAAGCCCTAGCCTTAGCCTAAGTCTAGCGGTGCCCTAGCCTAAGCCTAGTGGTGTCCTAGCCTAAGCCTAGGGGTGCCTTAGCTTAAGCCTAGGCGTGCCCTAGCCTAAGCCTAGGGGTGCCCTAGCCTAAGCCTAGGGGTGCCCTAGCCTAAGCTTAGAAGTTCCCTATCCTAAGCCTAGGGGTGGCCTAGCCAAAGCCTAGGGGTGCCCTACCCTAAGTCTAGCGGTGCCGTAGCCTTAGGCTAGGGGAGCCCTAGCCTTAGCCTAAGCCTACGGGTGCCCTAGCTTAAGCCTAGGGGTGCCCTAGCCTAAGCCTAGGGGTGCCCTAGCCTAAGCCAAGGGGTGCCCTAGCCTAAGCCTAGGGGTGTCTTTGCCTAAGCCTAGGATTGCCCTAGCCTAAGCCTAGGGGTGCCCTAGGCATAGGCTAGGGGAGCCCTTACCTTAGCCTAAGTCTAGGGGTGCCCTTGCCTAAGCCTAGGGGTGCCCAATCCTAAGCCTAGGGGTGCCCTAGCCTAAGACTAGCGGTGCCCCAGCCTAAGCCTAGGGGTGCCCTAGCCTAAGCCTAGGGGTGCCCTAGCCTTAGGCTAGGGGAACCCTAGCCTTAGCCTAAGCCTAGGGGTGCCCTAGCCTAAGCCTAGGGGTGCCCTAGCCTAAGCTTAGGGGTGCTCCAGCCTTAGGTTAGAGGAGCCTAGCATTAGCCTAAGCCTAGGGGTGCCCTAGCATAAGCCTAGGGGTGCCCTAGCCTGAGCCTACGGGTGCCCTAGCCTGAGGCTAGGGGAGACTTAACGTTAGTCTAGCCTAGGATTGCCCTAGCCTAAGCCTAGGGGTGCCATAGCCTGAGTCTAGGGTTGCACTAGCCTGAGGCAAGGGGAACCGCAGCCGTACCTTAGCCTAGGGCAGCCCTAGCCAATGCCTAGGGGAGCCCTAGCCTAAACCTAGGGGTGCCCTAGCCTTAGGCTAGGAGAGCCCTAGCCTGAGCCTACGGGTGCCCTAGCCTGAGTCTAGGGGTCCCCTGCCTGAGGCTAGGGGTGCTCCAGCCTTAGGTTAGAGGAGCCTAGCATTAGCCTAAGCCTAGGGGTGCCCTAGCATAAGCCTAGGGGTGCCCTAGCTTTAGTCTAGGGGTTCCCTAGCCTAAGCCTAGGGGTGCCCTAGCTTTAGTCTAGGGGTTCCCTAGCCTAAGCCTAGGGGTGCCCTAGCCTAAGCCTAGGTTAGCCCTAGCCTAAGCTTAGGGGTGCCCTAGCCTAAGCCTAGGGGTGCCCTAACCTAAACCTAGGGGTGCCCTAGCCTAAGCCTAGAGGTGCCCTAGCCTTAGGCTAGGGGAGCCCTAGCCTTTTCCTAAGCCTAGGGGTGCCCTAGCCTAAGCCTCGGGGTGCCCTAGCCTAAGCCTAGAGGTGCCCTTGCCTTAGGCTAGGGGAGCCCTAGCCTTTTCCTAAGCCTAGGGGTGCCCTAGCCTAAGCCTCGGGGTGCCCTAGCCTGAGTCTAGGGGTGCCCTAGCCTGAGGCTAGGGGAGCCGTTGCCTTAGCCTAAGTCTTGGGGTGCCCTAGCCCAAGCCTAGGGGTGCCCTAGCCTTAGGCTAGGGGTTCCCTAGCCTAAGCCACGGGTGCCCTAGCCTAAACCTAGGGGTGCCCTAGCCTAAACCTAGGGGTGCCCTAGCCTAAACCTAGGGGTGCCCTAGCCTTAGTCTAGGGGAGCCCTAGCCTTAGCCTAAGCCTAAGCGTGCCCTATCCTGAGCCTAGGGGTGCCCTAGCCTGAGCCTACGGGTGCCCTAGCCTGAGACTAGGTGAGCCCTAGCCTTAGTCTAGACTAGGATTGCCCTAGCCTAAGCCTAAGGTTGTCCTAGCCTAAGCCTAGGGGTGCCTAGCCTAAGCCTAGGGGTGCCCTAGTCTTAGGCTAGGGGAGCCCTAGGCTTAGCCTAAGCCTAGGTGTGCCCCAGCCTAAGCCTAGGGGTGCCCTAGCCTACATCTAGGGGTGCCCTAGCCTAAGCATAGGGGTGCCATAACCTAAGCATAGGGGTTCCATACCTAAGCCTAGGGGAGCCCTAGCCTAAGCCTAGGGGTGCCCTAGCCTTAGGCTAGGGAAGCCCTAGCCTTAGCCTAAGTCTAGCGGTGCCCTAGCCTAAGCCTCGTGGTGTCCTAGCCTAAGCCTAGGGGTGCCCTAGCTTAAGCCTAGGCGTGCCCTAGCCTAAGCCTAGGGGTGCCCTAGCCTAAGCCTAGGGGTGCCCTAGCCTAAGCTTAGAAGTTCCCTATCCTAAGCCTAGGGGTGGCCTAGCCAAAGCCTAGGGGTGCCCTACCCTAAGCCAAGCGGTGCCGTAGCCTTAGGCTAGGGGAGCCCTAGCCTTAGCCTAAGCCTACGGGTGCCCTAGCTTAAGCCTAGGGGTGCCCTAGCCTAAGCCTAGGGGTGCCCTAGGCATAGGCTAGGGGAGCCCTTACCTTAGCCTAAGTCTAGGGGTGCCCTTGCCTAAGCCTAGGGGTGCCCAATCCTAAGCCTAGGGGTGCCCTAGCCTAAGACTAGCGGTGCCCTAGCCTAAGCCTAGGGGTGCCTTTGCCTAAGCCTAGGGGTGCCCAATCCTAAGCCTAGGGGTGCCCTAGCCTAAGACTAGCGGTGCCCTAGCCTAAGCCTAGGGGTGCCCTAGCCTAAGCCTAGGGGTGCCCTAGCCTTAGGCTAGGGGAACCCTAGCCTTAGCCTAAGCCTAGGGGTGCCCTAGCCTAAGCCTAGGGGTGCCCTAGCCTAAGCTTAGGGGTGCTCCAGCCTTAGGTTAGAGGAGCCTAGCATTAGCCTAAGCCTAGGGGTGCCCTAGCATAAGCCTAGGGGTGCCCTAGCCTGAGCCTACGGGTGCCCTAGCCTGAGGCTAGGGGAGACTTAACGTTAGTCTAGCCTAGGATTGCCCTAGCCTAAGCCTAGGGGTGCCATAGCCTGAGTCTAGGGGTGCACTAGCCTGAGGCAAGGGGAACCGCAGCCGTACCTTAGCCTAGGGCAGCCCTAGCCAAAGCCTAGGGGAGCCCTAGCCTAAACCTAGGGGTGCCCTAGCCTTAGGCTAGGAGAGCCCTAGCCTGAGCCTACGGGTGCCCTAGCCTGAGTCTAGGGGTCCCCTGCCTGAGGCTAGGGGTGCTCCAGCCTTAGGTTAGAGGAGCCTAGCATTAGCCTAAGCCTAGGGGTGCCCTAGCATAAGCCTAGGGGTGCCCTAGCTTTAGTCTAGGGGTTCCCTAGCCTAAGCCTAGGGGTGCCCTAGCTTTAGTCTAGGGGTTCCCTAGCCTAAGCCTAGGGGTACCCTAGCCTAAGCCTAGGTTAGCCCTAGCCTAAGCTTAGGGGTGCCCTAGCCTAAGCCTAGGGGTGCCCTAACCTAAGCCTAGGGGTGCCCTAGCCTAAGCCTAGAGGTGCCCTAGCCTTAGGCTAGGGGAGCCCTAGCCTTTTCCTAAGCCTAGGGGTGCCCTAGCCTAAGCCTCGGCGTGCCCTAGCCTAAGCCTAGAGGTGCCCTAGCCTTAGGCTAGGGGAACCCTAGCCTTTTCCTAAGCCTAGGGGTGCCCTAGCCTAAGCCTCGGGGTGCCCTAGCCTGAGTCTAGGGGTGCCCTAGCCTGAGGCTAGGGGAGCCGTTGCCTTAGCCTAAGCCTAGGGGTGCCCTAGCCTAAGCTTAGGGGTGCCCTATCCTGAGTCTAGGGGTGCACTAGCCTGAGGCTAGGGGAGCCGTTGCCTTAGCCTAAGTCTTGGGGTGCCCTAGCCCAAGCCTAGGGGTGCCCTAGCCTAAACCTAGGGGTGCCCTAGCCTAAACCTAGGGGTGCCCTAGCCTAAGTATAGGAGAGCCCTAGCCTTAGCCTAAGCCTAAGCGTGCCCTATCCTGAGCCTAGGGGTGCCCTAGCCTGAGCCTAGGGGTTCCCTAGCCTAAACCTAGGGGTGCCCTAGCCTAAACCTAGGGGTGCCCTAGCCTAAACCTAGGGGTGCCCTAGCCTAAGTCTAGGAGAGCCCTAGCCTTAGCCTAAGCCTAAGCGTGCCCTATCCTGAGCCTAGGGGTGCCCTAGCCTGAGCCTACGGGTGCCCTAGCCTGAGACTAGGTGAGCCCTAGCCTTAGTCTAGACTAGGATTGCCCTAGCCTAAGCCTAAGGTTGTCCTAGCCTAAGCCTAGGGGTGCCCTAGCCTAAGCCTAGGGGTGCCCTAGCCTTCGGCCAGGGGAGCCCTAGCCTTAGCCTAAGCCTAGGGGCACCCTAGCCTAAATCTAGGGGTTCCCAAGCCTTAGGCTAGGGGAGCCCTTGCCTTAGTCTAAGCCTAGGGGTGCCTTATGTTTAGGCTAGGGGAGTCCTCGCCTTAGCCGAAGCCTAGGGGTGCCCTAGCCTAAACATAGGGTTGCCCTAGCCTAAGCCTAGGGGTGCCCTAGCCCAAGCCTAGGGATGCCCTAGCGTTAGGCTAGAGGAGCCCTAGTCTTAGCCTAAGCCTAGGGGTGCCCTAGCCTAAGCCTAGGGGTGCCCTAGTCTAAGTCTAGGGGCGCCTAGCCTAAGCCTAGCGGTGCCCTAGCCTTAGGCTAGGGGAGCCCTAGACTTAGCCTAAGCCTAGGTGTGCCCCATCCTAAGCCTAGGGGTGCCCTAGCCTACGTCTAGGGGTGCCCTAGCCTAAGCATAGTGGTGCCCTAACCTAAGCCTAGGGGTTCCATACCTAAGCCTAGGGGTGCCCTAGCCTAATCCTAGGGATGCCCTAGCCTTAGGCTAGGGAAGCCCTAGCCTTAGCCTAAGCCTAGGGGTACACTAGCCTTAGGCTCTGGGAGCCCTAGCCTTAGCCTAATCCTAGGGGTGCTGTCGCCTAAGCCTAGGGGTGCCCTAGCTCAAGCCTATGGGTGCCCTAGCCTTAGGCTAGGGAAGCCCTAGCCTTAGCCTAAGCCTAGGGGTGCACTAGCCTAAGCTTAGGGGTGCCCTAGCCCAAGCCTATGGGTGCCCTAGCCTAAGCCTAGTGGTGTCCTACCTTAAGCCTAGGGGTGCCCTAGATTAAGCCTAGGGGTGCCCTAGCCTAAGCCTAGGGGTGCCCCATTCTAAACCTAAGGGTGCCCTAGCCTTAGACTAGGGGAGCCCAAGCCTTAGCCTAAGCCTAGGGGTGCCCTAGCCTAAGCCTAGGGGTTCCCTAGCCTAAGCCTAGGGCTGCCCTATCCTAAGTCTACGGGTGCCCTAGCCTAAGCCTAGGGCTGCACTAGCCTAAGCCTAGGGGTGCCCTAGCCTAAGCCTAGGGGTGCGCTAGCCAAAGCATAGGGGTGCCCTAGCCTAAGCGTAGAGGTGCCCTAGCCTTAGGGTAGGGGAGCCCTAACCTTAGCGTAAGCCTAGGGGTGCCTTAGCCTAAGCCTTGGGTTGCCCTAGCCTAAGCCTAGGGGTGCCCTAGCCTAAGCCTAGGGGTGCCCTAGCCTTAGCCTAAGCCTAGGGGTGCCCTAGCTTAAGCTTAGGGGTGCCCTAACCTAAGGCTAGGGGTGCCCTAGCCTAAGCCTAGGGGAGCCCTAGCCTTAGGCTAGGGGAGCCCTAGCCTTAACCTAAGCCTAGAGGTGCCCTAGCCTAAGCCTAGTGTTGTCCTAGCCTAAGCCTAGGGGTGCCCTAGATTAAGCCTAGGGGTGCCCTAGCCTAAGCCTAGGGGTGCCCTAGTCTAAACCTAAGGGTGCCCTAGCCTTAGACTAGGGGTGCCCAAGCCTCAGCCTAAGCCTAGGAGTGCCCTAGCCTAAGCCTATGGGGGCCCTAGCCTAAGTCTAGGAGTGTCCTAGCCTAAGCCTAGGGGTTCCCTAGCCTTAGGTTAGGGGAGCCCTAGCCTTAGCCTAATCCTAGGGATGCCCTAGCCCAAGCCTAGGGGTGCCCTAGCCTAAGCCTTGGGTTGCCCTAGCCTAAGCCTAGGGGTGCCCTAGCCTAAGCCTAGGGGTGCTCTAGCCTAAACCTAAGACTAGGGGTGCCCTAGCCTAAGTCTAGGGGTGCCCTAACTTAAGCCTACGGGTGCCCTTGCCTAAGCCTAGGAGTGTCCTAGCCTTAGGCTATGGGATCCCTAGCCTTAGCCTAAGTCTAGGGGTGCCGTAGCTTAAGCCTAGGGGTGCCCTAACGTAAGCCTAGGGGTGCCCTAGCCTAAGCCAAGGGGAGCCCTAGCCTTAGGCTAGGGGAGCCCTAGCCTTAACCTAAGCCTAGGGGTGCCCTAGCCTAAGCCTAGTGGTGCCATAGCCTAAACCTAAGGGTGCCTTAGCCTTAGACTAGGGGAGCCCAAGGCTCTGCCTAAGCCTAGGAGTGCCCAAGTCTAAGCCTAGGGGTGCCCTAGCCTAAGCCTACGGGTGCCCTAGCCTAAGCTTAGGAGTGTCCTAGCCTAAGCCTAGGGGTGCCCTAGCCTTAGGCTCGGGGAGCCCAAGCCTTAGCCTAATCCTAGGGGTGCCGTAGCCTAAGCCTACGGGTGTCCTAGCCAAAGCCTATGGGTGCCCTAGCTGTAGGCTAGGGGAGCCCTAGACTTAGCCTAAGCCTAGGGCTGCCCTAGCCTAAGCCTAGGGGTGCCCTAGCCTAAGCCTAGGGCTGCCCTAGCCTAAGCCTAGGAGTGCCCTACCCTTAGGCTACGGGAGCCCTAGCCTTAGCCTAAGCCTAGGAGTACCCTAGCCTAAGCCTAGGGGTGCCCTAGCCTAAGACTATGGGTGCCCTAGCCTAAGCCTAGGGGTGCCCTAGCCAAAGCCTAGGGGTGCCCTAGCCTAAGCGTAGAGGTGCCCTAGCTTTAGGCTAGGGGAGCCCTAACCTTAGCGTAAGCCTAGGGGTGTCTTAGCCTAAGCCTAGGGGTGCCCTAGCCTAAACCTAAACTTAGGGGTGCCCTAGCCTAAGTCTAGGGGTGCCCTAGCCTAAGTCTACGGGTGCAGTAGCCTAAGCCTAGGAGTGCCCTAGCCTTAGGCTATGGGATCCCTAGCCTTAGGCTAAACCTAGGGGTGCCCTAGCTTAAGCCTAGGGGTGCCCTAACCTAAGCCTAGGGGTGCCCTAGCCTAAGCCTAGGGGTGGCCTAGCCTTAGGCTAGGGGAGCCCTAGCCTTAGCCTAAGCCGAGGGGTGCCCTAGACTAAGCCTAGGGGTGCCCTAGCCTAAACTTAGAAGTTCCCTATCCTAAGTCTAGGGGTGCCCTAGCCAAAGCCTAGGAGTTCCCTTGCCTTAGGCTAGGGGTGCCCTAGCCTTAGCCTAAGCCTACGGGTGCCCTAGCTTAAGTCTAGGGGTGCCCTAGCCTAAGCCTAGGGGTGCCCTAACCTTAGGCTAGGGGAGCCCTAGCCTTAGCCTAAGCCTAGGGGTGGCCTAGCCTAAGCCTAGAGTTGCCCTAGCCTTAGACTAAGGTAGCCCTAGCCTTAGCCTAAGCCTAGAGGTGCCCTAGCCTCAGCTTAGGGGTACCCTAGCCTCAGCCTTGGTGTGCCCTAGCCTAAGCCTAGGGGTGCCCTAGCCTAAGCATAGGGGTGACCTAGCCTAAGCCTAAGCCTAGGGGTGCCCTAGCCTAAGACTAGGGGTGCCCAAACTAAGCCTAGGGGTGCCCTAGCCTTAGGCTAGGAGAGCCCTAGCCTTAGCCTAAGCCTAGGGGTTCCCTAGCCTAAGCCTAGAGGTGCCCTAGTCTTAGGCTAGGGGAGCCGTAACCTTCGCGTAACCCTAGGGTTGCCTTTGCGTAAGCCTTGGGGTGCCCTAGAATAAGCCTAGGGGTGCACTAGCCTTAGGCTAGGCGAGCCTAGCACTAGCCTAAGCCTAGGGGTGCCCTAGCCTAAATCTAGGGGTGCCCTAGCCTAAGCCTAGGGGTGCCCTAGCCTTAGGCTATAGGAGCCCTAACCTTAGCCTAAGCCTACGGGTGCCCTAGCTTTAGCCTAGGGGTGCCCTAGCCTTAGGCTAGGGTAGCCCTAGCCTTAGCCTAAGCCCAGGGGTGCCCTAGTCTCTGCTTAGGGGTGCCCTAGCCTCAGCCTCTTGGTGCACTAGCCTAAGCCTAGGGGTGCCCTAGCCTAAGCCTTGTGGTGCCTTATCCTAAGCCTAGGGGTGACCTAGCCTTAGGCTAAGCCTAGGGGTGCCCTAGCCTAAGCCTAGGGGTGCCCTAGCCTAAGGCTAGGGGTGCCCTAGCCTAAGACTAGGGGTGCCGTCGCCTTAGACTAGGGGAGCCCTAACCTTAGCCTAAGCCTAGGGGTGCCCTAGCCTAAGCCTAGGGGTGCCGTAGCCTTAGGCTAGGGGAGCCCGAGCCATAGCCTACGCCTAGGGGTGCCCTAGCCTAAGCCTAGGGGTGCCCTAGCCTAAGCCTCTGGGTGCCCTAGCCTAAGCCTAGGGGTGCCCTAGCCTGAGCCTACGAGTGCCCTAGCCTGAGGCTAGGGGAGCCCTAGCCTTAGTCTAGCCTAGGATTGGACTAGCCTAAGCCTAGGGGTGCCATAGCCTGAGTCTAGGAGTGCCCTAGCCTGAGGCTAGGGGAGCCGTAGCCTTAGCCTAAGCCTAGGGGTGCCCTAGCCTAAGCCTAGGTGTGCCCTATCCTAAGCCTAGGGGTGCCCTAGCCTTAGGCTAGGGGAGCCCTAGCCTTGACCTAAGCCTAGGGGTGCCCTAACCGAAGCCTAGGGGTGCCATGGCCTAAGCCTACGGGTGCCCTAGCCTAAGCCTCTGGGTGCCCTAGCCTTAGGCTAGGGGAGCCCTAGCCTTAACCTAAGTCTAGGCGTGCCCTAGCCTAAGCCTAGGGGTGACCTAGCCTGAGGCCAGGGGAGCCCTAGCCTGAGGATAAGGGAGCCCTAGCGTTAGTGTAGCCTAGGATTACCCTAGCCTAAGCCTAGGGGTGCTCTAGCCTAAGGCTAGGGGAGGCCTAGTCTTAGCCTAAGCCTAGGGGTTCCCTAGCCTAAGCATAGGGGTGCCGTAGCCTTAGGCGCGGGGAGCCCTAGCCTTAGTCTAGCCTAGGATTGCCCTAGCCTAAGCCTAGGGGTGCCATAGCCTGAGCCTAGGGGTGCCTTAGCCTAAGCCTAGGTGTGCCCTAGCCTAAGCTTAGGGGTGCCCTAGACTAAGCCTAGGGGTGCCCTAGCCAAAGCCTAGGGGTGCCCTAGCCTTAGGCTAGGGGAGCTTTATCCTTAGCCTAAGCCTAGCGGTGCCCTAGCCTAAGCCTAGGGGTGCCCTACCTAAGCTTAGAAGTTCCTTATCCTAAGCCTAGGGGTGCCCTAGCCAAAGCCTAGGGGTGCCCTAGCCTAAGCCTAGGGGTGCCCTAGCCTTAGGCTAGGGTAGCCCTAGCCTTAGCCTAAGCCTACGGGTGCCGTAGCTTTAGCCTAGGGGTGCCCCAGCCTAAGCCTAGGGGTGCCCTAGCCTTAGGCTAGGGGAGCCCTAGCCTTAACCTAAGCCTAGGGGTGCCCTAGCCTAAGCCTAGGGGTGCCCTAGCCTTAGGCTAGGGTAGCCCTAACCTTAGCTTAAGCCCAGGGGTGCCCTAGCCTTAGCTTAGGGGTGCTCTAGCCTTAGACTAGGGGTGCCTTAGCCTAAGCATTGTGGTGCCCTAGCCTAAGCCTAGGGGTGCCCTAGCCTTAGGCTAGGGGAGCCCTAGCCTTAGCCTAAGCCTAGGGGTTCCCTAGTCTAAATATAGGGGTGCCCTAGCCTAAGCCTACGGGTGCCCTACCCTAAGCCTAGGATTTCCATAGCCTTAGGCTAGGAGATCCCTAGCCTTAGCCTAAGCCTAGGGGTGCCCTAGCTTAAGCCTAGGGGTGCTCTAGCCTAAGCCTGGGGGTGCCCTAGCCAAAGCCTAGGGGTGCATTAGACTTAGGCTAGGGGAACCCTAGCCTTAACCTAAGCCTTGGTGTGCCCTAGCCTAAGCCTAGGGGCGCCCTAGCCTAAGCTTAGAAGTTCCCTATCCTAAGCCTAGGGGTGCCCTGGACAAAGCCTAGGGGTGCCCGAGCCTTAGGCTAGGGGAGCCCTAGCCTTAGCCTAAGCATACGGGTGCCCTACCTTAAGCCTAGGGGTGCCCCAGCATAAGCCTAGGGTTGTCCTAGCCTTAGGCTAGGGGAGCCCTAGCCTTAGCCTAAGCCCAGGGGTGCCCTAGCCTCTGCTTAGGGGTGCCCTAGCCTCAGCCTAGGTTTGCCCTAGCCTAAACCTAGGGCTGCCCTAGCCTAAGCCTAGTGGTGCCTTATCCTAAGCCTAGTGGTTACCTAGCCTAAGCCTAAGCCTAGGGGTGCCCTAGCCTAAGCCTAGGGGTTCCCTAGCCTAAGCCTAGGGGTGCCTTAGCCTAAGCCTAGGGGTGCCGTAGCCTAAGCCTAGGAGTCCCCTAGCCTTAACCTAACCCTAGGTGTGCCCTAGCCTAAGCCTATGGGTGCCCAAACCTAAGCCTAGGGGTGCCCTAGCCTTAGATTAGGGGAGCCCTAACCTTAGCCTAAGCCTAGGTGTGCCCGAGCCTAAGCCTAGGGGTGCCCTAGCCTAAGCCAAGGGTTGCCCTAGCCTTAGGCTAGGTTAGCCCCAGCCTTAGCCTAAGCCCAGGGGTGCCTTAGCCTAAGCCTAGGGGTGCCCGAGCCAAAGCCTAGAGGTGCCCTAGCCTAAGCCTAGGGGTGCCGTAGCCTTAGGCTAGGGGAGCCCTAGCCTTAGCCTACTCCTAGGGGTGCCCTAGCCTAAGCCTAGGGGTGCCCTAGCCTAAGCCTAGGGGTGCCCTAGTCTAAACCTAGGGGTGCCCTAGCCTGAGCCTATTGGTGCCCAAGCCTGAGGCAAGGGAAGCCCTAGCCTTAGCCTAAGCCTAGGGGTTCCCTAGCCTAAGCCTATGGGTGACCTAGCCTAAGCCTAAGGGTGCCCTAGCCTAAACCTAGGATTGCCCTAGCCTTAGGCTAGGGGATCCCTCTACTTAGCCGAAGCCTAGGGGTGCCCTAGCTTAAGCCTAGAGGTGCTCTAGCCCAAGCCTAGGGGTGCCCTAGCCAAAGCCTAGGGGTGTCCTAGCCTTAGGCTAGGGGAGCTTTAGCCTTAGCCTAAGCCTAGGGGTGCCCTAGCCTAAGCCTAGGGGTGCCCTACCTAAGCTTAGAAGTTCCCTATCCTAAGCCTAGGGGTGCCCTAGCCAAAGCCTAGGGGTGCCCTAGCCTAAGCCTAGGGGTGCCCTAGCCTTAGGCTAGGGGAGCCCTAACCTTAGTCTAAGCCTACGGGTGCCCTAGCTTTAGCCTAGGGGTGCACCAGCCTAAGCCTATGGGTGCCCTAGCCTTAGGCTAGGGGAGCCCTAGCATTAGCCTAAGCCTAGGGGTGCCCTGCCTAAGCCTAGGGGTGCCCTAGCCTTAGGCTAGGGTAGCCCTAGCCTTAGCCTAAGCCCAGGGGTGCCCTAGCCTCTGCTTAGGGGTGCCCTAGCCTCAGCCTAGTGGTGCACTAGCCTAAGCCTAGGGGTGCCCTAGCCTAAGCCTTGTGGTGCCTTATCCTAAGCCTAGGGGTGACCTAGCCTTAGCCTAAGCCTAGGGGTGCCCTAGGCTAAGCCTAGGGGTGCCCTAGCCTAAGGCTAGGGGTGCCCTAGCCTAAGACTAGGGGCGCCGTCGCCGAAGCCTAGGAGTCCCTTAGCCTTAGCCTAAGCCTAGGGGTGCCCTAGCCTAAGCCTATGAGTGCCTAACCCTAAGCCTAGGGGTGCCCTAGCCTCAGACTAGGGGAGCCCTAACCTTAGCCTAAGCCTAGGGTTGCCGAGCCTAAGCCTAGGGGTGCCTTAGCCTAAGCCTAGGGGTGCCGTAGCCTTAGGCTAGGGGAGCCGAGCCGTAGCCTACGCCTAGGGGTGCCCTAGCCTAAGCCTAGGGGTGCCCTAGCCTAAGCCTCTGGGTGCCCTAGCCTAAGCCTAGGGGTGCCCTAGCCTTAGCCTACGGGTGCCTTAGCCTGAGGCTAGGGGAGCCCTAGCCTTAGTCTAGCCTAGGATTGGCCTAGCCTAAGCCTAGTGGTGCCATAGCCTGAGTCTAGGAGTGCCCTAGCCTGAGGCTAGGGGAGCCGTAGCCTTAACCTAAGCCTAGGGGTGCCCTAGCCGAAGCCTAGGGGTGCCCTGGCCTAAGCCTAGGGGTGCCCTAGCCTAAGCCTATGGGTGCCCTAGCCTTAGGCTAGGGGAGCCCTAGCCTTAACCTAAGCCTAGGCGTGCCCTAGCCTAAGCCTAGGGTGCTCTAGCCTTAGGCTAGGGGAGCCCTAGCCTTAGCCTAAGCCTAGGGGTGCCCTAGCCTAAGCCTAGGGGTGACCTAGCCTGAGGCTAGGGGAGCCCTAGCCTGAGGATAAGGGAGCCCTAGCGTTAGTCTAGCCTAGGATTACCCTAGCCTAAGCCTAGGGGTGCTCTAGCCTTAGGCTAGTGGAGCCCTAGCCTTAGCCTAAGCCTAGGGGTTCCCTAGCCTAAGCCTAGGGGTGCTACAGCCTGAGGCTAGGGGAGCCCTAGCCTTAGCCTAAGCCTAGGGGTGCCCTAGCCTAAGCCTAGGGGTTCCCTAGCCTGAGCCTAGGGGTGCCCTATCATGAGCCTACGGGTGCCATAGCCTGAGGCTAGGGGAGCCCTAGCATTTTCCTAAGCCTAGGGGTGCCCTATCCTAAGCCTAGGGGTGCCCTAGCCTGAGCCTAGGGGTGCCATAGCCTTAGGCTAGGGGAGCCCTAGCCTTAGTCTAGCCTAGGATTGCCCTAGCCTAAGCCTAGGGGTGCCATAGCCTGAGCCTAGGGGTGCCCTAGCCTAAGCCTAGGTGTGCCCTAGCCTAAGCCTAGGGGTGCCCTAGCCTAAGCCTAGGGATGCCCTGGCCAAAGCCTAGGGGTGCCCTGGGCTAAGCCTAGAGGTGCCCTGGCCTAAGCCTAGGGGTGACCTAGCCTTAGGCTAGGGGATCCCTAGACTTAGCCTAAGCCGAGGGGTGCCCTAGCTTAAGCCTAGGGGTGCTCTAGCCTAAGCCTAGGGGTGCCCTAGCCAAAGCCTACGGGTTCCCTAGCCTTAGGCTAGGGGAGCTTTATCCTTAGCCTAAGCCTAGGGGTGCCCTAGCCTAAGCCTAGGGGTGCCCTAGCCGAAGCCTAGGGGTGCCCTGGCCTAAGCCTAGGGGTGCCCTGGCCTAAGCCTAGGGGTGCCATAGCCTGAGCCTAGGGGTGCCCTAGCCTAAGCCTAGGGGTGCCCTAGCCTAAGCCTAGGGGTGCCCTAGCCTAAGCCTAGGGATGCCCTGGCCAAAGCCTAGGGGTGCCCTGGGCTAAGCCTAGAGGTGCCCTGGCCTAAGCCTAGGGGTGACCTAGCCTTAGGCTAGGGGATCCCTAGACTTAGCCTAAGCCGAGGGGTGCCCTAGCTTAAGCCTAGGGGTGCTCTAGCCTAAGCCTAGGGGTGCCCTAGCCAAAGCCTAGGGGTGCCCTAGCCTTAGGCTAGGGGAGCTTTATCCTTAGCCTAAGCCTAGGGGTGCCCTAGCCTAAGCCTAGGGGTGCCCTAGCCGAAGCCTAGGGGTGCCCTGGCCTAAGCCTAGGGGTGCCCTAGCCTAAGCCTATGGGTGCCCTAGCCTTAGGCTAGGGGAGCCCTAGCCTTAACCTAAGCCTAGGCGTGCCCTAGCCTAAGCCTAGGGTGCTCTAGCCTTAGGCTAGGGGAGCCCTAGCCTTAGCCTAAGCCTAGGGGTGCCCTAGCCTAAGCCTAGGGTTGACCTAGCCTGAGGCTAGGGGAGCCCTAGCCTGAGGATAAGGGAGCCCTAGCGTTAGTCTAGCCTAGGATTACCCTAGCCTAAGCCTAGTGGTGCTCTAGCCTTAGGCTAGTGGAGCCCTAGCCTTAGCCTAAGCCTAGGGGTTCCCTAGCCTAAGCCTAGGGGTGCTCTAGCCTGAGGCTAGGGGAGCCCTAGCCTTAGCCTAAGCCTAGGGGTGCCCTAGCCTAAGCCTAGGGGTTCCCTAGCCTGAGCCTAGGGGTGCCCTATCATGAGCCTACGGGTGCCATAGCCTGAGGCTAGGGGAGCCCTAGCATTTTCCTAAGCCTAGGGGTGCCCTATCCTAAGCCTAGGGGTGCCCTAGCCTGAGCCTAGGGGTGCCGTAGCCTTAAGCTAGGGGAGCCCTAGCCTTAGTCTAGCCTAGGATTGCCCTAGCCTAAGCCTAGGGGTGCCATAGCCTGAGCCTAGGGGTGCCCTATCCTAAGCCTAGGTGTGCCCTAGCCTAAGCCTAGGGGTGCCCTAGCCTAAGCCTAGGGATGCCCTGGCCAAAGCCTAGGGGTGCCCTGGGCTAAGCCTAGAGGTGCCCTGGCCTAAGCCTAGGGGTGACCTAGCCTTAGGCTAGGGGATCCCTAGACTTAGCCTAAGCCGAGGGGTGCCCTAGTTTAAGCCTAGGGGTGCTCTAGCCTAAGCTTAGGGGTGCCCTAGCCAAAGCCTAGGGGTGCCCTAGCCTTAGGCTAGGGGAGCTTTATCCTTAGCCTAAGCCTAGAGGTGCCCTAGCCTAAGCCTAGGGGTGCCCTAGCCTAAGCCTAGGGGTGCCCTATCCTGAGCCTATGGGTGCCTGATTCTGAGGCTAGGGGAGCCCTAGCCTTAGCCTAAGCCTAGGAGTGGCCTAATCTAAGCTTAGGGGTGCCCTAGCCTGAGTCTAGGGGTGCCCTAACCTGAGGCACGTGGAGCCGTTGCCTTAGCCTAAACCTAGGGGTGCCCTAGCCTAAGCCTAGGGGTGCCCTAGCCTAAGCCTAGGGGTGCCCTAGCCTTAGGCTAGGGGTTCCCTAGCCTAAGCCTAGGGGTGCCCTAGCCTAAGCCTAGGGATGCCCTAGCCTTAGCCTAAGCCTAGGGTGCCTTAGCTAAAGCCTAGGGGTGCCCTAGCACAAGCTTAGGCGTGCCCTAGCCTAAGCCTAGGGGTGACCTAGCCTAAGCCTAGGGGTGCCCTAGCCTAAGCCTAGGGGTTCCCTAGCCTGAACCTAGGGGTGCCCTAGCCTGAGCCTACGGGTGCCATAGCCTGATGCTAGGGGAGCCCCAACATTTTCCTAAGCCTAGGGGTGCCCTAGCCTGAGCCGAGGGGTGCCGTTGTCTTAGGCTAGGGGAGCCCTAGCCTAAGTCTAGCCTAGGATTGCCCTAGCCTATGCCAAGGGGTGCCATAGCCTGAGTCTAGGGGTGCCCTAGGTTAAGCCTAGGGGTGCCCTAGCCTAAGCCTAGGGGCGCCATAGCCTAAGCTTAGAAGTTCCCTATCCTAAGCCTAGGGGTGCCCTGGACAAAGCCTAGGGGTGCCCGAGCCTTAGGCTAGGGGAGCCCTAGCCTTAGCCTAAGCATACGGGTGCCCTACCTTAAGCCTAGGGGTGCCCCAGCATAAGCCTAGGGTTGTCCTAGCCTTAGGCTAGGGGAGCCCTAGCCTTAGCCTAAGCCCAGGGGTGCCCTAGCCTCTGCTTAGGGGTGCCCTAGCCTCAGCCTAGGTTTGCCCTAGCCTAAACCTAGGGCTGCCCTAGCCTAAGCCTAGTGGTGCCTTATCCTAAGCCTAGTGGTTACCTAGCCTAAGCCTAAGCCTAGGGGTGCCCTAGCCTAAGCCTAGGGGTGCCCTAGCCTAAGCCTAGGGGTGCCTTAGCCTAAGCCTAGGGGTGCCGTAGCCTAAGCCTAGGAGTCCCCTAGCCTTAACCTAACCCTAGGTGTGCCCTAGCCTAAGCCTATGGGTGCCCAAAACTAAGCCTAGGGGTGCCCTAGCCTTAGATTAGGGGAGCCCTAACCTTAGCCTAAGCCTAGGTGTGCCCGAGCCTAAGCCTAGGGGTGCCCTAGCCTAAGCCTAGGGTTGCCCTAGCCTTAGGCTAGGTTAGCCCCAGCCTTAGCCTAAGCCCAGGGGTGCCTTAGCCTAAGCCTAGGGGTGCCCGAGCCAAAGCCTTGGGGTGCCCTAGCCTAAGCCTAGGGGTGCCGTAGCCTTAGGCTAGGGGAGCCCTAGCCTTAGCCTACTCCCAGGGGTGCCCTAGCCTAAGCCTAGGGGTGCCCTAGCCTAAGCCTATGCATGCCCTAGCCTAAGACTAGGGGTGCCCTAGCCTGAGCCTACGGGTGCCCTAACCTTAGGCTAGGGGAGCCCTAGCCTTAGTCTAGCCTAGGATTGCCCTAGCCTAAGCCTAGGGGTGCCCTAGCCTAAGCCTAGAGGTGCCCTAGCCGAAGCCTAGGGATGCCCTAGCCTTAGGCTAGGGGAGCCCTAGACTTAGCCTAAGCCTAGGGGTGCCCTCGCCTAAGCCTAGGGGTGCCCTAGCCTTAGGCTTGGGGAGCCCTAGCCTTAACCTAAGCCTATGGGTGGCCTAGCCGAATACTTGGGGTGCCCTGGCCTAAGCCTAGGGGTGCCCTAGCCTAAGCCTAGGGGTGACCTAGCCTGAGGCTAGGGGAGCCCTAGCCTGAGGATAAGGGAGCCCT
Organism: Tenrec ecaudatus; assembly: GCF_050624435.1. Lineage (NCBI taxonomy): Eukaryota > Metazoa > Chordata > Mammalia > Afrosoricida > Tenrecidae > Tenrec > Tenrec ecaudatus. Next base: position 122,575 of record NW_027457910.1, on the reverse strand, counting down.
AGCGTTAGTCTAGCCTAGGATTACCCTAGCCTAAGCATAGGGGTGCTCTAGCCTTAGGCTAGGGGAGCCCTAGCCTTAGCCTAAGCCTATGGGTGCCCTAGCCTAAGCCTAGGGGTGCCCTAGCCTGAGCTTTGGGGTGCCGTAGCCTTAGCATAAGCCTAGGGGTGCCCTAGTCTAAACCTAGGGGTGCCCTAGCCTGAGCCTATTGGTGCCCAAGCCTGAGGCAAGGGAAGCCCTAGCCTTATCCTAAGCCTAGGGGTGCCCTAGCCTAAGCCTATGGGTGACCTAGCCTAAGCCTACGGGTGCCCTAGCCTAAGCCTAGGATTGCCCTAGCCTTAGGCTAGGGGATCCCTCTACTTAGCCGAAGCCTAGGGGTGCCCTAGCTTAAGCCTAGAGGTGCTCTAGCCCAAGCCTAGGGGTGCCCTAGCCAAAGCCTAGGGGTGTCCTAGCCTTAGGCTAGGGGAGCTTTAGCCTTAGCCTAAGCCTAAGGGTGCCCTAGCCTAAGCCTTGGGGTGCCCTACCTAAGCTTAGAAGTTCCCTATCCTAAGCCTAGGGGTGCCCTAGCCAAAGCCTAGGGGTGCCCTAGCCTAAGCCTAGGGGTGCCCTAGCCTTAGGCTAGGGGAGCCCTAACCTTAGCCTAAGCCTACGGGTGCCCTAGCTTTAGCCTAGGGGTGCACCAGCCTAAGCCTATGGGTGCCCTAGCCTTAGGCTAGGGGAGCCCTAGCATTAGCCTAAGCCTAGGGGTGCCCTGCCTAAGCCTAGGGGTGCCCTAGCCTTAGGCTAGGGTAGCCCTAGCCTTAGCCTAAGCCCAGGGGTGCCCTAGCCTCTGCTTAGGGGTGCCCTAGCCTCAGCCTAGTGGTGCACTAGCCTAAGCCTAGGGGTGCCCTAGCCTAAGCCTTGTGGTGCCTTATCCTAAGCCTAGGGGTGCCCTAGCCTAAGCCTATGGGTGCCTAACCCTAAGCCTAGGGGTGCCCTAGCCTCAGACTAGGGGAGCCCTAACCTTAGCCTAAGCCTAGGGTTGCCGAGCCTAAGCCTAGGGGTGCCCTAGCCTAAGCCTAGGGGTGCCGTAGCCTTAGGCTAGGGGAGCCGAGCCGTAGCCTACGCCTAGGGGTGCCCTAGCCTAAGCCTAGGGGTGCCCTAGCCTAAGCCTCTGGGTGCCCTAGCCTAAGCCTAGGGGTGCCCTAGCCTTAGCCTACGGGTGCCTTAGCCTGAGGCTAGGGGAGCCCTAGCCTTAGTCTAGCCTAGGATTGGCCTAGCCTAAGCCTAGGGGTGCCATAGCCTGAGTCTAGGAGTGCCCTAGCCTGAGGCTAGGGGAGCCGTAGCCTTAACCTAAGCCTAGGGGTGCCCTAGCCTAGGCCTAGGTGTGCCCTATCCTAAGACTAGGGATGCTCTAGCCTAAGCCTAGGGGTGCCCTAGCCTAAGCCTAGGGGTGCCCTAGCCTTAGGCTAGGGGAGCCCTAGCCTTAACCTAAGCCTAGGGGTGCCCTAGCCGAAGCCTAGGGGTGCCCTGGCCTAAGCCTAGGGGTGCCCTAGCCTAAGACTAGGGATGCTCTAGCCTAAGCCTAGGGGTGCCCTAGCCTAAGCCTAGGGGTGCCCTAGCCTTAGGCTAGGGGAGCCCTAGCCTTAACCTAAGCCTAGGGGTGCCCTAGCCGAAGCCTAGGGGTGCCCTGGCCTAAGCCTAGGGGTGCCCTAGCCTAAGCCTATGGGTGCCCTAGCCTTAGGCTAGGGGAGCCCTAGCCTTAACCTAAGCCTAGGGGTGCCCTAGCCGAAGCCTAGGGGTGCCCTGGCCTAAGCCTAGGGGTGCCCTAGGCTAAGCCTAGGGGTGCCCTAGCCTAAGGCTAGGGGTGCCCTAGCCTAAGACTAGGGGCGCCGTCGCCGAAGCCTAGGAGTCCCTTAGCCTTAGCCTAAGCCTAGGGGTGCCCTAGCCTAAGCCTATGGGTGCCTAACCCTAAGCCTAGGGGTGCCCTAGCCTCAGACTAGGGGAGCCCTAACCTTAGCCTAAGCCTAGGGTTGCCGAGCCTAAGCCTAGGGGTGCCCTAGCCTAAGCCTAGGGGTGCCGTAGCCTTAGGCTAGGGGAGCCGAGCCGTAGCCTACGCCTAGGGGTGCCCTAGCCTAAGCCTAGGGGTGCCCTAGCCTAAGCCTCTGGGTGCCCTAGCCTAAGCCTAGGGGTGCCCTAGCCTTAGCCTACGGGTGCCTTAGCCTGAGGCTAGGGGAGCCCTAGCCTTAGTCTAGCCTAGGATTGGCCTAGCCTAAGCCTAGGGGTGCCATAGCCTGAGTCTAGGAGTGCCCTAGCCTGAGGCTAGGGGAGCCGTAGCCTTAACCTAAGCCTAGGGGTGCCCTAGCCTAGGCCTAGGTGTGCCCTATCCTAAGACTAGGGATGCTCTAGCCTAAGCCTAGGGGTGCCCTAGCCTAAGCCTAGGGGTGCCCTAGCCTTAGGCTAGGGGAGCCCTAGCCTTAACCTAAGCCTAGGGGTGCCCTAGCCGAAGCCTAGGGGTGCCCTGGCCTAAGCCTAGGGGTGCCCTAGCCTAAGCCTATGGGTGCCCTAGCCTTAGGCTAGGGGAGCCCTAGCCTTAACCTAAGCCTAGGCGTGCCCTAGCCAAAGCCTAGGGGTGCCCTGGGCTAAGCCTAGAGGTGCCCTGGCCGAAGCCTAGGGGTGACCTAGCCTTAGGCTAGGGGATCCCTAGACTTAGCCTAAGCCGAGGGGTGCCCTAGCTTAAGCCTAGGGGTGCTCTAGCCAAAGCCTAGGGTTGCCCTAGCCAAAGCCTAGGGGTGCCCTAGCCTTAGGCTAGGGGAGCTTTATCCTTAGCCTAAGCCTAGGGGTGCCCTAGCCTAAGCCTAGGGGTGCCCTCGCCGAAGCCTAGGCGTGCCCTGGCCTAAGCCTAGGGGTGCCCTAGCCTAAGCCTATGGGTGCCCTAGCCTTAGGCTAGGGGAGCCCTAGCCTTAACCTAAGCCTAGGCGTGCCCTAGCCTAAGCCTTGGGTGCTCTAGCCTTAGGCTAGGGGAGCCCTAGCCTTAGCCTAAGCCTAGGGGTGCCCTAGCCTAAGCCTAGGGGTGACCTAGCCTGAGGCTAGGGGAGCCCTAGCCTGAGGATAAGGGAGCCCTAGCGTTAGTCTAGCCTAGGATTACCCTAGCCTAAGCCTAGGGGTGCTCTAGCCTTAGGCTAGTGGAGCCCTAGCCTTAGCCTAAGCCTAGGGGTTCCCTAGCCTAAGCCTAGGGGTGCTCTAGCCTGAGGCTAGGGGAGCCCTAGCCTTAGCCTAAGCCTAGGGGTGCCCTAGCCAAAGCCTAGGGGTTCCCTAGCCTGAGCCTAGGGGTGCCCTATCATGAGCCTACGGGTGCCATAGCCTGAGGCTAGGGGAGCCCTAGCATTTTCCTAAGCCTAGGGGTGCCCTATCCTAAGCCTAGGGGTGCCCTAGCCTGAGCCTAGGGGTGCCGTAGCCTTAGGCTAGGGGAGCCCTAGCCTTAGTCTAGCCTAGGATTGCCCTAGCCTAAGCCTAGGGGTGCCATAGCCTGAGCCTAGGGGTGCCCTAGCCTAAGCCTAGGTGTGCCCTAGCCCAAGCCTAGGGATGCCCTGGCCAAAGCCTAGGGGTGCCCTAGCCTAAGCCTAGGGGTGCCCTAGCCTAAGCCTAGGGGTGCCCTAACCTTAGGCTAGGGGAGCCCTAGCCTTAACCTAAGCCTAGGGGTGCCCTAGCCTAAGCCTAGGGGTGATCTAGCCTGAGGCTAGGGAAGCCCTAGCCTTAGCCTAAGCCTAGGGGTTCCCCAGCCTAAGCCTAGGCGTGCCCTTGCATAAGCCTAGGGGTGCCCTAGCCTAAGCCTAGGGGTGCCCTAGGGGTGCCCTAGCCTTAGGCTAGGTTAGCCCTATCCTTATCCTAAGGCTAGGGCTGCCCTAGCCTGAGCCTAGCAGTGCCCTAGCCTTAGGCTAGGGGAGCCCTAGCGTTAGCCTAAGCCTAGGGGTGCCCTAGCCTTAGCCTAAGCCTAGGGGTGCCCTAGCCTTAGTCTAAGCCTAGGGGTGCCCTAGCCTTAGTCTAAGCCTAGGGGTGCCCTAGCCCAAGCCTAGGCGTGCCCTAGAATAAGCCTAGGGGTGACCTAGCCTGAGGCTAGGGGAGCCCTAGCCTTAGCCTAAGCCTAGGGGTGCCCTAGCCCAAGCCTAGGGGTGCCCTAGCCTAAACCTAGGGGTGCCCTAGCCTTAGGCTAGGGGAGCCCTAGCCTTTTCCTAAGCCTAGGGGTACCCTAGTCTAAGCCTAGGGGTGCCCTAGCCTGAGCCTAGGGGTGCCGTAGCCTTAGCCTAGGGGAGCCCTAGCCTTAGCCTAAGCCTAGGGGTGCCCTAATCTAAACCTAGGGGTGCCCTATCCTGAGCCTAGGGGTGCCTGAGTCTGAGGCTAGGGGAGCCCTAGCCTTAGCCTAAGCCTAGGATTGCCCTAATCTAAGCTTAGGGGTGCCCTAGCCTGAGTCTAGGGGTGCCATAACCTGAGGCAAGTGGAGCCGTTGCCTTAGCCTAAACCTAGGGGTGCCCTAGCCTAAGCCTAGGGGTGCCCTAGCCTAAGCCTAGAAGTGCCCTAGCCGAAGCCTAGGGGTGCCCTAGCCTAAGCCTAGAGGTGCCCTAGCCGAAGCCTAGGGGTGCCCTAGCCTAAGCCTAGGGGTGCCCTAGCCTAAGCGTAGGGGTGCCCTAGCCAAAGCCTAGGGGTGCCCTAGCCTTAGGCTTGGGGAGCCCTAGCCTTAACCTAAGCCTATGGGTGGCCTAGCCGAATACTTGGGGTGCCCTGGCCTAAGCCTAGGGGTGCCCTAGCCTAAGCCTAGGGGTGACCTAGCCTGAGGCTAGGGGAGCCCTAGCCTGAGGATAAGGGAGCCCTAGCGTTAGTCTAGCCTAGGATCACCCTAGCCTAAGCATAGGGGTGCTCTAGCCTTAGGCTAGGTGAGCCCTAGCCTTAGCCTAAGCCTATGGGTGCCCTAGCCTAAGCCTAGGGGTGCCCTAGCCTGAGCTTTGGGGTGCCGTAGCCTTAGCATAAGCCTAGGGGTGCCCTAGTCTAAACCTAGGGGTGCCCTAGCCTGAGCCTATTGGTGCCCAAGCCTGAGGCAAGGGAAGCCCTAGCCTTATCCTAAGCCTAGGGGTGCCCTAGCCTAAGCCTATGGGTGACCTAGCCTAAGCCTACGGGTGCCCTAGCCTAAGCCTAGGATTGCCCTAGCCTTAGGCTAGGGGATCCCTCTACTTAGCCGAAGCCTAGGGGTGCCCTAGCTTAAGCCTAGAGGTGCTCTAGCCCAAGCCTAGGGGTGCCCTAGCCAAAGCCTAGGGGTGTCCTAGCCTTAGGCTAGGGGAGCTTTAGCCTTAGCCTAAGCCTAAGGGTGCCCTAGCCTAAGCCTAGGGGTGCCCTACCTAAGCTTAGAAGTTCCCTATCCTAAGCCTAGGGGTGCCCTAGCCAAAGCCTAGGGGTGCCCTAGCCTAAGCCTAGGGGTGCCCTAGCCTTAGGCTAGGGGAGCCCTAACCTTAGCCTAAGCCTACGGGTGCCCTAGCTTTAGCCTAGGGGTGCACCAGCCTAAGCCTATGGGTGCCCTAGCCTTAGGCTAGGGGAGCCCTAGCATTAGCCTAAGCCTAGGGGTGCCCTGCCTAAGCCTAGGGGTGCCCTAGCCTTAGGCTAGGGTAGCCCTAGCCTTAGCCTAAGCCCAGGGGTGCCCTAGCCTCTGCTTAGGGGTGCCCTAGCCTCAGCCTAGTGGTGCACTAGCCTAAGCCTAGGGGTGCCCTAGCCTAAGCCTTGTGGTGCCTTATCCTAAGCCTAGGGGTGCCCTAGCCTAAGCCTATGGGTGCCTAACCCTAAGCCTAGGGGTGCCCTAGCCTCAGACTAGGGGAGCCCTAACCTTAGCCTAAGCCTAGGGTTGCCGAGCCTAAGCCTAGGGGTGCCCTAGCCTAAGCCTAGGGGTGCCGTAGCCTTAGGCTAGGGGAGCCGAGCCGTAGCCTACGCCTAGGGGTGCCCTAGCCTAAGCCTAGGGGTGCCCTAGCCTAAGCCTCTGGGTGCCCTAGCCTAAGCCTAGGGGTGCCCTAGCCTTAGCCTACGGGTGCCTTAGCCTGAGGCTAGGGGAGCCCTAGCCTTAGTCTAGCCTAGGATTGGCCTAGCCTAAGCCTAGGGGTGCCATAGCCTGAGTCTAGGAGTGCCCTAGCCTGAGGCTAGGGGAGCCGTAGCCTTAACCTAAGCCTAGGGGTGCCCTAGCCTAGGCCTAGGTGTGCCCTATCCTAAGACTAGGGATGCTCTAGCCTAAGCCTAGGGGTGCCCTAGCCTAAGCCTAGGGGTGCCCTAGCCTTAGGCTAGGGGAGCCCTAGCCTTAACCTAAGCCTAGGGGTGCCCTAGCCGAAGCCTAGGGGTGCCCTGGCCTAAGCCTAGGGGTGCCCTAGCCTAAGACTAGGGATGCTCTAGCCTAAGCCTAGGGGTGCCCTAGCCTAAGCCTAGGGGTGCCCTAGCCTTAGGCTAGGGGAGCCCTAGCCTTAACCTAAGCCTAGGGGTGCCCTAGCCGAAGCCTAGGGGTGCCCTGGCCTAAGCCTAGGGGTGCCCTAGCCTAAGCCTATGGGTGCCCTAGCCTTAGGCTAGGGGAGCCCTAGCCTTAACCTAAGCCTAGGGGTGCCCTAGCCGAAGCCTAGGGGTGCCCTGGCCTAAGCCTAGGGGTGCCCTAGGCTAAGCCTAGGGGTGCCCTAGCCTAAGGCTAGGGGTGCCCTAGCCTAAGACTAGGGGCGCCGTCGCCGAAGCCTAGGAGTCCCTTAGCCTTAGCCTAAGCCTAGGGGTGCCCTAGCCTAAGCCTATGGGTGCCTAACCCTAAGCCTAGGGGTGCCCTAGCCTCAGACTAGGGGAGCCCTAACCTTAGCCTAAGCCTAGGGTTGCCGAGCCTAAGCCTAGGGGTGCCCTAGCCTAAGCCTAGGGGTGCCGTAGCCTTAGGCTAGGGGAGCCGAGCCGTAGCCTACGCCTAGGGGTGCCCTAGCCTAAGCCTAGGGGTGCCCTAGCCTAAGCCTCTGGGTGCCCTAGCCTAAGCCTAGGGGTGCCCTAGCCTTAGCCTACGGGTGCCTTAGCCTGAGGCTAGGGGAGCCCTAGCCTTAGTCTAGCCTAGGATTGGCCTAGCCTAAGCCTAGGGGTGCCATAGCCTGAGTCTAGGAGTGCCCTAGCCTGAGGCTAGGGGAGCCGTAGCCTTAACCTAAGCCTAGGGGTGCCCTAGCCTAGGCCTAGGTGTGCCCTATCCTAAGACTAGGGATGCTCTAGCCTAAGCCTAGGGGTGCCCTAGCCTAAGCCTAGGGGTGCCCTAGCCTTAGGCTAGGGGAGCCCTAGCCTTAACCTAAGCCTAGGGGTGCCCTAGCCGAAGCCTAGGGGTGCCCTGGCCTAAGCCTAGGGGTGCCCTAGCCTAAGCCTATGGGTGCCCTAGCCTTAGGCTAGGGGAGCCCTAGCCTTAACCTAAGCCTAGGCGTGCCCTAGCCAAAGCCTAGGGGTGCCCTGGGCTAAGCCTAGAGGTGCCCTGGCCGAAGCCTAGGGGTGACCTAGCCTTAGGCTAGGGGATCCCTAGACTTAGCCTAAGCCGAGGGGTGCCCTAGCTTAAGCCTAGGGGTGCTCTAGCCAAAGCCTAGGGTTGCCCTAGCCAAAGCCTAGGGGTGCCCTAGCCTTAGGCTAGGGGAGCTTTATCCTTAGCCTAAGCCTAGGGGTGCCCTAGCCTAAGCCTAGGGGTGCCCTCGCCGAAGCCTAGGCGTGCCCTGGCCTAAGCCTAGGGGTGCCCTAGCCTAAGCCTATGGGTGCCCTAGCCTTAGGCTAGGGGAGCCCTAGCCTTAACCTAAGCCTAGGCGTGCCCTAGCCTAAGCCTTGGGTGCTCTAGCCTTAGGCTAGGGGAGCCCTAGCCTTAGCCTAAGCCTAGGGGTGCCCTAGCCTAAGCCTAGGGGTGACCTAGCCTGAGGCTAGGGGAGCCCTAGCCTGAGGATAAGGGAGCCCTAGCGTTAGTCTAGCCTAGGATTACCCTAGCCTAAGCCTAGGGGTGCTCTAGCCTTAGGCTAGTGGAGCCCTAGCCTTAGCCTAAGCCTAGGGGTTCCCTAGCCTAAGCCTTAGGGTGCTCTAGCCTGAGGCTAGGGGAGCCCTAGCCTTAGCCTAAGCCTAGGGGTGCCCTAGCCAAAGCCTAGGGGTTCCCTAGCCTGAGCCTAGGGGTGCCCTATCATGAGCCTACGGGTGCCATAGCCTGAGGCTAGGGGAGCCCTAGCATTTTCCTAAGCCTAGGGGTGCCCTATCCTAAGCCTAGGGGTGCCCTAGCCTGAGCCTAGGGGTGCCGTAGCCTTAGGCTAGGGGAGCCCTAGCCTTAGTCTAGCCTAGGATTGCCCTAGCCTAAGCCTAGGGGTGCCATAGCCTGAGCCTAGGGGTGCCCTAGCCTAAGCCTAGGTGTGCCCTAGCCCAAGCCTAGGGATGCCCTGGCCAAAGCCTAGGGGTGCCCTAGCCTAAGCCTAGGGGTGCCCTAGCCTAAGCCTAGGGGTGCCCTAACCTTAGGCTAGGGGAGCCCTAGCCTTAACCTAAGCCTAGGGGTGCCCTAGCCTAAGCCTAGGGGTGATCTAGCCTGAGGCTAGGGAAGCCCTAGCCTTAGCCTAAGCCTAGGGGTTCCCCAGCCTAAGCCTAGGCGTGCCCTTGCATAAGCCTAGGGGTGCCCTAGCCTAAGCCTAGGGGTGCCCTAGGGGTGCCCTAGCCTTAGGCTAGGTTAGCCCTATCCTTATCCTAAGGCTAGGGCTGCCCTAGCCTGAGCCTAGCAGTGCCCTAGCCTTAGGCTAGGGGAGCCCTAGCGTTAGCCTAAGCCTAGGGGTGCCCTAGCCTTAGCCTAAGCCTAGGGGTGCCCTAGCCTTAGTCTAAGCCTAGGGGTGCCCTAGCCTTAGTCTAAGCCTAGGGGTGCCCTAGCCCAAGCCTAGGCGTGCCCTAGAATAAGCCTAGGGGTGACCTAGCCTGAGGCTAGGGGAGCCCTAGCCTTAGCCTAAGCCTAGGGGTGCCCTAGCCCAAGCCTAGGGGTGCCCTAGCCTAAACCTAGGGGTGCCCTAGCCTTAGGCTAGGGGAGCCCTAGCCTTTTCCTAAGCCTAGGGGTACCCTAGTCTAAGCCTAGGGGTGCCCTAGCCTGAGCCTAGGGGTGCCGTAGCCTTAGCCTAGGGGAGCCCTAGCCTTAGCCTAAGCCTAGGGGTGCCCTAATCTAAACCTAGGGGTGCCCTATCCTGAGCCTAGGGGTGCCTGAGTCTGAGGCTAGGGGAGCCCTAGCCTTAGCCTAAGCCTAGGATTGCCCTAATCTAAGCTTAGGGGTGCCCTAGCCTGAGTCTAGGGGTGCCATAACCTGAGGCAAGTGGAGCCGTTGCCTTAGCCTAAACCTAGGGGTGCCCTAGCCTAAGCCTAGGGGTGCCCTAGCCTAAGCCTAGAAGTGCCCTAGCCGAAGCCTAGGGGTGCCCTAGCCTAAGCCTAGAGGTGCCCTAGCCGAAGCCTAGGGGTGCCCTAGCCTAAGCCTAGGGGTGCCCTAGCCTAAGCGTAGGGGTGCCCTAGCCAAAGCCTAGGGGTGCCCTAGCCTTAAGCTAGTGGAGCCCTAGCCTTAGCCTAAGCCTAGGGGTGCCCTAGCCTAAGCCTAGGGGTGCCCTAGCCTAAGCCTAGGGGTGCCCTAGCCTAAGCCTAGGGGTGCCCTATCCTAAGCCTAGGGGTGCCCTAGCCTTAGGCTAGGGGAGCCCTAGCCTTAGCCTAAGCCTAGGGGTGCCCTAGCCAAAGCCTAGGGGTGCCCTAGCCTAAGCCTAGGGGTGCCCTAGCCTAAGCCTAGGGGTCCCCTAGCCTTAGTCTAGGGGAGCCCTAGCCTTAACCTAAGTCTAGGTGTGCCCTAGCCTTAGGCTAGTGGAGCCCTAGCCTTATCCTAAGTTTAGGGGTGCCCTAGCCTAAGCCTAGGTGTGCCCTAGCCTGAGCCTAGGGGTGCCCTAGCCTGTGCTTATGGGTGCCCTAGCCTGAAGCTAGGGGAGCCCTAGCCTTAGTCTAGCCTAGGATTGCCCTAGCCTAAGCCTAGGGGATCACTAGCCTGAGGCTAGGGGTGCCGTACCCTTAGCCTAAGCCTAGGGGTGCCTTAGCCTAAGCCTAGGGGTGCCCTAGCCTGAGCCTAGGGGTGCCCTAGCCTAAGCCTAGGGGTGCCCTAGCCTTAGGTTAGGGGAGCCCTAGCCTTAGCCTAAGCCTAGAGGTGCCCTAGCCTTAGGCTTGGGGAGCCCAATCCTTAGCCTAAGCTTAGGGGTGCCCTAGCCTTAGGCTAGGGGAGCCCAATCCTTATCCTAAGCTTAGGGGTGCCCTAGCCTAAGCCTAGGGGTGCCCTAGCCTTAAGTTAGGGGAGCCCTAGCCTTAGCCTAAGCCTAGGGGTGCCCTAGCCTTAGCCTAAGCCTAGGGGTGCCGTAGCCTAAGCCTATGGGTGCCCTAGCCTAAGCCTAGGAGTGCCCTTGCCTTAGGCTAGGGGAGCCCTAGCCTTAGCCTAAGCCTAGGGGTGCCCTAGCCTAAGCCTATGGGTGCCCTAGCCTTAGGCTAGGGGAGCCCAATCCTTATCATAAGCCTAGGGGTGCCGTAGCCTCAGCCTAGGGATGCCCTATCCTAAGCCTAGGGGTGCCGTAGCCTAAGCCTAGGGGTTTCTTAGCCTAAGCCTAGGAGTCCCCTAGCCTTAGCCTAAGCCTAGGAGTCCCCTAGCCTTCGCCTAAGCCTAGGGGTGTCCCAGCCTAAGCCTAGGGGTGCCCTAGCCTGAGCCTAGGGGTACCCTAGCCTAAACCTAGGGGTGACCTAGCCAAAGCCTAGGGGTTCCCTAGCCTAAGCCTAGGGGTGCCCAAGCCTTAGGCTAGGGGAGCCCTAGCCTTATCCTAAGTCTAGGGGTGCCCTAGCCTAAGCCTAGGTGTGCCCTAGCCTGAGCCTAGGTGTGCCCAAGCCTGTGCCTATGGGTGCCCTAGCCTGAGGCTAGGGGAGCCCTAGCCTTAGTCTAGCCTAGGATTGCCCTAGCCTAAGCCTAGGGGAGCCCTAGCCTGAGGCTAGGGGAGCCGTACCCTTAGCCTAAGCCTAGGGGTGCCTTAGCCTAAGCCTAGGGGTGCCCTAGCCTGAGCCTAGGGGTGCCCTAGCCTAAGCCTAGGGGTGCCCTAGCCTTAGGTTAGGGGAGCCCTAGCCTTAGCCTAAGCCTAGGGGTGGCCTAACCTTAGCCTAAGCCTAGAGGTGCCCTAGCCTAAGCATAGGGGTGCCCTTGCCTTAGGCTAGGGGAGCCCAATCCTTAGCCTAAGCTTAGGGGTGCCTTAGCCTAAGCCTAGGGGTGCCCTAGCCTTAGGCTAGGGGAGCCCTAGCCTTAGCCTAAGTCTAGGGGTGCCCTAGCCTCAGCTTAGGGGTGCCCTAGCCTCATCCTAGGGGTGCCCTATCCTAAGCCTAGGGGTGCCGTAGCCTAAGCCTAGGGGTTTCTTAGCCTAAGCCTAGGAGTCCCCTAGCCTTAGACTAAGCCTAGGAGTCCCCTACCATTCGCCTAAACCTAGGGGTGCCCTAGCCTAAGCCTAGGGGTGCCCTAGCCTAAGCCTAGAAGTGCCCTAGCCGAAGCCTAGGGGTGCCCTAGCCTAAGCCTAGAGGTGCCCTAGCCGAAGCCTAGGGGTGCCCTAGCCTAAGCCTAGGGGTGCCCTAGCCTAAGCGTAGGGGTGCCCTAGCCAAAGCCTAGGGGTGCCCTAGCCTTAAGCTAGTGGAGCCCTAGCCTTAGCCTAAGCCTAGGGGTGCCCTAGCCTAAGCCTAGGGGTGCCCTAGCCTAAGCCTAGGGGTGCCCTAGCCTAAGCCTAGGGGTGCCCTATCCTAAGCCTAGGGGTGCCCTAGCCTTAGGCTAGGGGAGCCCTAGCCTTAGCCTAAGCCTAGGGGTGCCCTAGCCAAAGCCTAGGGGTGCCCTAGCCTAAGCCTAGGGGTGCCCTAGCCTAAGCCTAGGGGTCCCCTAGCCTTAGTCTAGGGGAGCCCTAGCCTTAACCTAAGTCTAGGTGTGCCCTAGCCTTAGGCTAGTGGAGCCCTAGCCTTATCCTAAGTTTAGGGGTGCCCTAGCCTAAGCCTAGGTGTGCCCTAGCCTGAGCCTAGGGGTGCCCTAGCCTGTGCTTATGGGTGCCCTAGCCTGAAGCTAGGGGAGCCCTAGCCTTAGTCTAGCCTAGGATTGCCCTAGCCTAAGCCTAGGGGATCACTAGCCTGAGGCTAGGGGTGCCGTACCCTTAGCCTAAGCCTAGGGGTGCCTTAGCCTAAGCCTAGGGGTGCCCTAGCCTGAGCCTAGGGGTGCCCTAGCCTAAGCCTAGGGGTGCCCTAGCCTTAGGTTAGGGGAGCCCTAGCCTTAGCCTAAGCCTAGAGGTGCCCTAGCCTTAGGCTTGGGGAGCCCAATCCTTAGCCTAAGCTTAGGGGTGCCCTAGCCTTAGGCTAGGGGAGCCCAATCCTTATCCTAAGCTTAGGGGTGCCCTAGCCTAAGCCTAGGGGTGCCCTAGCCTTAAGTTAGGGGAGCCCTAGCCTTAGCCTAAGCCTAGGGGTGCCCTAGCCTTAGCCTAAGCCTAGGGGTGCCGTAGCCTAAGCCTATGGGTGCCCTAGCCTAAGCCTAGGAGTGCCCTTGCCTTAGGCTAGGGGAGCCCTAGCCTTAGCCTAAGCCTAGGGGTGCCCTAGCCTAAGCCTATGGGTGCCCTAGCCTTAGGCTAGGGGAGCCCAATCCTTATCATAAGCCTAGGGGTGCCGTAGCCTCAGCCTAGGGATGCCCTATCCTAAGCCTAGGGGTGCCGTAGCCTAAGCCTAGGGGTTTCTTAGCCTAAGCCTAGGAGTCCCCTAGCCTTAGCCTAAGCCTAGGAGTCCCCTAGCCTTCGCCTAAGCCTAGGGGTGTCCCAGCCTAAGCCTAGGGGTGCCCTAGCCTGAGCCTAGGGGTACCCTAGCCTAAACCTAGGGGTGACCTAGCCAAAGCCTAGGGGTTCCCTAGCCTAAGCCTAGGGGTGCCCAAGCCTTAGGCTAGGGGAGCCCTAGCCTTATCCTAAGTCTAGGGGTGCCCTAGCCTAAGCCTAGGTGTGCCCTAGCCTGAGCCTAGGTGTGCCCAAGCCTGTGCCTATGGGTGCCCTAGCCTGAGGCTAGGGGAGCCCTAGCCTTAGTCTAGCCTAGGATTGCCCTAGCCTAAGCCTAGGGGAGCCCTAGCCTGAGGCTAGGGGAGCCGTACCCTTAGCCTAAGCCTAGGGGTGCCTTAGCCTAAGCCTAGGGGTGCCCTAGCCTGAGCCTAGGGGTGCCCTAGCCTAAGCCTAGGGGTGCCCTAGCCTTAGGTTAGGGGAGCCCTAGCCTTAGCCTAAGCCTAGGGGTGGCCTAACCTTAGCCTAAGCCTAGAGGTGCCCTAGCCTAAGCATAGGGGTGCCCTTGCCTTAGGCTAGGGGAGCCCAATCCTTAGCCTAAGCTTAGGGGTGCCTTAGCCTAAGCCTAGGGGTGCCCTAGCCTTAGGCTAGGGGAGCCCTAGCCTTAGCCTAAGTCTAGGGGTGCCCTAGCCTCAGCTTAGGGGTGCCCTAGCCTCATCCTAGGGGTGCCCTATCCTAAGCCTAGGGGTGCCGTAGCCTAAGCCTAGGGGTTTCTTAGCCTAAGCCTAGGAGTCCCCTAGCCTTAGACTAAGCCTAGGAGTCCCCTACCATTCGCCTAAGCCTAGGGGTGCCCTAGCCTGAGCCTAGGGTTGCCCTAGCCTGAGCCTACGGGTGCCCTAGCCTGAGGCTAGGGGAGCCCTAGCCTTAGTCTAGCCTAGGATTGTCCCAGCCTAAGCCTAGGGGTGGATAGCCTGAGTTTAGGGGTGCCCTAGCCTGAGGCTAGTGGAGCCGTAGCCTTAGCCTAAGCCTAGGGGTTCCCAAGCCTAAGCCTAGGGGTGCCCTAGCCTAAGGCTAGAGGTACCCTAGCCTAAACCAAGGGGTGACATAGGCAAAGCCTAGGGGTTCCCTAGCCTAAGCCTAGGGGTGCCCAAGCCTTAGGCTAGGGGAGCCCTAGCCTTATCCTAAGTCTAGGGGTGCCCTAGCCTAAGCCTAGGGGTGCCCTAGCCTGAGCCTAGGGGTGCCCTAGCCTGAGCCTATGGGTGCCCTGTCCTGAGGCTTGAGGACCACTAGCGTTAGTCTAGCCTAGGATTGCCCTAGCCTAAGCCTAGGCGTGACATAGCCTGAGTCTAGGGGTGCCCTAGCCTGAGGCTAGGGGAGCCGTAGCATTAGCCTAAGCCTAGGGGTGCCCTACACTAAGCCTAGGGGTGCCCTAGCCTGAGCCTAGGGGTGCCCTAGCCTTAGGCTAGGGGAGCCCTAGCCTTAGCCTAAGCCTAGGGGTGCCCTAGCCTTAGCCTAAGCCTAGGGGTGCCCTAGCCTAAGTCTAGGAGTGCCCTAGCATAAGCCTAGGGGTGCCCTAGCCTAAGCCTAGGGGTGCCCTAGCCTAAGCCTAGGGGTGCCCTAGCCTAAGCCTAGGGGTGCCCTAGCCTAAGCCTAGGGGTGCTCTAGCCTTAGGCTAGGGGTGCCCTAGCCTTAGGCTAGGGTAGCCCTAGCCTTATCCTAAGCCTAGGGGTGCCCTAGCCTCAGCTTATGGGTGCCCTATCCTCAGCCTAGGGGTGCCCTAACCTAAGCCTAGGGGTGCCCTAGCCTAAGCCTAGGGGTGCCCTATCCTTAGGCTAGGGGTGCCGTAGCCTAAGCCTAGTGGTGCCCTAGCCTAAGCCTAGGGGTGCCCTAGCCTTAGGCTAGGGGAGCCCTAGCCTTAGCCTAAGCCTAGTGGTGCCCTAGCCTAAGCCTAGGGGTGCCCTAGCCTTAGGCTAAGAGAGCCCTAGCCTTATCCTAATTCTAGGGGTGCCCGAGCCTAAGCCTAGGTGTGCCCAAGCCTGAGCCTAGGGGTGCCCTAGCCTGAGCCTATGGGTGCCATAGCCTGAGGCCTGGGGAGCCCCAGCCTTAGTCTAGCCTAGGGGTGCCCTAGCCTTAGCCTAAGCCTAGGGGTGCCTTAGCCTAAGCCTAGGGGTGCCCTAGCCTAAGACTAGGGATGCCCTAGCCTTGGGCTAGGGGAGCCCTAGCCTGAGGCCAGGGGAGCCGTACCCTTAGCCTAAGCCTATGGGTGCCTTAGCGTAAGCCTAGGGGTGCCCTAGCCTGAGCCTAGGGGTGCCCTAGCTTTAGGTTAGGGGAACCCTAGCCTTAGCCTAAGCCTAGGGGTGCCCTAGCCTTAGCCTAAGCCTAGGGGTGCCCTAGCCTAAGCCTAGGGGTGCCCTAGCCTAAGACTAGGGGTGCCCTAGCCTTGGGCTAGGGAGCCCTAGCCTTAGCCTAAGCCTAGGTGTGCCCTAGCCTAAGCCTAGCGGTGCCCTAGCCTTAGGCTAGGGGAGCCCAATCCTTAGCCTAAGCTTAGGGGTGCCCTAGCCTAAGCCTAGGGGTGCCCTAGCCTTAGGTTAGGGGAGCCCTAGCCTTAGCCTAAGCCTAGGGGTGCCCTAGCCTTAGCCTAAGCCTAGGGGTGCCCTAGCCTAAGCCTATGGGTGCCCTAGCCTAAGCCTAGGGGTGCCCTAGCCTTAGGCTAGGGGAGCCCTAGCCTTAGCCTAAGCCTAGGGGTGCCCTAGCCTAAGCCTAGGGGTGCCCTAGCCTAAGCCTAGGGGTGCCCTAGCCTAAGCCTAAGGGT
Source organism: Tenrec ecaudatus (assembly GCF_050624435.1). Classification (NCBI taxonomy): domain Eukaryota; kingdom Metazoa; phylum Chordata; class Mammalia; order Afrosoricida; family Tenrecidae; genus Tenrec; species Tenrec ecaudatus. Next base: position 106,975 of record NW_027457910.1, on the reverse strand, counting down.
GCCCTAGCCTAAGCCTAGGGGTGCCCTAGCCTAAGCCTAGGGGTGCCCTAGCCTTAGGCTAGGGGTGCCCTAACATTAGGCTAGGGTAGCCCTAGCCTTATCCTAAGCCTAGGGGTGCCCTAGCCTCAGCTTAGGGGTGCCCTATCCTCAGCCTAGGGGTGCCCTAACCTAAGCCTAGGGGTGCCCTAGCCTAAGCCTAGGGGTGCCTTAGCCTAAGCCTAGTTGTGCCTTAGCCTAAGCCTAGGGGTGACCTAGCCTTAGCCTAAGTCTAGGGGTGCCCTATCCTTAGGCTAGGGGTGCCCTAGCCTAAGCCTCGGGGTGCCCTAGCCTGAGGCTAGGGGAGCCGTACCCTTAGCCTAAGCCTATGGGTGCCTTAGCCTAAGCCTAGGTGTGCCCTAGCCTGAGCCTAGGGGTGCCCTAGCCTTAGGTTAGGGGAACCCTAGCCTTAGCCTAAGCCTAGGGGTGCCCTAGCCTAAGCCTAGCGGTGCCCTAGCCTTAGGCTAGGGGAGCCCAATCCTTAGCCTAAGCTTAGGGGTGCCCTAGCCTAAGCCTAGGGGTGCCCTAGCCTTAGGTTAGGGGAGCCCTAGCCTTAGCCTAAGCCTAGGGGTGCCCTAGCCTTAGCCTAAGCCTAGGGGTGCCCTAGCCTAAGCCTATGGGTGCCCTAGCCTAAGCCTAGGGGTGCCCTAGCCTTAGGCTAGGGGAGCCCTAGCCTTAGCCTAAGCCTAGGGGTGCCCTAGCCTAAGCCTAGGGGTGCCCTAGCCTAAGCCTAAGGGTGCCCTAGCCTAAGCCTAGGGGTGCCCTAGCCTAAGCCTAGGGGTGCCCTAGCCTTAGGCTAGGGGTGCCCTAACATTAGGCTAGGGTAGCCCTAGCCTTATCCTAAGCCTAGGGGTGCCCTAGCCTCAGCTTAGGGGTGCCCTATCCTCAGCCTAGGGGTGCCCTAACCTAAGCCTAGGGGTGCCCTAGCCTAAGCCTAGGGGTGCCTTAGCCTAAGCCTAGTTGTGCCTTAGCCTAAGCCTAGGGGTGACCTAGCCTTAGCCTAAGTCTAGGGGTGCCCTATCCTTAGGCTAGGGGTGCCCTAGCCTAAGCCTAGGGGTGCCCTAGCCTAAGCCTAGGGGTGCCCTAGCCTGAGCCTAGGGTTGCCCTAGCCTGAGCCTACGGGTGCCCTAGCCTGAGGCTAGGGGAGCCCTAGCCTTAGTCTAGCCTAGGATTGCCTCAGCCTAAGCCTAGGGGTGGATAGCCTGAGTTTAGGGGTGCCCTAGCCTGAGGCTAGTGGAGCTGTAGCCTTAGCCTAAGCCTAGGGGTTCCCAAGCCTAAGCCTAGGGGTGCCCTAGCCTAAGGCTAGAGGTACCCTAGCCTAAACCAAGGGGTGACATAGCCAAAGCCTAGGGGTTCCCTAGCCTAAGCCTGGGGGTGCCCTAGCTTTAGGCTAGTGGAGCCCTAACCTTATTCTAAATGTAGGGGTGCCCTAGCCTTAGCCTAGGGGTGCCCTAGCCTGAGCCCAGGGGAGCCCTAGCCTTAGTCTAGCCTAGGATTGCACTAGCCTAAGCCTAGGGGAGCCCTAGCCTGAGGCTAGGGGAGCCGTACCCTTAGCCTAAGCCTAGGGGTGCCTTAGCCTAAGCCTAGGGGTGCCCTAGCCTGAGCCTAGGGGTGCCCTAGCCTAAGCCTAGGGGCGCCCTAGCCTTAGGTTAGGGGAGTCCTAGCTTTAGCCTAAGCCTAGGGGTGCCCTAGCCTTAGCCTAAGCCTAGGGGTGCCCTAGCCTAAGCCTAGGGGTGCCCTAGCCTTAGGCTAGGGGAGCCCAATCCTTAGCCTAAGCTTAGGGTGGCCCTAGCCTAAGCCTAGGGGTGCCCTAGCCTTAAGTTAGGGGAGCCCTAGCCTTAGCCTAAGCCTAGGGGTGCCCTAGCCTAAGCCTATGGGTGCCCTAGACTAAGCCTAGGTGTGCCCTAGCCTTAGGCTAGGGGAGCCCTAGCCTTAGCCTAAGCCTAGGGGTGACCTATCCTAAGCCTATGGGTGCCCTAGCCTAAGCCTAGGGGTGCCCTAGCCTTAGGCTAGGGTAGCCCTAGCCTTAGCCTAAGTCTAGGGGTGCCCTAGCCTCAGCTTAGGGGTGCCCTAGCCTCAGCCTAGTGGTGCCCTAGCCTGAGCCTACGGGTGCCCTAGCCTGAGAGTAGGGGAGCCCTAGCCTTAGGCTAGGGGAGCCCTAGCCTAAGCCTTGGATTGCCCCAGCCTAAGCCTAGCGGTGCCATAGCCTGAGTTTAGGGGTGCCCTAGCCTGAGGCTAGTGGAGCCGTAGCCTTAGCCTAAGCCTAGGGGTGCCCTAGCCTAAGCCTAAGGGTGCCCTAGCCTAAGCCTAGGGGTACCCTAGCCTAAACCTAGGGGTGACCTAGCCAAAGCCTAGGGGTTCCCTAGCCTAAGCCTAGGGATGCCCAAGCCTTAGGCTAGGGGAGCCCTAGCCTTATCCTAAGTTTAGGGGTACCCTAGCCTAAGCATAGGGTTGCCCTAGCCTGAGCCTAGGGGTGCCCTAGCCTGAGCCTATGGGTGCCCTAGCCTTAGGCTAGGGTAGCCCTAGCCTTATCCTAAGCCTAGGGGTGCCCTAGCCTCAGCTTAGGGGTGCCCTATCCTCAGCCTAGGGGTGCCCTAACCTAAGCCTAGGGGTGCCCTAGCCTAAGCCTAGGGGTGCCCTAGCCTTAGGCTAGGGGTGCCCTAGCCTTAGGCTAGGGGTGCCCTAGCCTTATCCTAAGCCTAGGGGTGCCCTAGCCTCAGCTTAGGGGTGCCCTATCCTCAGCCTAGGGGTGCCCTAACCTAAGCCTAGGGGTGCCCTAGCCTAAGCCTAGGGGTGCCCTAGCCTAAGCCTAGTTGTGCCTTAGCCTAAGCCTAGTGGTGACCTAGCCTTAGCCTAAGCCTAGGGGTGCCCTAGCCTTAGGCTAGGGGAGCCCTAGCCTTATCCTAAGTCTAGGGGTGCCCTAGCCTAAGCCTAGGTGTGCCCTAGCCTGAGCCTAGGGGTGCCCTAGCCTGAGCCTATGGGTGCCCTAGCCTGAGGCTAGGGGAGCGCTAGCCTTAGTCTAGCCTAGGATTGCCCTAGCCTAAGCCTAGGGGAGCCCTAGCCTGAGGCTAGAGGAGCCGTACCCTTAGCCTAAGCCTAGGGGTGCCTTAGCCTAAGCTAGGGGTGCCCGAGCCTGAGCCTAGGGGTGCCCTAGCCTTAGGTTAGGGGAGCCCTAGCCTAAGCCTAAGCCTGGGGGTGCCCTAGCCTTAGCCTAAGCCTAGGGGTGCCCTAGCCTAAGCCTAGGGGTGTCCTATCCTAAGCCTAGGGGTGCCCTAGCCTTAGGCTAGGGGAGCCCTAGCCTTAGCCTAAGCCTAGGGGTGCCCTAGCCTAAGCCTAGGGGTGCCCTAGCCTTAGGCTAGGGGAGCCCAATCCTTAGCCTAAGCTTAGGGGTGCCCTAGCCTAAGTCTAGGGGTGCCCTAGCCCAAGCCTAGGGGTGCCCTAGCCTAAGCCTAGGGGTGCCCTAGCCTTAGGCTAGGGGTGCCCTAGCCTTAGGCTAGGGTAGCCCTAGCCTTATCCTAAGCCTAGGGGTGCCCTAGCCTCAGCTTAGGGCTGCCCTATCCTCAGCCTAGGGGTGCCCTAACCTAAGCCTAGGGGTGCCCTAGCCTAAGCCTAGGGGTGCCCTAGCCTAAGCCTAGTTGTGCCTTAGCCTAAGCCTAGGGGTGACCTAGCCTTAGCCTAAGTCTAGGGGTGCCCTATCCTTAGGCTAGGGGTGCCCTAGCCTAAGCCTAGGTGTGCCCTAGCCTAAGCCTAGGGGTGCCCTAGCCTTAGGCTAGGGGAGCCCAATCCTTAGCCTAAGCTTAGGGGTGCCCTAGCCTAAGCCTAGGGGTGCCCTAGCCTTAGGTTAGGGGAGCCCTAGCCTTAGCCTAAGCCTAGGGGTGCCCTAGCCTTAGCATAAGCCTAGGGGTGCCCTAGCCTAAGCCTATGGGTGCCCTAGCCTAAGCCTAGGGTTGCCCTAGCCTTAGGCTAGGGGAGCCCTAGCCTTAGCCTAAGCCTAGGGATGCCCTAGCCTAAGCCTAGGGGTGCCCTAGCCTAAGCCTAGGGGTGCCCTAACCTAAGCCTAAGGGTGCCCTAGCCTAAGCCTAGGGGTGCCCTAGCCTAAGCCTAGGGGTGCCCTAGTCTTAGGCTAGGGGTGCCCTAGCCTTAGGCTAGGGTAGCCCTAGCCTTATCCTAAGCCTAGGTGTGCCCTAGCCTCAGCTTAGGGGTGCCCTATCCTCAGCCTAGGGGTGCCCTAACCTAAGCCTAGGGGTGCCCTAGCCTAAGCCTAGGGGTGCCTTAGCCTAAGCCTAGTTGTGCCTTAGCCTAAGCCTAGGGGTGACCTAGCCTTAGCCTAAGTCTAGGGGTGCCCTATCCTTAGGCTAGGGGTGCCCAAGCCTGAGCCTACGGGTGCCCTAGCCTGAGGCTAAGGGAGCCCTAGCTTTAGTCTAGCCTAGGATTGCCCCAGCCTAAGCCTAGGGGTGCCATAGCCTGAGTTTAGGGGTGTCCTAGCCTGAGGCTAGTGGAGCCGTAGCCTTAGCCTAAGCCTAGGTCTGCCCTAGCCTAAGCCTAGGGGTGCCCTTGCCTAAGGCTAGGGGTACCCTAGCCTAAACCTAGGGGTGACCTAGCCAAAGCCTAGGGGTTCCCTAGCCTAAGCCTAGGGGTGCCCTAGCCTTAGGCTAGGGGAGCCCTAACCTTATCCTAAATCTAGGGGTGCCCTAGCCTAAGCCTAGGGGTACCCTAGCCTGAGCCTAGGGGTGCCCTAGCCTGAGCCTATGGGTGCCCTAACCTGAGGCTTGAGGACCCCTAGCGTTAGTCTAGCCTAGGATTGCCGTAGCCTAAGCCTAGGCGTGCCATAGCCTGAGTCTAGGGGTGCCCTAGCCTGAGGCTAGGGGAGCCGTAGCATTAGCCTAAGCCTAGGTGTGCCCTACCCTAAGCCTAGGGGTGCCCTAGCCTGAGCCTAGGGGTGCCCTAGCCTTAGGCTAGGGGAGCCCTAGCCTTAGCCTAAGCCTAGGGGTGCCCTAGCCTTAGCCTAAGCCTAGGGGTGCCCTAGCCTAAGTCTAGGGGTGCCCTAGCATAAGCCTAGGTGTGCCCTAGCCTAAGCCTAGGGGTGCCTTAGCCTAAGCCTAGGGGTGCCCTAGCCTAAGCCTAGGGTAGCCCTAGCCTTAGCCTAAGCCTAGGGGTGCCCTAGCCTCAGCTTAGGGGTGCCCTAGCCTCAGCCTAGGGGTGCCCTAGCCTAAGCCTAGGGGTGCCCTAGCCTAAGCTTAGTTGTGCCTTAGCCTAACCCTAGGGGTAACCTAGCCTTAGCCTAAGCCTAGGGGTGCTCTACCCTAAGCCTAGGGCTGCCCTAGCCTAAGCCTAGGGGAGCCCTAGCCTAAGCCTAGGGGTGCCTTATCCTAAGCCTAGGAGTCCCCTAGCCTTAGCCTAAGCCTAGGGATGCCCTAGAATAGCCTGGGGGTGACCTAGCCTAAGCCTACGGGTGCCCTAGCCTGAGGCTAGGGGGGACCTAGCCTTAGTCTAGCCTAGGATTGTCCATGCCTAAGCCTAGGGTTTCCCTAGCCTAAACCTAGGTGTGCAATAGCCTAAGCCTAGGGGTGCCCTAGCCTAAGCCTAGGGGTGACCTAGCCTAAGCCTAGGGGTGCCCTAGCCTGAGCGAAGGGGTGCCCTAGCCTTAGGCTAGGGGAGCCCTAGCCTTAGCCTAAGCCTAGGGGTGCCCTAGCCTTAGTCTAAGCCTAGGGGTGCCCTAGCCTTAGTCTACGCCTAGGGGTGCCCTAGCCTAAGCCTAGGGGTGCCCTAGCCTTAGGCTAGGGGTGCCCTAGCCTTAGCCTAAGCCTAGGGGTGCCATAGCCTTAGCCTAAGCCTAGGGGTGCCCTAGCCTAAGCCTAGGGGTGCCCTAGCCTAAGCCTAGGGGTGCCCTAGCCTTAGGCTAGGGGATCCCTAGTCATAGCCTAAGCCTAGGGGTGCCCTAGCCTAAGCCTAGGGGTGCCCTAGCTGAGCCTAGGGGTGCCCTAGCCTTAGGCTAGGGGAGCCCTAGCCTTAGCCTAAGCCTAGGGGTGCCCTAGCCTTAGTCTAAGCCTAGGGGTGCCCTAGCCTTAGTCTAAGCCTAGGGGTGCCCTAGCCTAAGCCTAGGGGTGCCCTTGCCTAAGCCTAGGGGTGCCCCAGCCTTAGGCTAGGGGAGCCCTAGCCTTAGCCTAAGCCTAGGGGTGCCCTAGCCTAAGCCTAGGGGTGCCCTAGCCTAAGCTTAGGGGTGCCCTAGCCTAAGCCTAGGGGTGCCCTAGCCTTAGGCTAGGGGAGCCCTAGCCATAGCCTAAGCCTAGGGGTGCCATAACTTAAGCCTATGGGTGCCCTAGCCTAAGCTTAGGGGTGCCCTAGCCTTAGGCTAGGGTTGCCCTAGCCTTAGGCTAGGGTAGCCCTAGCCTTATCCTAAGCCTAGGGGTGCCCTAGCCTCAGCATAAGGGTGCCCTATCCTCAGCCTAGGGGTGCCCTAGCCTAAGCCTAGGGGTGCCCTAGCCTAAGCCTAGGGGTGCCCTAGCCTAAGCCTAGGGGTGCCCTATCCTTAGGCTAGGGGAGCCCTAGCCTTAGCCTAAGCCTAGGGGTTCCAGAGCCTAAGCCTAGGGGTGCCCTTGCATAAGCCTAGGGGTGCCCTAGCCTTAGGCTAGGGGAGCCCTAGCCTTAGCCTACGTCTAGGGGTGCCCTAGTCTAAGCCTAGGGGTGCCCTAGCCTGAGCCTACGGGTGCCCTAGCCTGAGGCTAGGGGAGCCCTAGCCTTAGTCTAGCCTAGGATTGCCCTAGCCTAAGACTAGGGGTGCCATAGCCTGAGTCTAGGGGTGCCCTAGCCTGAGGCTAGCGTAGCCGTAGCCTTAGCCTAAGCCTAGGGGTGCCCTAGCCTAAGCCTAGGGGTGCCCTAGCCTAAGCCTAGGGGTGCCCTAGCCTTAGGCTAGGGGAGCCCTAGCCTTAACCTAAGCCTAGGGGTGCCCTAGCCGTAGGCTACGGGAGCCCGAGCCTTATCCTAAGTCTAGGGGTGCCCTAGCCTAAGCCTAGGTGTGCCCTAGCCTGAGCCTAGGGGTGCCCTAGCCTGAGCCTATGGGTGCCCTAGCCTGAGGCTAGGGGTGCCCTAGCCTTAGTCTAGCCTAGGATTGCCCTAGCCTAAGCCAAGGGGAGCCCTAGCCTGAGGCTAGGGGAGACGTACCCTTAGCCTAAGCCTAGGGGTGCCTTAGCCTAAGCCTAGGGGTGCCCTAGCCTGAGCCTAGGGGTGCCCTAGCCTAAGGTTAGGGGAGCCCTAGCCTTATCCTAAGCCTAGGGGTGCACTAGCCTTAGCCTAAGCCTAGGGGTGCCCTAGCCTAAGCCTAGGGGTGACCTAGCCTAAGCCTAGGGGTGCCCTAGCCTTAGGCTAGGGGAGCCCTAGCCTTAGCCTAAGCCTAGGGGTTCCCTAGCCTAAGCCTAGGGGTGTCCTAGCCTTAGGCTAGGGGAGCCCAATCCTTAGCCTAAGTTTAGGGGTGCCCTAGCCTAAGCCTAGGGGTGCCCTAGCCTTAGGCTAGGGAAGCCCTAGCCTTAGCCTAAGCCTAGGGGTGCCCTAGCCTCAGCTTAGAGGTGCCCTAGCCTCAGCCTAGGGGTGCCCTAGCCTAAGCCTAGGGGTGCCGTAGCCCACGCCTAGGGGTGCCCTAGCCTAAGCCTAGTTGTGCCTTAGGCTAAGCCTAGGGGTGACCTAGCCTTAGCCTAAGGCTAGGGGTGCCCTAGCCTAACCCTAGGAGTGCCTTAGCCTAAGCCTAGGAGTCCCCTAGCCTTAGCCTAAACCTAGGGGTGCCCTAGCCTGAGCCTTTGGGTGCCCTAGCCTTAGGCTAGGGAAGCCCTAGCCTTAGCCTAAGCCTAGGGGTGCCCTAGCCTTAGTCTAACCCTAGGGGTGCCCTAGCCTTAGTCTAAGCTTAGGGGTGCCCTAGCCTAAGCCTAGGGGTGCCCTAGCCTAAGCCTAGGGGTGCCCTAGCCTAAGCCTAGGGGTGCCCTAGCCTTAGGCTAGGGGAGCCCAATCCTTAGCCTAAGTTTAGGGGTGCCCTAGTCTAAGCCTAGGGGTGCCCTAGCCTTAGGCTAGGGAAGCCCTAGCCTTAGCCTAGGCCTAGGGGTGCCCTAGCCTCAGCTTAGGGGTGCCCTAGCCTCAGCCTAGGGGTGCCCTATCCTAAGCCTAGGGGTGCCGTAGCCTAAGCCTAGGGGTGCCCTAGCCTAAGCTTAGTTGTGCCTTAGGCTAAGCCTAGGGGTGACCTAGCCTTAGCCTAAGCCTAGGGGTGCCCTAGCCTAACCCTAGGAGTGCCGTAGCCTAAGACTAGGAGTCCCCTAGCCTTAGCCTAAACCTAGGGGTGCCCTAGCCTGAGCCTACGGGTGCCCTAGCCTGAGGCTAGGGGAGCCCTAGCCTTAGTCTAGCCTAGGATTAGCCCAGCCTAAGCCTAGGGGTTCCATTGCCTGAGTCTAGGGGTGCCCTAGCCTGAGGCTAGGGGAGCCGTAGCCTTAGCCTAAGCCTAGGGGCGCCCTAGCCTAAGCCTAGGGGTGCCCTAGCCTAAGCCTAGGGGTGACCTAGCCAAAGCTTAGGAGTGCCCTAGCCTAACCCTTGGGGTGCCCTAGCCTTAGGCTAGGGAAGCCCTAGCCTTAGCCTAAGCCTAGGGGTGCCCTAGCCTTAGTCTAAGCCTAGGGGTTCCCTAGCCTAAGCCAAGAGGTGCCCTAGCCTAAGCCTAGGGGTGCCCTAGCCTTAGGTTAGGGGAGCCCTAGCCTTAGCCTAAGACTAGGGGTGCCCTAGCCTAAGCCTAGGGGTGCCCTAGCCTCAGCGTAGGGGTGCCCTAGACTCAGACTACGGGTGCCCTAGCCTCAGCCTAGGGGTGCCCTAGCCTCAGCCTAGGGGTGCCCTAGCCTAAGCCTAGGGGTGCCCTAGCCTAAGCCTAGGGGTGCCTTATCCTAAGCCTAGGAGTCCCCTAGCCTTAGCCTAAGCCTAGAGTGCCCTAGCCTGAGCCTACGGGTGCCCTAGCTTGAGGATAGGGGAACCCTAGCCTTAGTCTAGCCTAGGATTGCCCTAGCCTAAGCCTAGGGGTGCCATAGCCTGAGTCTAGGGGTGCCCTTGCCTGAGGCTACAGGAGCCTTAGCCTTAGCCTAAGCCTAGGGGTGCCCTAGCCTAAGCCTGGGGGTGCCCTAGCCTAAGCCTAGGATTGCCCTAGCCTTAGGCTAGGGGAGCCCTAGCCTTAACCTAAGCCTAGGGGTGCCCTAGCAGAAGCCTAGGGGTGCCCTAGCCTAAGCCTAGGGGTGCTGTAGCCTTAGGCTAGGTGAGCCCTAGCCTTAGCCTAAGCCTAGGGGTGCCTGAGCCTAAGCCTAGGTGTGCCCTAGCCTAAGCCTAGGGGTTCCCTAGCCTTAGGCTAGGTGAGCCCTAGCCTTAGACTAAGTCTAGGGCTGCCTGAGCCTAAGCCTAGGGGTGTCCTAGCCTAAGCCTAGGGGTGCCCTAGCCTAAGCCTAGGGGTGCCCTAGCCTTAGCCTAAGCCTAGGGGTGCCCTAGCCTAAGCCTAGGGGTGCCCTAGCCTTAGGCTAGGGGAGCCCAATCCTTAGCCTAAGTTTAGGGGTGCCCTAGCCTAAGCCTAGGGGTGCCCTAGCCTTAGGCTAGGGAAGCCCTAGCCTTAGCCTAAGCCTAGGGGTGCCCTAGCCTCAGCTTAGTGGTGCCCTAGCCTCAGCCTAGGGGTGCCCTAGCTTTAGGCTAGGTGAGCCCTAGCCTTAGACTAAGTCTAGGGGTGCCTGAGCCTAAGCCTAGGGGTGTCCTAGCCTAAGCCTAGGAGTGCCCTAGCCTAAGCCTAGGGGTGCCCTAGCCTTAGCCTAAGCCTAGGGTTGCCCTAGCCTAAGCCTAGGGGTGCCCTAGCCTTAGGCTAGGGGAGCCCAATCCTTAGCCTAAGTTTAGGGGTGCCCTAGCCTAAGCCTAGGGGTGCCCTAGCCTTAGACTAGGGAAGCCCTAGCCTTAGCCTAAGCCTAGGGGTGCCCTAGCCTCAGCTTAGTGGTGCCCTAGCCTCAGCCTAGGGGTGCCCTAGCCTAAGCCTAGGGGTGCCGTAGCCCACGCCTAGGGGTGCCCTAACCTAAGCCTAGTTGTGTCTTAAGCTAAGCCTAGGGGTGACCTAGCCTTAGCCTAAACCTAGGGGTGCCCTAGCCTGAGCCTTGGGGTGCCCTAGCCTTAGGCTAGGGAAGCCCTAGCCTTAGCCTAAGCCTAGGAGTGCCCTAGCCTTAGTCTAAGCCTAGGGGTGCCTTAGCCTTAGTCAAAGCCTAGGGGTGCCCTAGCCTAAGCCTAGGGGTGCCCTAGCCTAAGCCTAGGGGTGCCCTAGCCTTAGGCTAGGGGAGCCCTAGCCTTAGCCTAAGACTAGGGGTGCCCTAGCCTAAGCCTAGGGGTGCCCTAGCCTCAGCGTAGGGGTGCCCTAGCCTCAGCCCAGGGGTGCCCTAGCCTCAGCCTAGGGGTGCCCTAGCCTAAGCCTAAGGGTGCCCTAGCCTAAGCCTAGGGGTGCCCTAGCCTAAGCCAAGTTGTGCCTTAGCCTAAGCCTAGGGGTGACCTAGCCTTAGCCTATGCCTAGGGGTGCCCTAGCCTAAGCCTATGGGTGCCCTAGCCTGAGCCTAGGGGTGCTGTAGCCTTAGACTAGGGGAGCCGTAGCCTTAGCCTAAGGCTAGGGGTGCCCTAGCCTAAGCCTAGGTGTGCCCTAACCTAAGCGTAGGGGTGCCCTAGCCTAAGCCTAGGGGTGCCCTGGCCTAAGGCTAGCGGAGCCCTAGCCTAGGGCTCGGGAAGCCCTAGCCTAAGGCTAGGGGAGCCCTAGCCTTAGCCTAAGCCTAGGGGTGCCCTAGCCAAATCCTAGGGGTGCCCTAGCCTAAGCCTAGAAGTGCCCTAGCCTTAGGCTAGGGGAGCCCTAACCTTAGCGTAAGCCTAGTGGTGCCTTAGCCTAAGCCTTTTGGTGCCCTAGCCTAAGACTAGGGGTGCCCTAGCCTTAGGCTAGGGGAGCCCTAGCCTTAGCCTAACCCTAGGTGTGCCCTAGCCTAAATCTAGGGGTGCCCTAGCCTAAGCCTACGGGTGCCCAAGCCAAAGCCTATTGGTGCCCTAGCCTTAGGGTAGGGGAGCCCTAGCCTTAGCCTAGGAGTGCCCTAAACTTAGGCTAGGGGATCCCTAGCCTTAGCCTAAGCCTAGGGGTGCCCTAGCTTAAGCCTAGGGGTGCTCTAGCCTAAGCCAAGGGGTTCCCTAGCGAAAGTCTAGGGGTGCCCTAGCCTTAGGCTAGGGGAGCCCTAGCCTTAGCCTAAGCCGAGGGATGCCCTAGCCTAAGCCTAGGATGCCCTAGCCTAAGCTTAGAAGTTCCCTATCCTAAGCCTAGTGGTGCCCTACTCAAATCCTAGGGGTGCCCTAGCCTAAGCCTAGGGGTGCCCTAGCCTAAGGCTAGTGGAGCCCTAGCCTTAGCCTAAGCCTACGAGTGCCCTAGCTTAAGCCTAGGGGTGCCCTAGCCTAACCCTAGGAGTGCCTTAGCCTAAGCCTAGGAGTCCCCTAGCCTTAGCCTAAACCTAGGGGTGCCCTAGCCTGAGCCTTTGGGTGCCCTAGCCTTAGGCTAGGGAAGCCCTAGCCTTAGCCTAAGCCTAGGGGTGCCCTAGCCTTAGTCTAACCCTAGGGGTGCCCTAGCCTTAGTCTAAGCTTAGGGGTGCCCTAGCCTAAGCCTAGGGGTGCCCTAGCCTAAGCCTAGGGGTGCCCTAGCCTAAGCCTAGGGGTGCCCTAGCCTTAGGCTAGGGGAGCCCAATCCTTAGCCTAAGTTTAGGGGTGCCCTAGCCTAAGCCTAGGGGTGCCCTAGCCTTAGGCTAGGGAAGCCCTAGCCTTAGCCTAGGCCTAGGGGTGCCCTAGCCTCAGCTTAGGGGTGCCCTAGCCTCAGCCTAGGGGTGCCCTATCCTAAGCCTAGGGGTGCCGTAGCCTAAGCCTAGGGGTGCCCTAGCCTAAGCTTAGTTGTGCCTTAGGCTAAGCCTAGGGGTGACCTAGCCTTAGCCTAAGCCTAGGGGTGCCCTAGCCTAACCCTAGGAGTGCCGTAGCCTAAGACTAGGAGTCCCCTAGCCTTAGCCTAAACCTAGGGGTGCCCTAGCCTGAGCCTACGGGTGCCCTAGCCTGAGGCTAGGGGAGCCCTAGCCTTAGTCTAGCCTAGGATTAGCCCAGCCTAAGCCTAGGGGTTCCATTGCCTGAGTCTAGGGGTGCCCTAGCCTGAGGCTAGGGGAGCCGTAGCCTTAGCCTAAGCCTAGGGGCGCCCTAGCCTAAGCCTAGGGGTGCCCTAGCCTAAGCCTAGGGGTGACCTAGCCAAAGCTTAGGAGTGCCCTAGCCTAACCCTTGGGGTGCCCTAGCCTTAGGCTAGGGAAGCCCTAGCCTTAGCCTAAGCCTAGGGGTGCCCTAGCCTTAGTCTAAGCCTAGGGGTTCCCTAGCCTAAGCCAAGAGGTGCCCTAGCCTAAGCCGAGGGGTGCCCTAGCCTTAGGTTAGGGGAGCCCTAGCCTTAGCCTAAGACTAGGGGTGCCCTAGCCTAAGCCTAGGGGTGCCCTAGCCTCAGCGTAGGGGTGCCCTAGACTCAGACTACGGGTGCCCTAGCCTCAGCCTAGGGGTGCCCTAGCCTCAGCCTAGGGGTGCCCTAGCCTAAGCCTAGGGGTGCCCTAGCCTAAGCCTAGGGGTGCCTTATCCTAAGCCTAGGAGTCCCCTAGCCTTAGCCTAAGCCTAGAGTGCCCTAGCCTGAGCCTACGGGTGCCCTAGCTTGAGGATAGGGGAACCCTAGCCTTAGTCTAGCCTAGGATTGCCCTAGCCTAAGCCTAGGGGTGCCATAGCCTGAGTCTAGGGGTGCCCTTGCCTGAGGCTACAGGAGCCTTAGCCTTAGCCTAAGCCTAGGGGTGCCCTAGCCTAAGCCTGGGGGTGCCCTAGCCTAAGCCTAGGATTGCCCTAGCCTTAGGCTAGGGGAGCCCTAGCCTTAACCTAAGCCTAGGGGTGCCCTAGCAGAAGCCTAGGGGTGCCCTAGCCTAAGCCTAGGGGTGCTGTAGCCTTAGGCTAGGTGAGCCCTAGCCTTAGCCTAAGCCTAGGGGTGCCTGAGCCTAAGCCTAGGTGTGCCCTAGCCTAAGCCTAGGGGTTCCCTAGCCTTAGGCTAGGTGAGCCCTAGCCTTAGACTAAGTCTAGGGCTGCCTGAGCCTAAGCCTAGGGGTGTCCTAGCCTAAGCCTAGGGGTGCCCTAGCCTAAGCCTAGGGGTGCCCTAGCCTTAGCCTAAGCCTAGGGGTGCCCTAGCCTAAGCCTAGGGGTGCCCTAGCCTTAGGCTAGGGGAGCCCAATCCTTAGCCTAAGTTTAGGGGTGCCCTAGCCTAAGCCTAGGGGTGCCCTAGCCTTAGGCTAGGGAAGCCCTAGCCTTAGCCTAAGCCTAGGGGTGCCCTAGCCTCAGCTTAGTGGTGCCCTAGCCTCAGCCTAGGGGTGCCCTAGCCTTAGGCTAGGTGAGCCCTAGCCTTAGACTAAGTCTAGGGGTGCCTGAGCCTAAGCCTAGGGGTGTCCTAGCCTAAGCCTAGGAGTGCCCTAGCCTAAGCCTAGGGGTGCCCTAGCCTTAGCCTAAGCCTAGGGTTGCCCTAGCCTAAGCCTAGGGGTGCCCTAGCCTTAGGCTAGGGGAGCCCAATCCTTAGCCTAAGTTTAGGGGTGCCCTAGCCTAAGCCTAGGGGTGCCCTAGCCTTAGACTAGGGAAGCCCTAGCCTTAGCCTAAGCCTAGGGGTGCCCTAGCCTCAGCTTAGTGGTGCCCTAACCTCAGCCTAGGGGTGCCCTAGCCTAAGCCTAGGGGTGCCGTAGCCCACGCCTAGGGGTGCCCTAGCCTAAGCCTAGTTGTGTCTTAAGCTAAGCCTAGGGGTGACCTAGCCTTAGCCTAAACCTAGGGGTGCCCTAGCCTGAGCCTTGGGGTGCCCTAGCCTTAGGCTAGGGAAGCCCTAGCCTTAGCCTAAGCCTAGGAGTGCCCTAGCCTTAGTCTAAGCCTAGGGGTGCCTTAGCCTTAGTCTAAGCCTAGGGGTGCCCTAGCCTAAGCCTAGGGGTGCCCTAGCCTAAGCCTAGGGGTGCCCTAGCCTTAGGCTAGGGGAGCCCTAGCCTTAGCCTAAGACTAGGGGTGCCCTAGCCTAAGCCTAGGGGTGCCCTAGCCTCAGCGTAGGGGTGCCCTAGCCTCAGCCTAGGGGTGCCCTAGCCTCAGCCTAGGGGTGCCCTAGCCTAAGCCTAAGGGTGCCCTAGCCTAAGCCTAGGGGTGCCCTAGCCTAAGCCTAGTTGTGCCTTAGCCTAAGCCTAGGGGTGACCTAGCCTTAGCCTATGCCTAGGGGTGCCCTAGCCTAAGCCTATGGGTGCCCTAGCCTGAGCCTAGGGGTGCTGTAGCCTTAGACTAGGGGAGCCGTAGCCTTAGCCTAAGGCTAGGGGTGCCCTAGCCTAAGCCTAGGTGTGCCCTAACCTAAGCGTAGGGGTGCCCTAGCCTAAGCCTAGGGGTGCCCTGGCCTAAGGCTAGCGGAGCCCTAGCCTAGGGCTCGGGAAGCCCTAGCCTAAGGCTAGGGGAGCCCTAGCCTTAGCCTAAGCCTAGGGGTGCCCTAGCCAAATCCTAGGGGTGCCCTAGCCTAAGCCTAGAGGTGCCCTAGCCTTAGGCTAGGGGAGCCCTAACCTTAGCGTAAGCCTAGTGGTGCCTTAGCCTAAGCCTTTTGGTGCCCTAGCCTAAGACTAGGGGTGCCCTAGCCTTAGGCTAGGGGAGCCCTAGCCTTAGCCTAACCCTAGGTGTGCCCTAGCCTAAATCTAGGGGTGCCCTAGCCTAAGCCTACGGGTGCCCAAGCCAAAGCCTATTGGTGCCCTAGCCTTAGGGTAGGGGAGCCCTAGCCTTAGCCTAGGAGTGCCCTAAACTTAGGCTAGGGGATCCCTAGCCTTAGCCTAAGCCTAGGGGTGCCCTAGCTTAAGCCTAGGGGTGCTCTAGCCTAAGCCAAGGGGTTCCCTAGCGAAAGTCTAGGGGTGCCCTAGCCTTAGGCTAGGGGCGCCCCAGCCTTAGCCTAAGCCGAGGGATGCCCTAGCCTAAGCCTAGGATGCCCTAGCCTAAGCTTAGAAGTTCCCTATCCTAAGCCTAGTGGTGCCCTAGCCAAATCCTAGGGGTGCCCTAGCCTAAGCCTAGGGGTGCCCTAGCCTAAGGCTAGTGGAGCCCTAGCCTTAGCCTAAGCCTACGAGTGCCCTAGCTTAAGCCTAGGGGTGCCCTAGCCTAAGCATAGGGGTGCCCTAGCCTAAGCCTAGTGGTGCCTTTGCCTAAGCCTTGGGGTGCCCTAGCCTAAGCCTAGGGGTGCCCTAGCCATAGGCTAGGGGAGCCCTTGCCTTAGCCTAAGCCTAGGGGTGCCCTAGCCTAAGACTAGGGGTGCCCTAACCTATGGCTAGGGGAGCCCTAGCCTTAGGCTAGGGGAGCCCTAGCCTTAGGCTAGGGGAGCCCTAGCCTTAGCCCAAGCCTTGGGGTGTCCTAACGTAAGACTAGGGGAGCCCTAGTCTAAGGCTAGGGGAGCCCTAGCCTTAACCTAAGCCTAGGTGTGCCCTAGGCTAAGGCTAGGGGAGCCCTAGCCTAAGGCTAGGGGAGCCCTTGCCTTAGCCTAAGACTATGGGTACCCTAGCCCAAGCTAGGGGAGCCCTAGCCTAAGGCTAGAGGAGCCCTAGCCTTAGCCTAAGCCTAGGTGTGCCCTAGCCTAACGCTAGGGGAGCCCTAGCCTAGGGTTCGGGGAGCACTAGCCTAAGCCTAGGGGAGCCCTAGCCTTAGCCTAAGTCTAGGGGTGCCCTAGCCTAAGCCTATGGAAGCCCTAGCCTAAGGCTAGGGGAGCCCTAGATAAGAGTAGGGGAGCCCTAGCCTTAGCCTAGGCCTAGGGGAGCCCTAGCCTAAAGCTAGGGGAGCCCTAGCCTTAGCCTAAGCCTAGGGGTGCCCTGGCCTAAGGATAGGGGAGCCCTAGCCTAAGGCTAGGGGAGTCCTGGCCTAAGACTATGGGTGCCCTGGCTTAAGGATAGGAGAGCCCTGGCCTAAACTTAGGGGTGCCCTAGCCTAAGGCTAGGGGAGCCCTAACCTAAGGCTACGGGAGCCCTAGCCTAATGCTAGGGGAGCCCTAGCCTTAGCCTAAGCTTAGGGGTGCCCTAGCCTAAGGCTATGGGTACCCGAGCCTAAGGTACGGGAGCACGAGCTTAAGGCTAGGGGAACCCGAGTCTAAGGCTAGGGGAGCCTTAGCCTAAGCCTAGTAGTGCCCTAGCCTAAGACTAGGAGAGCCCAAGCCTAAGGTTAGGGGAGCCCTAGCCTAAGCCTAAGCCTAGGGGTGCCCTAGCTTAAGGCTAGCGGAGCCCTAGCCTAGGGCTCGGGAAGCCCTAGCCTAAGGCTAGGGGAGCCCTAGCCTCAGCCTAAGCCTAGGGGTGCCCTAGCCTAAGGCTAGGGGAGCCCTCGCCTAGGGCTCGGAGAGCCCTACCCTAAGGCTAGGGGAGCCCTCGCCTTAGCATAAGCCTAGTGGTGCCCTAGCCTAAGCCTAGGGGTGCCCTAGCCTAAGCCTAGGGGTGCCCTAGCCTAAACCTAGGGGTGCCCTAGCCTAAACCTAGGGGTGCCCTAGCCTAAGCCTAGGGGTGCCCTAGCCTAAGCCTAGGGGAGCCCTAGCCTAAGGCTAGGGGAGCCCTAGCCTAAGGCTAGGGGAGCCCTAGCCTTAGCCTAGGGTATGGGTGCCCGAGCCTAAGGCTAAGGGAAGCCTAGCCTTAGCCTAAGCCTAGGGGAGCCCGAGCCTAAGGCTAGGGGAGCCCAAGCCTAACCCTAGGGGTGCAGTAGGCTAAGGGTAGGGGAGACCTAGCCTTAGCCTAAGCCTATGGGTGCCCTAGCCTAAGGCTAGAGGAGCCCTAACCTATGGCTAGGGGTGCCCTAGCCTTAGCCTAGGGGTGCCCTAGCCTGAGCCTAGGGGTGCCCTAGCCTTAGGCTAAGGGAGCCGTAGACTTAGCCTAATGCTAGGGGTTCCCTAGCCTAAGCCTAGGTGTGCCCTAACCTAAGCATAGGGGTGTCCTAGCCTAAGCTTAGGGGTGCCCTGGCCTAAGGCTAGCGGAGCCCTAGCCTAGGGCTCAGGAAGCCCTAGCCTAAGGCTAGGGGAGCCCTAGCCTTAGCCTAAGCCTAGGGGTGCCCTAGCCTAAGGCTAGTGGAGCTCCAGCCTAAGGCTACGGGAGCCCTAGATTAAGCCTAGGGGAGCCCTAGCCTTAGCCTAAGCCTAGGGGTGCCCTAGCCAAGGCTAGGGGAGCATTATCCTAAGCCTAGTGTATCCCTAGCCTTAGCCTAAGCCTAGGGGTGCCCTAGCCTCAGCTTTGGGGTGCCCTAGCCTAAGGCTAGGGGTGACCTAGCCTAAGCCTAGTGGTGCCTTAGAGTAAGCCTAGGGGTGACCTAGCCTTAGCCTAAGTCTAGGGGTGCCCTAGCCTAAGTCTAGGGGTGCCCTAGCCTTAGGCTAGGAGAGCCCTAGCCTTAGCCTAAGCCTAGGGGTGCCCTAGCCAAAGCCTAGGGGTGCCCTAGCCTAAGCCTAGAGGTGCCCTAGCCTTAGGCTAGGGGAGCCCTAACCTTAGCGTAAGCCTAGGGGTGCCTTAGCCTAAGCCTTGTGGTGCCCTAGCCTAAGACTAGGGGTGCCCTAGCCTAAGCCTAGGGGTGCCCTAGCCTGAGCCTAGGGGTGCCCTAGCCTTAGCCTAGGGGTGCCCTAGCCTGAGCCTAGGGGTGCCCTAGCCTTAGGCTAAGGGAGCCGTAGACTTAGCCTAATGCTAGGGGTTCCCTAGCCTAAGCCTAGGTGTGCCCTAACCTAAGCATAGGGGTGTCCTAGCCTAAGCTTAGGGGTGCCCTGGCCTAAGGCTAGCGGAGCCCTAGCCTAGGGCTCAGGAAGCCCTAGCCTAAGGCTAGGGGAGCCCTAGCCTTAGCCTAAGCCTAGGGGTGCCCTAGCCTAAGGCTAGTGGAGCTCCAGCCTAAGGCTACGGGAGCCCTAGATTAAGCCTAGGGGAGCCCTAGCCTTAGCCTAAGCCTAGGGGTGCCCTAGCCAAGGCTAGGGGAGCATTATCCTAAGCCTAGTGTATCCCTAGCCTTAGCCTAAGCCTAGGGGTGCCCTAGCCTCAGCTTTGGGGTGCCCTAGCCTAAGGCTAGGGGTGCCCTAGCCTAAGCCTAGTGGTGCCTTAGAGTAAGCCTAGGGGTGACCTAGCCTTAGCCTAAGTCTAGGGGTGCCCTAGCCTAAGTCTAGGGGTGCCCTAGCCTTAGGCTAGGAGAGCCCTAGCCTTAGCCTAAGCCTAGGGGTGCCCTAGCCAAAGCCTAGGGGTGCCCTAGCCTAAGCCTAGAGGTGCCCTAGCCTTAGGCTAGGGGAGCCCTAACCTTAGCGTAAGCCTAGGGGTGCCTTAGCCTAAGCCTTGTGGTGCCCTAGCCTAAGACTAGGGGTGCCGTAGCCTTAGGCTAGGGGAGCCCTAGCCTTAGCCTAACCCTAGGGGTGCCCTAGCCTAAATCTAGGGGTGCCCTAGCCTAAGCCTACGGTGCCCAAGCCAAAGTCTATTGGTGCCCTAGCCTTAGGGTAGGGGTGCCCTAGCCTAAGCCTAGGGGTTCCCTAGCCTAAGCCTAGGGGAGCCCTAGCCTAAGGCTAGGGGAGCCCTAGCCTTAGCCTAGGGTATGGGTGCCCGAGCCTAAGGCTAAGGGAAGCCTAGCCTTAGCCTAAGCCTAGGGGAGCCCGAGCCTAAGGCTAGGGGAGCCCAAGCCTAACCCTAGGGGTGCCCTAGGCTAAGGGTAGGGGAGACCTAGCCTTAGCCTAAGCCTATGGGTGCCCTAGCCTAAGGCTAGTGGAGCCCTAACCTATGGCTAGGGGAGCCCTAGCCTTAGCCTAAGCCTAAAGGTGCCCTAACCTAAGGCTAGGGGAGCACTAGCCTAAGGCTAGGGGAGCCCTAGCCTTAGCCCAAGCTTTGGGGTGGCCTAACGTAAGAGTAGGGGAGCCCTTGCCTAAGGCTAGGGGAGCCCTCGCCTTAGCCTAAGCCTAGGGGAGCCCTAGCCTAAGGTTAGGGGAGCCCTAGCCTTAGCCTAAGCCTAGAGGAGCCCTAGCCTAAGCCTAGGGGAGCCCTAGCCTAAGGCTAGGGGTGCCCTAGCCTAAGCCTAGGGGTGCCCTAGCCTGAGCCTAGGGGTGCTGTAGCCTTAGACTAGGGGAGCCGTAGCCTTAGCCTAAGGCTAGGGGTGCCCTAGCCTAAGCCTAGGTGTGCCCTAACCTAAGCGTAGGGGTGCCCTAGCCTAAGCCTAGGGGTGCCCTGGCCTAAGGCTAGCGGAGCCCTAGCCTAGGGCTCGGGAAGCCCTAGCCTAAGGCTAGGGGAGCCCTAGCCTTAGCCTAAGCCTAGGGGTGCCCTAGCCAAATCCTAGGGGTGCCCTAGCCTAAGCCTAGAGGTGCCCTAGCCTTAGGCTAGGGGAGCCCTAACCTTAGCGTAAGCCTAGTGGTGCCTTAGCCTAAGCCTTTTGGTGCCCTAGCCTAAGACTAGGGGTGCCCTAGCCTTAGGCTAGGGGAGCCCTAGCCTTAGCCTAACCCTAGGTGTGCCCTAGCCTAAATCTAGGGGTGCCCTAGCCTAAGCCTACGGGTGCCCAAGCCAAAGCCTATTGGTGCCCTAGCCTTAGGGTAGGGGAGCCCTAGCCTTAGCCTAGGAGTGCCCTAAACTTAGGCTAGGGGATCCCTAGCCTTAGCCTAAGCCTAGGGGTGCCCTAGCTTAAGCTTAGGGGTGCTCTAGCCTAAGCCAAGGGGTTCCCTAGCGAAAGTCTAGGGGTGCCCTAGCCTTAGGCTAGGGGAGCCCTAGCCTTAGCCTAAGCCGAGGGATGCCCTAGCCTAAGCCTAGGATGCCCTAGCCTAAGCTTAGAAGTTCCCTATCCTAAGCCTAGTGGTGCCCTAGCCAAATCCTAGGGGTGCCCTAGCCTAAGCCTAGGGGTGCCCTAGCCTAAGGCTAGTGGAGCCCTATCCTTAGCCTAAGCCTACGAGTGCCCTAGCTTAAGCCTAGGGGTGCCCTAGCCTAAGCATAGGGGTGCCCTAGCCTAAGCCTAGTGGTGCCTTTGCCTAAGCCTAGGGGTGCCCTAGCCTAAGCCTAGGGGTGCCCTAGCCATAGGCTAGGGGAGCCCTTGCCTTAGCCTAAGCCTAGGGGTGCCCTAGCCTAAGACTAGGGGTGCCCTAACCTATGGCTAGGGGAGCCCTAGCCTTAGGCTAGGGGAGCCCTAGCCTTAGGCTAGGGGAGCCCTAGCCTTAGCCCAAGCCTTGGGGTGTCCTAACGTAAGACTAGGGGAGCCCTAGTCTAAGGCTAGGGGAGCCCTAGCCTTAACCTAAGCCTAGGTGTGCCCTAGGCTAAGGCTAGGGGAGCCCTAGCCTAAGGCTAGGGGAGCCCTTGCCTTAGCCTAAGACTATGGGTACCCTAGCCCAAGCTAGGGGAGCCCTAGCCTAAGGCTAGAGGAGCCCTAGCCTTAGCCTAAGCCTAGGTGTGCCCTAGCCTAACGCTAGGGGAGCCCTAGCCTAGGGCTCGGGGAGCCCTAGCCTAAGCCTAGGGGAGCCGGAGCCTTAGCCTAAGCCTAGGGGTGACCTAGCCTAAGGCTAGGGGAGCTCGAGCCTAAGGCTACGTGGGCCCTAGCCTAAGCCTAGGGGAGCCCTAGACTTAGCCTAAGCCTAGGGGTGGCCTAGCCTCAGCTTTGGGGTGCCCTAGCCTAAGCTTAGGGTTGCCCTAGCCTAAGCCTAGGGGTGCCCTAGCCTAAGCCTAGTGGTGCCTTAGCATAAGCCTAGGGGTGACCTAGCCTTAGCCTAAGCCTAGGGGTGCCCTAGCCTAAGCCTAGGGGTGCCCTAGCCTAAGCCTTGGGGTGCCCTAGCCTTAGGCTAGGAGAGCCCTAGCCTTAGCCTAAGCCTAGGGGTTCCCTAGCCAAAGCCTAGGGTTGCCCTAGCCTAAGCCTAGAGGTGCCCTAGCCTTAGGCTAGGGGAGCCCTAACCTTAGCGTAAGCCTAGGGGTGCCTTAGCCTAAGCCTTGGGGTGCCCTAGCCTAAGCCTAGGGGTGCCCTAGCCTTACGCTAGGGGAGCCCTAGCCTTAGCCTAACCCTAGGGGTGCCCTAACCTAAATCTAGGGTTGCCCTAGCCTAAGCCTACGGGTGCCCTAGCCAAAGCCTAGGGGTGCCCTAGCCTTAGGCTAGGGCAGCCCTAGCCTAAGCCTAGGAGTGCCCTAACCTTAGGCTAGGGGATCCCTAGCCTTAGCCTAAGCCTACGGGTGCCCTAGCTTAAGCCTAGGGGTGCCCTAGCCTAAGCCTAGGGTTGCCCTAGCCTAAGCCTAGGGGTGCCTTTGCCTAAGACTAGGGGTGCCCTAGCCTAAGCCTAGGGGTGCCCTAGCCATAGGCTAGGGGAGCCCTTGCCTTAGCCTAAGCCTAGGCGTGCCCTAGCCTAAGACTAGGGGTGCCCTATACTAAGCCTAGGGGTGCCCTAGCCTAAGCCTAGGGGTGCCCTAGCCTAAGAATAGGGGTGCCCTATACTAAGCCTAGGGGTGCCCTACACTAAGCCTAGGGGTGCCCTAGCCTGAGGCTAGGTGAGCCCTCACGTTTGTCTAGCCTAGGATTGCCCTAGCCTAAGCCTAGGGGTGCCACAGCCTGAGCCTAGGGGTGCCCTATCCTGAGGATAGGGGAGGCCTAGTCTTAGCCTAAGCCTAGGAGTGCCCTAGCCTAAGCTAACGGATGCCCTAGCCTGAGTCTAGGGGTGCCCTTGCCTGAGGCTAGGGGAGCCGTTGCCTTAGCCTAAGTGTAGGGGTGCCCTAGCCTAAGCCTAGGGGTGCCCTAGCCTATGCCTAGGGGTGCCCTAGCCTTAGTATAGGGGTTACCTAGCCTAAGCCTAGGGGTGCCATAGCCTAAGCCTAGGTTAGCCCTAGCCTTAGCCTAAGCCTAGGGGTGCCCTAGCCTAAGCCTAGGGGTTGCCTAGCCTAAGCCTAGGGGTGCCCTAGCCTAAGCCTAGGGGTGCCCTAGCCTAAGCTTAGGGGTGCCATAGCCTGAGTCTAGGGGTGCACTAGCCTGAGGCTAGGGAAGCCGTAGCCTTAGCCTAAGCCTAGGGGAGCCCTATCTTAAGCCTAGGGTTGCCCTAGCCTAAGCGTAGGGGTGCCCTAGCCTAAGCCTAGAGGTGCCCTAGCCGTAGGGTAGGGGAGCCCTAGCCTTTTCCTAAGCCTAGGGGTGCCCTAGCCTAAGCCTCGGGGTGCCCTAGCCTGAGCCTAGGGGTGCCGTAGCCTTAGGCTAGGCGAGCCCTAGCCTTAGCCTAAGCCAAGGGGTGCCCTAGTTTAAGCCTAGGGGTGCCCTAGACTGATCCTATGGGAGCCCTAGCCTTAGCGTAAGCCTAGTCGTGCCCTATCCTGAGCCTAGGGGTGCCATAGCCTGAGCCTACGGGTGCCCTAGCCTGAGGCTAGGGGAGCCCTAGCCTTTGTCTAGCATAGGATTGCCCTAGCCTAAGCCTACGGTGCCATAGCCAGAGTCTAGGGGTGCCCCAGCCTTAGGCTAGGGGAGCCCTAGCCTAAGCCTAGGGGTGCCCTAGCCTAAGCCTAGGGGTGCCCTAGCCTAAGCCTAGGGGTGCCTTAGCCTAAGCCTAGGGGTGCCCTAGCCGTAGGAAAGGGGAGCCCTAGCCATAGCCTAAGCCTAGGTGTGCTCTAGCCTAAACCTAGGGGTGCCCTAGCCTAAGCTTAGGGGTGCTCTAGCCTAAGCCTATGGGTGCCCTAGCCTAAGCCTAGGAGGGTCCTAGCCTAAACCTAGGGGAGCCCTAGCCTTAGTCTAAGCCTAGGGGTGCCCTATCCTTAGGCTAGGGGAGTCCTCGCCTTAGCCGAAGCTTGGGGGTGCCCTAGCATAAACGTAGGGGTGCCCTAGCCTAAGCCTAGGGGTGCCCTAGCCAAGCCTAGGGACGCCCTAGTGTTAGGCTAGAGGAGCCCTAGCCTTAGACTAAGCCTAGGAGTGCCCTAGACTAAGCCTAGGGGTGCCCTAGCCTAAGCCTAGGGGTGCCCTAGCCTAAGTCTAGGGGTGCCTAGCCTAAGACTAGGAGTGCCCTAGCCTTAGGCTAGGGGAGCCCTAGACTTAGCCTAAGCCTAGGTGTGCCCCAGCCTAAGCCTAGGGGTGCCCTAGCCTACATCTAGGGGTGCCCAAGCCTAAGCATAGGGGTGCCATAACCTAAGCCTAGGGGTTCCATACCTAAGCCTAGGGGTGCCCTAGCCTAAGCCTAGGGGTGCCCTAGCCTTAGGCTAGGGAAGCCCTAGCCTTAGCATAAGCCTAGCGGTGCCCTAGCCTAAGCCTAATGGTGTCCTAGCATAAGTCTAGGGGTGCCCTAGCTTAAGCCTAGGGGTGCCCTAGCCTAAGCCTAGGGGTGCCCTAGTCTAAGCCTAAGGTGCCCTAGCCTTAGACTAGGGGAGCCCAAGCCTTAGATTAAGCCTAGGGGTGCCCTAGCCTAAGCCTAGGGGTGCTCTAGCCTAAGCCTATGGGTGCCCTAGCCTAAGCCTAGGAGGGTCCTAGCCTAAACCTAGGGGTGCCCTAGCCTTAGGCTTGGGGAGCCCTAGCCTTAGCCTAATCCTAGGGGTGCCCTAGCCTAAGCCTAGGGGTGCCCTAGCCCAAGCCTATGGGTGCCCTAGCCTTAGGCTAGGGGAGCCCTAGACTTAGCCTAAGCCTAGAGCTGCCGTAGCCTAATCCTAGGGGTGCCCTAGCCTAAGCCTAGGGGTGCCCAAGCCTAAGACTAGGGGTGCCCTAGCCTTAGGCTAGGGGAGCCCTAGACTTAGCCTAAGCCTAGGTGTGCCCCAGCCTAAGCCTAGGGGTGCCCTAGCCTACATCTAGGGGTGCCCAAGCCTAAGCATAGGGGTGCCATAACCTAAGCCTAGGGGTTCCATACCTAAGCCTAGGGGTGCCCTAGCCTAAGCCTAGGGGTGCCCTAGCCTTAGGCTAGGGAAGCCTTAGCCTTAGCCTAAGCCTAGCGGTGCCCTAGCCTAAGCCTAGTGGTGTCCTAGCCTAAGCCTAGGGGTGCCCTAGCTTAAGCCCAGGGGTGCCCTAGCCTAAGCCTATGGGTGCCCTAGTCTAAGCCTAAGGGTGCCCTAGCCTTGGACTAGGGGAGCCCAAGCCTTAGATTAAGCCTAGGGGTGCCCTAGCCTAAGCCTAGGGGTGCTCTAGCCTAAGCCTATGGGTGCCCTAGCCTAAGCCTAGGAGGGTCCTAGCCTAAACCTAGGGGTGCCCTAGCCTTAGGCTTGGGGAGCCCTAGCCTTAGCCTAATCCTAGGGGTGCCCTAGCCTAAGACAAGGGGTGCCCTAGCCCAAGCCTATGGGTGCCCTAGCCTTAGGTTAGGGGAGCCCTAGACTTAGCCTAAGCCTAGAGCTGCCATAGCCTAATCCTAGGGGTGCCCTAGCCTAAGCCTTGGGGTGCCCAAGCCTAAGCCTAGGGGTGCCCTAGCCTTAGGCTTGTGGAGCTCTAGCCTTAGCCTAAGCCTACGGGTGCCCTAGCTTAAGCCTAGGGGTGCCTTAGCCTAAGCCTAGGGGTGCCCTAGCCTAAGCCTATGGGTGCCTTTGCCTAAGCCTAGGAGTGCCCTAGCCTAAACCTAGGGGTGCCCTAGCCATAGGCTAGGGGAGCCCTTGCCTTAGCCGAAGCCTAGGGGTGCCCTAGCCTAAGACTAGGGGTGCCCTATACTAAGCCTAGGGGTGCCCTAGCCTAAGCCTAGGGGTGCCCTAGCCTTAGGCTAGGGGAGCCCTAGCCTTAGCCTAAGCCTAGGGGTGCCCTAGCCTAAGCCTAGGGGTGCCCTAGCCCAAGCCTATGGGTGCCCTTTCCTTAGGTTAGGGGAGCCCTAGACTTAGCCTAAGCCTAGAGCTGCCATAGCCTAATCCTAGGGGTGCCCTAGCCTAAGCCTTGGCGTGCCCAAGCCTAAGCCTAGGGGTGCCCTAGCCTTAGGCTAGGGGTGCCCTAGCCTAAGCCTAGGGCTGCCCTAGCCTAAGCCTAGGAGTGCCCTAGCCTAAGCCTAGGGGTGCCCTAACCAAAGCCTAGGGTGCCCTAGCCTAAGCGTAGAGGTGCCCTAGCCTTAGGCTAGGGGAGCCCTAACCTTAGCGTAAGCCTAGGGGTGCCTTAGCCTAAGCCTTAGGTTGCCCTAGCCTAAGCCTAGGGGTGCCCTAGCCTAAACCTAAGCCTAGGGGTGCCCTAGCCTTAGTCTAGGGGAGCCCTAGCCTTAGCATAAGCCTAGTCGTGCCCTATCCTGAGCCTAGGGGTGCCCTAGCCTGAGCCTACGGGTGCCCTAGCCTGAGGGTAGGGGAGCCCTAGCCTTTGTCTAGCATAGGATTGCCCTAGCCTAAGTCTACCGTGCCATAGCCTGAGTCTAGGGGTGCCCCAGCCTTAGGCTAGGGGAGCCCTAGCCTAAGCCTAGGGGTGCCCTAGCTTAAGCCTAAGGGTGCCCTAGCCTTAGGCTATGGGAGCCCTAGCCTTAGCCTAAGCCTAGGGGTGCCCTAGCCTAAGCCTAGGGTGCCCTAGCCTAAGCTTAGAAGTTCCATATCCTAAACCTAGTGGTGCCCTAGCCAAAGCCTAGGTGTGCCCTAGCCTAAGCCTAGGGGTGCCCTAGCCTTAGGCTTGTGGAGCCCTAGCCTTAGCCTAAGCCTACGGGTGCCCTAGCTTAAGCCTAGGGGTGCCCTAGCCTAAGCCTAGGGGTGCCCTAGCCTAAGCCTATGGGTGCTTTGCCTAAGCCTAGGAGTGCCCTAGCCTAAGCCTAGGGGTGCCCTAGCCATAGGCTAGGGGAGCCCTTGCCTTAGCCGAAGCCTAGGGGTGCCCTAGCCTAAGACTAGGGGTGCCCTATACTAAGCCTAGGGGTGCCCTAGCCTAAGCCTAGGGGTGCCCTAGCCTTAGGCTAGGGGAGCCCTAGCCTTAGCCTAAGCCTAGGGGTGCCCTAGCCTAAGCCTAGGGGTGCCCTAGCCTGAGGCTAGGGGAGCCCCCACGTTAGTCTAGCCTAGGATTACCCTAGCCTAAGCCTAGGGGTGCCATAGCCTGAGCCTAGGGGTGCCCTAGCCTGAGGATAGGGGAGCCCTAGACTTAGCCTAAGCCTAGGATTGCCCTAGCCTAAGCTAACGGGTGCCCTAGCCTGAGTCTAGGGGTGCCCTTGCCTGAGGCTAGGGGAGCCGTTGCCTTAGCCTAAGTGTAGGGGTGCCCTAGCCTAAGCCTAGGGGTGCCCTAGCCTTAGTATAGGGGTTTCCTAGCCTAAGCCTAGGGGGGCCCTAGCCTAAGCCTAGGGGTGGCCTAGCCTAAGCCTAGGCGTGCCCTAGCGTAAGCCTAGGGGTACCCTAGCCTAAGCTTAGAGGTGCCATAGCCTGAGTCTAGGGGTGCACTAGCGTGAGGCTAGGGAAGCCGTAGCCTTAGCCTAAGCCTAGGGGAGCCCTATCTTAAGCCTAGGGGTGCCCTAGCCTAAGCCTAGGGGTGCCCTAGCCTAAGCCTAGAGGTGCCCCAGCCGTAGGGTAGGGGAGCCCTAGCCTTTTCCTAAGCCTAGGGGTGCCCTAGCCTAAGCCTCGGGGTGCCCTAGCCTGAGCCTAGGGGTGCCATAGCCTTAGGCTAGGGGAGCCCTAGCCTTAGCCTAAGCCTAGGGGTGCCCTAGTTTAAGCCTAGGGGTGCCCTAGACTGGTCCTATGGGAGCCCTAGCCTCAGACTAAGCCTAGGATTGCCCTAGCCTAAGCTTAAGGGTGCCATAGCCTGAGTCTAGGGGTGCTCTAGCCTGAGGCTAGGGGAGCCGTTGCCTTAGCCTAAGTCTAAGGGTGCCCTAGCCTAAACCTACGGTTGCCCTAGCCTAAGCCTAGGGGTGCCCTAGCCTTAGGCTAGGGGAGTCCTCGCCTTAGCCGAAGCTTGGGGGTGCCCTAGCATAAACGTAGGGGTGCCCTAGCCTAAGCCTAGGGGTGCCCTAGCCAAGCCTAGGGACGCCCTAGTGTTAGGCTAGAGGAGCCCTAGCCTTAGCCTAAGCCTAGGAGTGCCCTAGACTAAGCCTAGGGGTGCCCTAGCCTAAGCCTAGGGGTGCCCTAGCCTAAGTCTAGGGGTGCCTAGCCTAAGACTAGGAGTGCCCTAGCCTTAGGCTAGGGGAGCCCTAGACTTAGCCTAAGCCTAGGTGTGCCCCAGCCTAAGCCTAGGGGTGCCCTAGCCTACATCTAGGGGTGCCCAAGCCTAAGCATAGGGGTGCCATAACCTAAGCCTAGGGGTTCCATACCTAAGCCTAGGGGTGCCCTAGCCTAAGCCTAGGGGTGCCCTAGCCTTAGGCTAGGGAAGCCCTAGCCTTAGCCTAAGCCTAGCGGTGCCCTAGCCTAAGCCTAGTGGTGTCCTAGCATAAGTCTAGGGGTGCCCTAGCTTAAGCCTAGGGGTGCCCTAGCCTAAGCCTAGGGGTGCCCTAGTCTAAGCCTAAGGGTGCCCTAGCCTTAGACTAGGGGAGCCCAAGCCTTAGATTAAGCCTAGGGGTGCCCTAGCCTAAGCCTAGGGGTGCTCTAGCCTAAGCCTATGGGTGCCCTAGCCTAAGCCTAGGAGGGTCCTAGCCTAAACCTAGGGGTGCCCTAGCCTTAGGCTTGGGGAGCCCTAGCCTTAGCCTAATCCTAGGGGTGCCCTAGCCTAAGACTAGGGGTGCCCTAGCCCAAGCCTATGGGTGCCCTAGCCTTAGGCTAGGGGAGCCCTAGACTTAGCCTAAGCCTAGAGCTCCCGTAGCCTAATCCTAGGGGTGCCCTAGCCTAAGCCTAGGGGTGCCCAAGCCTAAGAATAGGGGTGCCCTAGCCTTAGGCTAGGGGAGCCCTATACTTAGCCTAAGCCTAGGTGTGCCCCAGCCTAAGCCTAGGGGTGCCCTAGCCTACATCTAGGGGTGCCCAAGCCTAAGCATAGGGGTGCCATAACCTAAGCCTAGGGGTTCCATACCTAAGCCTAGGGGTGCCCTAGCCTAAGCCTAGGGGTGCCCTAGCCTTAGGCTAGGGAAGCCCTAGCCTTAGCCTAAGCCTAGCGGTGCCCTAGCCTAAGCCTAGTGGTGTCCTAGCCTAAGCCTAGGGGTGCCCTAGCTTAAGCCCAGGGGTGCCCTAGCCTAAGCCTATGGGTGCCCTAGTCTAAGCCTAAGGGTGCCCTAGCCTTGGACTAGGGGAGCCCAAGCCTTAGATTAAGCCTAGGGGTGCCCTAGCCTAAGCCTAGGGGTGCTCTAGCCTAAGCCTATGGGTGCCCTAGCCTAAGCCTAGGAGGGTCCTAGCCTAAACCTAGGGGTGCCCTAGCCTTAGGCTTGGGGAGCCCTAGCCTTAGCCTAATCCTAGGGGTGCCCTAGCCTAAGACTAGGGGTGCCCTAGCCCAAGCCTATGGGTGCCCTAGCCTTAGGTTAGGGGAGCCCTAGACTTAGCCTAAGCCTAGAGCTGCCATAGCCTAATCCTAGGGGTGCCCTAGCCTAAGCCTTGGGGTGCCCAAGCCTAAGACTAGGGTTGCCCTAGCCTTAGGCTTGTGGAACCCTAGCCTTAGCCTAAGCCTACGGGTGCCCTAGCTTAAGCCTAGGGGTGCCCTAGCCTAAGCCTCGGGGTGCCCTAGCCTAAGACTATGGGTGCCTTTGCCTAAGCCTAGGAGTGCCCTAGCCTAAGCCTAGGGGTGCCCTAGCCATAGGCTAGGGGAGCCCTTGCCTTAGCCGAAGCCTAGGGGTGCCCTAGCCTAAGACTAGGGGTGCCCTATACTAAGCCTAGGGGTGCCCTAGCCTAAGCCTAGGGGTGCCCTAGCCTTAGGCTAGGGGAGCCCTAGCCTTAGCCTAAGCCTAGGGGTGCCCTAGCCTAAGCCTAGGGGTGCCCTAGCCCAAGCCTATGGGTGCCCTTGCCTTAGGTTAGGGGAGCCCTAGACTTAGCCTAAGCCTAGAGCTGCCATAGCCTAATCCTAGGGGTGCCCTAGCCTAAGCCTTGGGGTGCCCAAGCCTAAGCCTAGGGGTGCCCTATCCTTAGGCTAGGGGTGCCCTAGCCTAAGCCTAGGGCTGCCCTAGCCTAAGCCTAGGAGTGCCCTAGCCTAAGCCTAGGGGTGCCCTAACCAAAGCCTAGGGTGCCCTAGCCTAAGCGTAGAGGTGCCCTAGCCTTAGGCTAGGGGAGCCCTAACCTTAGCGTAAGCCTAGGGGTGCCTTAGCCTAAGCCTTAGGTTGCCCTAGCCTAAGCCTAGGGGTGCCCTAGCCTAAACCTAAGCCTAGGGGTGCCCTAGCCTAAACCTAGGGGTGCCCTAGCCTTAGTCTAGGGGAGCCCTAGCCTTAGCATAAGCCTAGTCGTGCCCTATCCTGAGCCTAGGGGTGCCCTAGCCTGAGCCTACGGGTGCCCTAGCCTGAGGGTAGGGGAGCCCTAGCCTTTGTCTAGCATAGGATTGCCCTAGCCTAAGCCTACCGTGCCATAGCCTAAGCCTAGGGGTGCCCTAGCCTAAGCCTAGGGTGCCCTAGCCTAAGCTTAGAAGTTCCATATCCTAAACCTAGTGGTGCCCTAGCCAAAGCCTAGGTGTGCCCTAGCCTAAGCCTAGGGGTGCCCTAGCCTTAGGCTTGTGGAGCCCTAGCCTTAGCCTAAGCCTACGGGTGCCCTAGCTTAAGCCTAGGGGTGCCCTAGCCTAAGCCTAGGGGTGCCCTAGCCTAAGCCTATGGGTGCTTTGCCTAAGCCTAGGAGTGCCCTAGCCTAAGCCTAGGGGTGCCCTAGCCATAGGCTAGGGGAGCCCTTGCCTTAGCCGAAGCCTAGGGGTGCCCTAGCCTAAGACTAGGGGTGCCCTATACTAAGCCTAGGGGTGCCCTAGCCTAAGCCTAGGGGTGCCCTAGCCTTAGGCTAGGGGAGCCCTAGCCTTAGCCTAAGCCTAGGGGTGCCCTAGCCTAAGCCTAGGGGTGCCCTAGCCTGAGGCTAGGGGAGCCCCCACGTTAGTCTAGCCTAGGATTACCCTAGCCTAAGCCTAGGGGTGCCATAGCCTGAGCCTAGGGGTGCCCTAGCCTGAGGATAGGGGAGCCCTAGACTTAGCCTAAGCCTAGGATTACCGTAGCCTAAGCTAACGGGTGCCCTAGCCTGAGTCTAGGGATGCCCTTGCCTGAGGCTAGGGGAGCCGTTGCCTTAGCCTAAGTGTAGGGGTGCCCTAGCCTAAGCCTAGGGGTGCCCTAGCCTTAGTATAGGGGTTTCCTAGCCTAAGCCTAGGGGGGCCCTAGCCTAAGCCTAGGGGTGGCCTAGCCTAAGCCTAGGCGTGCCCTAGCGTAAGCCTAGGGGTACCCTAGCCTAAGCTTAGAGGTGCCATAGCCTGAGTCTAGGGGTGCACTAGCGTGAGGCTAGGGAAGCCGTAGCCTTAGCCTAAGCCTAGGGGAGCCCTATCTTAAGCCTAGGGGTGCCCTAGCCTAAGCCTAGGGGTGCCCTAGCCTAAGCCTAGAGGTGCCCCAGCCGTAGGGTAGGGGAGCCCTAGCCTTTTCCTAAGCCTAGGGGTGCCCTAGCCTAAGCCTCGGGGTGCCCTAGCCTGAGCCTAGGGGTGCCATAGCCTTAGGCTAGGGGAGCCCTAGCCTTAGCCTAAGCCTAGGGGTGCCCTAGTTTAAGCCTAGGGGTGCCCTAGACTGGTCCTATGGGAGCCCTAGCCTCAGACTAAGCCTAGGATTGCCCTAGCCTAAGCTTAGGGGTGCCATAGCCTGAGTCTAGGGGTGCTGTAGCCTGAGGCTAGGGGAGCCGTTGCCTTAGCCTAAGTCTAAGGGTGCCCTAGCCTAAACCTACGGTTGCCCTAACCTAAGCCTAGGGGTGCCCTAGCCTTAGGCTAGGGGTTCCCTAGCCTAAGCCTATGGGTTCCCTAGCCTAAGCCTAGGGGTGCCCTAGCCTAAAACTAGGGGTGCCCTAGCCTTAGTCTCAGGTAGCCCTAGCCTTAGCGTAAGCCTAGTCGTGCCCTATCCTGAGCCTAGGGGTGCCCTAGCCTGAGCCTACGGGTGCCCTAGCCTGAGGCTAGGGGAGCCCTAGCCTTTGTCTAGCATAGGATTGCCCTAGCCTAAGCCTACGGTGCCATAGCCTGAGTCTAGGGGTGCCCCAGCCTTAGGCTAGGGGAGCCCTAGCCTAAGCCTAGGGGTGCCCTAGCCTAAGCCTAGGGGTGCCCTAGCCTAAGCCTAAGGGTGCCTTAGCCTAAGCCTAGGGGTGCCCTAGCCTAAGCCTAGGGGTGCCCTAGCCTAAGCTTAGGGGTGCACTAGCATGAGTCTAGGGGTGCACTAGCATGAGGCTAGGGAAACCGTAGCCTTAGCCTAAGCCTAGGGGAGCCCTATCTTAAGCCTGGGGGTGCCCTAGCCTAAGCCTAGGGGTGCCCTAGCCTAAGCCTAGAGGTGCGCTAGCCGTAGGGTAGTGGAGCCCTAGGCTTTTCCTAAGCCTAGGGGTGCCCTAGCCTAAGCCTCAGGGTGCCCTAGCCTGAGCCTAGGGGTGCCGTAGCCTTAGGCTAGGGGAGCCCTAGCCTTAGCCTAAGCCTAGGGGTGCCCTAGTTTAAGCCTAGGGGTGCCCTAGACTGATCCTATGGGAGCCCTAGCCTTAGCCTAAGCCTAGGATTGCCCTAGCCTAAGCTTAGGGGTGCCCTAGCCTGAGTCTAGGGGTGCCCTAACCTGAGGCTAGGGGAGCCGTTGCCTTAGCCTAAGTCTAAGGGTGCCCTAGCCTAAACCTACGGTTGCCCTAGCCTAAGCCTAGGGGTGCCCTAGCCTTAGGCTAGGGGTTCCCTAGCCTAAGCATAGGGGTGCCGTAACCTAAACCTAGGGTTGCCCTAGCCTTAGTCTAGGGGAGCCCTAGCCTTAGCGTAAGCCTAGTCGTGCCATATCCTTAGCCTAGGGGTTCCCTAGCCTGAGACTACAGGTGCCCTAGCCTGAGGCTAGGGGAGCCCTAGCCTTTTTCTAGCATAGGATTGCCCTAGCCTAAGCCTACGGTGTCATAGCCTGAGTCTAGGGGTGCCCCAGCCTTAGGCTAGGGCAGCCCTAGCCTAAGCCTAGGGGTGCCCTAGCCTAAGTCTAGGGTTGCCCTAGCCTAAGCCTAGGGGTGCCTTAGCCTAAGCCTAGGGGTGCCCTAGCCGTAGGAAAGGGGAGCCCTAGCCATAGCCTAAGCCTAAGTGTGCTCTAGCCTAAACCTAGGGGTGCCCTAGCCTAAGCCTAGTGGTGTCCTAGCCTAAGCCTAGGGGTGCCCTAGCTTAAGCCTAAGGGTGCCCTAGCCTTAGACTAGGGGAGCCCAAGCCTTAGTCAAAGCCTAGGGGTGCCCTATCCTTAGGCTAGGGTAGTCCTCGCCTTAGCCGAAGCTTGGGGGTGCCCTAGCCTAAACGTAGGGGTGCCCTAGCCTAAGCCTAGGGTTGCCCTAGCCTAAGCCTAGGGGTGCCCTAGCCAAGCCTAGGGATGCCCTAGTGTTAGGCTAGAGGAGCCCTAGCCTTAGCCTAAGCCTAGGGGTGCCCTAGCCTAAGCCTAGGGGTGCCCTAGCCTAAGCCTAGGGTTGCCCTAGCCTAAGCCTAGGTGTGCCCCAGCCTAAGCCTAGGGGTGCCCTAGCCTACATCTAGGGGTGCCCTAGCCTAAGCATAGGGGTGCTATAACCTAAGCCTAGGGGTTCCATACCTAAGCCTAGGGGTGCCCTAGCCTAAGCCTAGGGGTGCCCTAGCCTTAGGCTATGGAAGCCCTAGCCTTAGCCTAAGCCTAGCGGTGCCCTAGCCTAAGCCTAGTGGTGTCCTAGCCTAAGCCTAGGGGTGCCCTAGCTTAAGCCTAAGGGTGCCCTAGCCTTAGACTAGGGGAGCCCAAGCCTTAGCCTAAGCCTAGGGGTGCCCTAGCCTAAGCCTAGGGGTGCTCTAGCCTAAGCCTACGGGTGTCCTAGCCTAGGCCTAGGAGGGTCCTAGCCTAAACCTAGGGGTGCCCTAGCCTTAGGCTCAGGGAGCCCTAGCCTTAGCCCAAGCCTAGGGGTGCTCTAGCCTAAGCCTACGGGTGCCCTAGCCTAAGCCTAGGAGTGCCCTGGCCTAAGACTAGGGGTGCCCTAACCAAAGCCTAGGGTGCCCTAGTCTAAGCGTAGAGGTGCCCTAGCCTTAGGCTAGAGAAACCCTAGCCTTAGCGTAAGCATATGGGTGCCATAACCTAAGCCTAGGGGTTCCATACCTAAGCCTAGGGGTGCCCTAGCCTAAGCCTAGGGGTGCCCAAGCCTTAGGCTAAGGAAGCCCTAGCCTTATCCTAAGCATAGCAGTGCCCTAGCCTAAGCCTAGTGGTGTCCTAGCCTAAGCCTAGGGGTGCCCTAGCTTAAGCCTAGGGGTGCCCTAGCCTAAGCCTAGGGGTGCCCTAGTCTAAGCTTAAGGGTGCCCTAGCCTTAGACTAGGGGAGCCCAAGCCTTAGCCTAAGCCTAGGGGTGCCCTAGCCTAAGCCTAGGGGTGTTCTAGCCTAAGCCTACGGGTGCCCTAGCCTAAGCCTAGGAGGGTCCTAGCCTAAACCTAGGGGTGCCTTAGCCTTAGGCTCGGGTAGCCCTAGCCTTAGCCTAATCCTAGGGGTGCCCTAGCCTAAGCCTAGGGGTGCCCTAGCCCAAGCCTATGGGTGCCCTAGCCTTAGGCTAGGGGAGCCCTAGGCTTAGCCTAAGCCTAGGGCTGCCCTAGCCTAATCCTAGGGGTGCCCTAGCCTAAGCCTAGGTGTGCCCAAGCCTAAGCCTAGGGGTGCCCTAGCCTTAGGCTAGGGGAGCCCTAGCCTTAGCCTAAGCCTAGGGGTGCCCTAGCCTAAGCCTAGGGGTGCCCTAGCCTAAGCCTAGGGCTGCCCTAGCCTAAGCCTAGGAGTGCCCTAGCCTAAGCCTAGGGGTGCCCTAACCAAAGCCTAGGGTGCCTTAGCCTAAGAATAGAGGTGCCCTAGTCTTAGGCTAGGGGAGCCCTAACGTTAGCGTAAGCCAGGGGTGCCTTAGCCTAAGCCTAGGGCTGCCCTAGCCTAATCCTAGGGGTGCCCTACCCTAAGCCAAAGGGTGCCCAAGCCTAAGCCTAGGGGTGCCCTAGCCTAAGCCTAGGGGTGCCCTAGCCTAAACCTAAGCCTAGGGGTGCCCTAGCCTAAGTCTAGAGGTGCCCTAGCCTAAGCCTACGTGTGCCCTAGCCTAAGCCTAGGAGTGCCCTAGCCTTAGGCTAGGGGATCCCTAGCCTTAGCCTAAGCCTAGGGGTACCCTAGCTTAAGCCTAGGAGTGCCCTAACCTAAGCCTAGGGATGCCCTAAATTAAGCCTAGGGGTGCCCTAGCCTTAGGCTAGGAGAGCCCTAGCCTTAGCCTAAGCCTAGGGGTGCCCTAGCCAAAGCCTAGGGGTGCCCTAGACTAAACTTAGAAGTTCCCTATCCTAAGCCTACGGGTGCCCTAGCCAAAGTCTAGGGGTGCCCTAGCCTTAGGCTAGGGGTGCACTAGCCTTAGCCTAAGCCTACGGGTGCCCTAGCTTAAGCCTAGGGGTGCCCTAGCCTTAGGTTAGGGGAGCCCTAGCTTTAGCCTAAGCCTAGGGGTTCCCTAGCCTAAGCCTAGAGTTGCCCTAGCCTTAGGCTTGGGTAGCCCTAACCTTAGCCTAAGCCTACAGGTGCCCTAGCTTAAGCCTAGGGGTGTCCTAGCCTTAGGCTAGGGGAGCCCTAGCCTTAGCCTAAGTCTTGGGGTGCCCTAGACTAAGCCTAGTGGTGCCTTTGCCTAAGCCTAGGGGTGACCTAGCCTTAGCCGAAGCCTAGGGGTGCCCTTGCCTAAACCTAGGGGTGCCCTAGCCTAAGCCTAGGGGTGCCCTAGCCTAAGCCTAGGGGTGCCCTAGCCTAAGACTAGGGGTGCCCTAGCCTTAGGCTAGGAGAGCCCTAGCCTTAGCCTAAGCCTAGGGGTGCCCTAGCCAAAGCCTGGGGGTGCCCTAGCCTAAGGCTAGAGGTGCCCTAGTCTTAGATTTGGGGAGCCCTAACCTTAGCGTAAGCCTAGGGGTGCCTTAGCGTAAGCCTTGGGGTGCCCTAGCCTAAGCCTAGTGGTGCCTTTGCCTTAGCCTAGGGGTGCCCTAGCCAAAGCCTAGGGGTGCTCTAGCCTTAGGCTCGGGAAGCCTAGCCTTAGCCTAAGCCTAGGCGTGCCCTAGCCTAAGCCTAGGGGTGCCCTAGCCTAATCCAAGGGGTGCCCTAGCCTAAGTCTAGGGATGCCCTAGCCTGAGTCTAAGGGTGCCCTAGCCTGAGCCTACGGGTGCCCTTGCCTGAAGCTAGGGGAGCCCTAACGTTAGTCTAGCCTAGGATTGCCCTAGCCTAAACCTAGGGGTGCCATAGCCTGAGTCTAGGGGTGCACTAGCCTGAGGCAAGGGGAGCCGCAGCCTTAGCCTAAGCCTAGGGGAGCCCTAGCCTAAGACTAGGGGTGCCCTAGCCTAAGACTTGGGGTGCCCTAGCCTTAGACTAGGGGAGCCCTAACCTGAGCCTAGGGGTGCCCTAGCCTGAGGAAAGGGGAACCCTAGACTTAGCCTAAGCCTAGGATTGTCCTAGCCTAAGGTAACGGGTGCCCTAGCCTGAGTCTAGGGGTGCCCTTGCCTGAGGCTAGGGGAGCCGTTGCCTTAGCCTAAGTGTAGGGGTGCCCTAGCCTAAGACTAGGGGTGCCCTAGGCTAAGCCAAGGGGTGCCCTAGCCTTAGTCTAGGGGTTCCCTAGCCAAAGCCTTGGGGTGCCCTAGCCTAAGCCTAGGTTAGCCCTAGCCTTAGCCTAAGCCTAGGGGTGCTCTAGCCTAAGCCTAGGGGTACTCTAGCCTTAGGCTAGGGGAGCCCTAGCCTTAGCCTAAGCCTAGGGGTGCCCTAGCCTAAGCCTAGGGGTGCCCTAGCCTAAGCCTAGGGGTGCCCTAGCCTAAGCTTAGGGGTGCCATTGCCTGAGTCTAGGGGTGCACAATGAGGCTTGGGGAGCCGTAGCCTTAGCCTAACTCTAGGGGAGCCCTTGCTTAAGCCTAGGGGTGCCCTAGCCTAAGCCTAGGGGTGCCCTAGCCTAAGCCTAGAGGTGCCCTAGCCTGAGCCCAGGGGTGCCGTAGCCTTAGGCTAGGGGAGCCCAAGCCTTAGCCTAAGCCTAGAGGTGCCCTAGTCTAAGCCTAGGGGTGCCCTAGCCTGAGCCTAGGGGTGCCCTAGCCTGAGGATAGGGGAGCCCTAGACTTAGCCTAAGCCTAGGATTGTCCTAGCCTAAGCTAACGGGTGCCCTAGCCTGAGTCTAAGGGTGCCCTTGCCTGAGGCTAGGGGAGTCGTTGCCTTAGCCTAAGTGTAGGGGTGCCCTAGCCTAAGCCTAGGGGTGCCCTAGCCTAAGCCTAGGGGTGCCCTAGCCTTAGTGTAGGGGTTCCCTAGCCTAAGCCTAGGGGTGCCCTAGCCTAAGCCTAGGTTAGCCCTAGCCTTAGCCTAAGCCTAGGGGTGCCCTAGCCTAAGCCTAGGGATGTCCTACCCTTAGCCTAGGGGTGCCCTAGCTTAAGCCTATGGGTGCTCTAGCCTTAGGCTAGGGGATCCCTAGCCTTAGCCTAAGCCTACGGGTGCCCTAGCCTAAGCCTAGGGGTGCCTTTTCCTAAGCTTAGGGGTGCCCTAGCTTAAGCCTAGGGGTGCTCTAGCTTTAGGCTACGGAAGCCTAGCCTTAGCCTAAGCCTAGGCGTGCCCTAGCCTAAGCCTAGGGGTGCCCAGCCTAATCCAAGGGGTGCCCTAGCCTAAGTCTAGGGATGTCCTAGCCTGAGTCTAAGTGTGCCCTAGCCTGAGCCTACGCGTGCCCTAGCTTGAAGCTAGGGGAGCCCTAACGTTAGTCTAGCCTAGGATTGCCCTAGCCTAAGTCTAGGGGTGCCATAGCCTGAGTCTAGGGGTGCACTAGCCTGAGGCAACGGGAGCCGCAGCCTTAGCCTAAGCCTAGGGGAGCCCTAGCCTAAGACTAGGGGTGCCCTAGCCTATGCCTTGGGGTGCCCTAGCTTTAGGTTAGGGGAGCCCTAGCCTGAGCCTAGGGGTGCCCTAGCCTGAGGATAGGGGAGTCCTAGACTTAGCCTAAGCCTAGGATTGTCCTAGCCTAAGGTAACGGGTGCCCTAGCCTGAGTCTAGGGGTGCCCTTGCCTGAGGCTAGGGGAGCCGTTGCCTTAGCCTAAGTGTAGGGGTGCCCTAGCTTAAGACTAGGGGTGCCCTAGCCTAAGCCTAGGAGTGCCCTAGCCTAAGCCTAGGGGTGCCCTAACCAAAGCCTAGGGTGCCTTAGCCTAAGCATAGAGGTGCCCTAGTCTTAGGCTAGGGGAGCCCTAACGTTAGCGTAAGCCAGGGGTGCCTTAGCCTAAGCCTAGGGCTGCCCTAGCCTAATCCTAGGGGTGCCCTACCCTAAGCCAAAGGGTGCCCAAGCCTAAGCCTAGGGGTGCCCTAGCCTAAGCCTAGGGGTGCCCTAGCCTAAACCTAAGCCTAGGGGTGCCCTAGCCTAAGTCTAGAGGTGCCCTAGCCTAAGCCTACGTGTGCCCTAGCCTAAGCCTAGGAGTGCCCTAGCCTTAGGCTAGGGGATCCCTAGCCTTAGCCTAAGCCTAGGGGTACCCTAGCTTAAGCCTAGGAGTGCCCTAACCTAAGCCTAGGGATGCCCTAAATTAAGCCTAGGGGTGCCCTAGCCTTAGGCTAGGAGAGCCCTAGCCTTAGCCTAAGCCTAGGGGTGCCCTAGCCAAAGCCTAGGGGTGCCCTAGACTAAACTTAGAAGTTCCCTATCCTAAGCCTACGGGTGCCCTAGCCAAAGTCTAGGGGTGCCCTAGCCTTAGGCTAGGGGTGCACTAGCCTTAGCCTAAGCCTACGGGTGCCCTAGCTTAAGCCTAGGGGTGCCCTAGCCTTAGGTTAGGGGAGCCCTAGCTTTAGCCTAAGCCTAGGGGTTCCCTAGCCTAAGCCTAGAGTTGCCCTAGCCTTAGGCTTGGGTAGCCCTAACCTTAGCCTAAGCCTACAGGTGCCCTAGCTTAAGCCTAGGGGTGTCCTAGCCTTAGGCTAGGGGAGCCCTAGCCTTAGCCTAAGTCTTGGGGTGCCCTAGACTAAGCCTAGTGGTGCCTTTGCCTAAGCCTAGGGGTGACCTAGCCTTAGCCGAAGCCTAGGGGTGCCCTTGCCTAAACCTAGGGGTGCCCTAGCCTAAGCCTAGGGGTGCCCTAGCCTAAGCCTAGGGGTGCCCTAGCCTAAGACTAGGGGTGCCCTAGCCTTAGGCTAGGAGAGCCCTAGCCTTAGCCTAAGCCTAGGGGTGCCCTAGCCAAAGCCTGGGGGTGCCCTAGCCTAAGGCTAGAGGTGCCCTAGTCTTAGATTTGGGGAGCCCTAACCTTAGCGTAAGCCTAGGGGTGCCTTAGCGTAAGCCTTGGGGTGCCCTAGCCTAAGCCTAGTGGTGCCTTTGCCTTAGCCTAGGGGTG
Organism: Tenrec ecaudatus; assembly: GCF_050624435.1. Taxonomy (NCBI): domain Eukaryota; kingdom Metazoa; phylum Chordata; class Mammalia; order Afrosoricida; family Tenrecidae; genus Tenrec; species Tenrec ecaudatus. The sequence goes on along the minus strand of NW_027457910.1, from coordinate 68,698 downwards.
CCCTAGCCAAAGCCTAGGGGTGCTCTAGCCTTAGGCTCGGGAAGCCTAGCCTTAGCCTAAGCCTAGGCGTGCCCTAGCCTAAGCCTAGGGGTGCCCTAGCCTAATCCAAGGGGTGCCCTAGCCTAAGTCTAGGGATGCCCTAGCCTGAGTCTAAGGGTGCCCTAGCCTGAGCCTACGGGTGCCCTTGCCTGAAGCTAGGGGAGCCCTAACGTTAGTCTAGCCTAGGATTGCCCTAGCCTAAACCTAGGGGTGCCATAGCCTGAGTCTAGGGGTGCACTAGCCTGAGGCAAGGGGAGCCGCAGCCTTAGCCTAAGCCTAGGGGAGCCCTAGCCTAAGACTAGGGGTGCCCTAGCCTAAGCCTTGGGGTGCCCTAGCCTTAGACTAGGGGAGCCCTAACCTGAGCCTAGGGGTGCCCTAGCCTGAGGAAAGGGGAACCCTAGACTTAGCCTAAGCCTAGGATTGTCCTAGCCTAAGGTAACGGGTGCCCTAGCCTGAGTCTAGGGGTGCCCTTGCCTGAGGCTAGGGGAGCCGTTGCCTTAGCCTAAGTGTAGGGGTGCCCTAGCCTAAGACTAGGGGTGCCCTAGGCTAAGCCAAGGGGTGCCCTAGCCTTAGTCTAGGGGTTCCCTAGCCAAAGCCTTGGGGTGCCCTAGCCTAAGCCTAGGTTAGCCCTAGCCTTAGCCTAAGCCTAGGGGTGCTCTAGCCTAAGCCTAGGGGTACTCTAGCCTTAGGCTAGGGGAGCCCTAGCCTTAGCCTAAGCCTAGGGGTGCCCTAGCCTAAGCCTAGGGGTGCCCTAGCCTAAGCCTAGGGGTGCCCTAGCCTAAGCTTAGGGGTGCCATTGCCTGAGTCTAGGGGTGCACAATGAGGCTTGGGGAGCCGTAGCCTTAGCCTAACTCTAGGGGAGCCCTTGCTTAAGCCTAGGGGTGCCCTAGCCTAAGCCTAGGGGTGCCCTAGCCTAAGCCTAGAGGTGCCCTAGCCTGAGCCCAGGGGTGCCGTAGCCTTAGGCTAGGGGAGCCCAAGCCTTAGCCTAAGCCTAGAGGTGCCCTAGTCTAAGCCTAGGGGTGCCCTAGCCTGAGCCTAGGGGTGCCCTAGCCTGAGGATAGGGGAGCCCTAGACTTAGCCTAAGCCTAGGATTGTCCTAGCCTAAGCTAACGGGTGCCCTAGCCTGAGTCTAAGGGTGCCCTTGCCTGAGGCTAGGGGAGTCGTTGCCTTAGCCTAAGTGTAGGGGTGCCCTAGCCTAAGCCTAGGGGTGCCCTAGCCTAAGCCTAGGGGTGCCCTAGCCTTAGTGTAGGGGTTCCCTAGCCTAAGCCTAGGGGTGCCCTAGCCTAAGCCTAGGTTAGCCCTAGCCTTAGCCTAAGCCTAGGGGTGCCCTAGCCTAAGCCTAGGGATGTCCTACCCTTAGCCTAGGGGTGCCCTAGCTTAAGCCTATGGGTGCTCTAGCCTTAGGCTAGGGGATCCCTAGCCTTAGCCTAAGCCTACGGGTGCCCTAGCCTAAGCCTAGGGGTGCCTTTTCCTAAGCTTAGGGGTGCCCTAGCTTAAGCCTAGGGGTGCTCTAGCTTTAGGCTACGGAAGCCTAGCCTTAGCCTAAGCCTAGGCGTGCCCTAGCCTAAGCCTAGGGGTGCCCAGCCTAATCCAAGGGGTGCCCTAGCCTAAGTCTAGGGATGTCCTAGCCTTAGTCTAAGTGTGCCCTAGCCTGAGCCTACGCGTGCCCTAGCTTGAAGCTTGGGGAGCCCTAACGTTAGTCTAGCCTAGGATTGCCCTAGCCTAAGTCTAGGGGTGCCATAGCCTGAGTCTAGGGGTGCACTAGCCTGAGGCAACGGGAGCCGCAGCCTTAGCCTAAGCCTAGGGGAGCCCTAGCCTAAGACTAGGGGTGCCCTAGCCTATGCCTTGGGGTGCCCTAGCTTTAGGTTAGGGGAGCCCTAGCCTGAGCCTAGGGGTGCCCTAGCCTGAGGATAGGGGAGTCCTAGACTTAGCCTAAGCCTAGGATTGTCCTAGCCTAAGGTAACGGGTGCCCTAGCCTGAGTCTAGGGGTGCCCTTGCCTGAGGCTAGGGGAGCCGTTGCCTTAGCCTAAGTGTAGGGGTGCCCTAGCTTAAGACTAGGGGTGCCCTAGCTTAAGCCTAGGGGAGCCCTAGCCTTAGCCTAAGCTAGGGGTGCCCTAGCCTAAGCCTATGGGTGCCCTAGCCTAAGCCTAATGGTGCCCTAGCCTAAGCTTAGGGGTGCCATAGCCTGAGTCTAGGGGTGCACTATGAGGCTTGGCGAGCCGTAGCCTTAGCCTGACCCTAGGGGAGCCCTAGCTTAAGCCTAGGGGTGCCCTAGCCTAAGCCTAGGGGTGCCCTAGCCTGAGCCTAGGGGTGCCGTAGGCTTAGGCTAGGGGAGCCCAAGTCTTAGCCTAAGCCTAGGGGTGCCCTAGTCTAAGCCTAGGGGTGCCCTAGCCTGAGCCTAGGGGAGCCCTAGCCTTAGCCTAAGCCTAGGATTGCCCTAGCCTAAGCTTAGGGGTGCCCAAGCCTGAGTCTAGGGGTGCACTAGCCTGAGGCAAGGGGAGCCGCAGACTTAGCCTAAGCTTAGGGGAGCCCTAGCCTAAGCCTAGGGGTGCCCTAGCCTAAGCCTAGGGGTGCCCTAGCCTTAGGCTAGGGGAGCCCTAGCCTTAGGCTAGGGGAGCCCAAGCCTGAGGATAGGGGAGCCCTAACCTGAGGATCGGGGAGCCCTAGACTTAGCCTAAGCCTAGGATTGTCCTAGCCTAAGCTAACGGGTGCCCTAGCCTGAGTCTAAGGGTGCCCTTGCCTGAGGCTAGGGGAGTCGTTGCCTTAGCCTAAGTGTAGGGGTGCCCTAGCCTAAGCCTAGGGGTGCCCTAGCCTAAGCCTAGGGGTGCCCTAGCCTAAGCCTAGGTTAGCCCTAGCCTTAGCCTAAGCCTAGGGGTGCCCTAGCCTAAGCCTAGGGATGGCCTACCCTTAGCCTAGGGGTGCCCTAGCCTAAGCCTAGGGGTGCTCTAGCCTTAGGCTAGGGGATCCCTAGCCTTAGCCTAAGCCTATGGGTGCCTTAGCCTAAGCCTAGGCGTGCCCTTGCCTAAGCCTAGGGGTGCCCTAGCCTAATCCAAGGGGTGCCCTAGCCTAAGTCTAGGGATGCCCTAGCCTGAGTCTAAGCGTGCCCTAGCCTGAGCCTACGGGTGCCCTAGCCTGAAGCTAGGGGAGCCCTAAAGTTAGTCTAGCCTAGGATTGCCCTAGCCTAAGCCTAGGGGTTCCATAGCCTGAGTCTAGGGGTGCACTAGCCTGAGGCAAGGGGAGCCGGAGCCTTAGCCTAAGCCTAGGGGAGCCCTAGCCTAAGACTAGGGGTGCCGTAGCCTAAGCCTTGGGGTGCCCTAGCCTTAGGCTAGGGGAGCCCTAGCCTGAGCCTAGGGGTGCCCTAGCCTGAGGATAGGGGAGCCCTAGACTTAGCCTAAGCCTAGGATTGTCCTAGCCTAAGCTAAAGGGTGCCCTTGCCTGAGGCTAGGGGAGCCGTTGCCTTAGCCTAAGTGTAGGGGTGCCCTAGCCTAAGACTAGGGGTGCCCTTGCCTGAGGCTAGGGGAGCCGTTGACTTAGCCTAAGCCTAGGGGTGCCCTAGCCTTAGTCTAGGTGTTCCCTAGCCTAAACCTAGGGGTGCCCTAGCCTAAGCCTAGGTTAGCCCTAGCGTTATCCTAAGCCTAGGGGTGCCCTAGCCTAAGCCTAGGGATGGCCTACCCTAAGCCTAGGGGTGCCCTAGCCTAAGCCTAGGGGTGCTCTAGCCTTAGGCTAGGGGAGCCCTAGCCTTAGCCTAAGCCAAGGGGTGCCCTAGCCTAAGCCTAGGGGTGCCCTAGCCTTAGTGTAGGGGTTCCCTAGCCTAACCCTAGGGGTGCCCTAGCCTAAGACTAGGTTAGCCCTAGCCTTAGCCTAAGCCGAGGGGTGCCCTAGCCTAAGCCTGGGGATGGCCTACCCTTAGCCTAGGGGTGCCCTAGCCTAAGCCTAAGGGTGCTCTAGCCTTAGGCTAGGGGATCCCTAGCCTTAGCCTAAACCTACGGGTACCTAGCCTAAGCCTAGGAGTGCCCTATCCTTAGGCTAGGGGATCCCTAGACTTAGCCTAAGCCTAGGGGTGCCCTAGCTTAAGCCTAGGGGTGCCCTAGACTAAGCCTAGGGGTGCCCTAGCCTAAGCCTAGGGGTGCCCTAGCCTTAGGCTAGGGGAGCCCTAGCCTTAGCCTAAGCGTAGGGGTGCACTAGCCTAAGCCTAGGTGTGCCCTAGCCTAAGCTTAGAAGTTCCCTATCCTAAGCCTAGGGGTTCCCTAGCCAAAGCCTAGGGGTGCCCTAGCCTAAGCCTTGGGTTGCCCTAGCCTAAGCCTAGGGGTGCCCTAGCCTAAGCCTAGGGGTGCCCTAGCCTAAGTCTAGAGGTGCCCTAGCCTAAGCCTACGGGTGCCCTAGCCTAAGCCTAGGGATGCCCTAGCCTAAGCCTACGGGTGCCCTAGCCTAAGCCTAGGGGTGCCTTTGCCTAAGCCTAGGGGTGCCCTAGCCTAAGCCTAGGGGTGCCTTTTCCTAAGCCTAGGGGTACCCTAGCCTAAGCCTAGGGGTGCTCTAGCCTTAGGCTAGGGGAGCCTAGTCTTAGCCTAAGCCTAAGCGTGCCCTAGCCTAAGCCTAGGGGTGCCCTAGCCTAATCCTAGGGGTGCCCTAGCCTGAGTCTAGGGGTGCCCTAGCCTGAGTCTAAGGGTGCCCTAGCCTGAGCCTACGGGTGCCCTAGCCTGAGGCTAGGGGAGCCCTAACGTTAGTCTAGCCAAGGATTGCCCTAGCCTAAGCCTAGGGGTGCCATAGCCTGAGTCTAGGGGTGCACTAGCCTGAGACAAGGGGAGCCGCAGCCTTAGCCTACTCCTAGGGGAGACCTAGCCTAAGACTAGGGGTGCCCTAGCCTAAGCCTAGGGGTGCCCTAGCGTTAGGCTAGGGGAGCCCTAGCTTGAGCCTAGGGGTGCCCTAGCCTGAGGATAGGGGAGCCCTAGACTTAGCCTAAGCCTAGGATTGTCCTGGCCTAAGCTAACGGGTGGCCTAGACTGAGTCTAGGGGTGCCCTTGCCTGAGGCTATTGGAGCCGTTGCCTTAGCGTAAGTGTAGGGTTGCCCTAGCCTAAGCCTAGGGGTGCCCTATCCTAAGCCTAGTGGTGCCCTAGCCTTAGTCAAGGGGTTCCCTAGCATAACCCTAGGGGTGCCCTAGCATAAGCCTAGGTTAGCCCTAGCCTTAGCCTAAGCCTTGGTGGTGCTCTAGCCTTACGCTAGGGGAGCCCTAGCCTTAGGCTAAGCCTAATTGTGCCCTAGCCTAAGCCTAGGGTGCCCTAGCCTAAGCTTAGGGGTGCCATAGCCTGAGTCTAGGGGTGCACTAGCCTGAGGCTAGGGGAGCCGTAGCGTTAGCCTAACCTTAGGGGAGCCCTAGCTTAAGCCTAGGGGTGCCCTAGCCTAAGCCTATGGGTTCCCTAGCCTAAGCCTAGAGGTGCCCTAGCCTTAGGCTAGGGGAGCCCTAGCCTTTTCCTAAACCTAAGGGTGCCGTAGCCTAAGCCTCGGTGTGCCCTAGCCTGAGCCTCGGGGTGCCGAAGTATTAGGCTAGGAGAGCCCTAGCCTTAACCTAAGCCTAGGGGTGCCCTAGTCTAAGCCTAGGGGTGCCCTAGCCTGAGCCTAAGGGAGCCCTAGTCTTAGCATAATCCTAGGATTGCCCTAGCCTAAGCTTAGGGGTGCCCAAGCCTGAGTCTAGGGGTGCCCTAGCCTGAGGCTAGGGGAGCCGTTGTCTTAGCCTAAGTCTAGGGGTGCCCTAGCCTAAGCCTAGGGGTGCCCTAGCCTAAGCCTAGGGGTGCCCTAGCCTTAGTCTAGGGGAGCCCTAGCCATATTCTAAGCCTAGGCGTGCCCTATCCTGAGCTTAGGGGTGCCCTAGCCTGAGCCTACGGGTGCCCTAGCCTGAGCCTACCGGTTCCCTAGCCTGAGGCTAGGGGAGCCCTAGCGTTAGTCTAGCCTAGGATTGCCCTAGCCTAAGCCTAGGGTGCCATAGCCTGAGTCTAGGGGTGCACCAGCTGAGGCTAGGGGAGCCATAGCCTTAGCCTAAGCCTAGGGGTGCCCTAGCCTAAGCCTAGGGGTGCCCTAGCCTTAGGCCAGGGGAGCCCTAGCCTTAGCCTAAGCCTAGGGGCGGCCTAGCCAAAACCTAGGGGTGCCCTAGCCTAAGCTTAGGGCTGCCCTAACCTTAGGCTAGGGGAGCCCTAACGTTACCGTAAGCTAGGGGTGCCTTAGCCTAAGCCTTCGGGTGCCCTAGCCTAAGCATAGGTGTGCCCTAGCCTAAGCCTAGGGGTGCCCTAGCCTAAACCTAAGCCTAGGGATGCCCTAGCCTACGTCTAGGGGTGCCCTAGCCTAAGCCTACGGGTGCCCAAGCCTAAGCCTACGGGTGCCCTAGCCTAAGCCTAGGAGTGCCCTAGCCTAGCCTAATCCTAGGGGTGCCCTAGCCAAAGCCTAGGGGTGCCCTAGCCTTAGCCTAAGCCTACGGGTGCCCTAGCTTAAGCCTAGGGTTGCCCAGCCTAAGCCTAGGGGTGCCCTAGCCTTAGGCTAGGGTTGCCCTAGCCTTAGCCTAAGCCTAGGGGTGCCCTAGCTTAAGCCTAGGGTTGCCCAGCCTAAGCTTAGGGTTGCCCTAGCCTAAGCCTATAGGTGCCATAGCCTTAAGCTAGGGTAGCCCTAGTTTTAGTCTAAGCCTAGGGGTGCCCTAGCATCAGTTTAGGGGTGCCCTAGCCTCAGCTTTGGGGTACCCTAGCCTAAGCCTAGGGGTGCCGTAGCCTAAGCCTAGGGGTGACCTAGCCCTAGCCTAAGCCTAGGGGTTCCCTAGCCTAAGCCTAGGGGTGCCCTAGCCTTAGGCTAGGACAGCCCTAGCCTTAGCCTAAGCCTAGGGGTGCGCTAGCCAAATCCTAGGGGTGCCCTAGCCTAAGCCTAGAGGTGCCCTAGCCTTAAGCTAGGGGAGCCCTAACCTTAGCGTAAGCCTAGGGGTGCCTTAGCCTAAGCCTTGGGGTGCCCTAGCCTAAGCCTAGGGGTGCCCTAGCCTTAGGCTAGGGGAGCCCAAGCCTTAGATTAAGCCTAGGGGTGCCCTAGCCTAATTCTACGGGTGCCCTACCTAAGTCTACGGGTGCCCTAGCCTAAACCTAGGAGTGCCCTAGCCTTTGGCTAGGGGATCCCTAGCCTTAGTCTAAGCCTAGGGGTGCCCTAGCTTAAGCCTCGTGGTGCTCTAGCCTAAGCCTAGGGGTGCCTTAGCCAAAGCCTAGGAGTGCCATAGCCTTAGGCTAGGGGAGCGCTAGCCTTAGCCTAAGCCTAGGGGCCCCTAACCTAAGCCTAGGGGTGCCGTAGCCTAAGCTTAGAAGTTCCCTATCCTAAGCCTAGGGGTGCCCTAGCCGAAGCCTAGGGGTGCCCGACCCTAAGCCTAGGGGTGCCCTAGCCTAAGCCTAGGGGTGCCCTACCCTAAGCCAAGAGGTGCCATAGCCTAAGCCTAGGGGTGCCTTTGCCTAAGCCTAGGATTGCCCTAGCCTAAGCCTAGGGGTGCCCTATCGTAAGCCTACGTGTGCCCTAGCCTAAGCCTAGGGGTGCCCTAGCCTAAGGCTAGGGGTGCCCTAGCCTAAGCCTAGGGGTGCCCTAGCCTTAGGCTAGGGGAGCCCTAGCCTTAGCCTAAGCCTAGGCGTGCCCTAGCCTAAGCCTAGGGGTGCCCTAGCCTAAGCTAACTGGTGCCCTAGCCTGAGTCTAGGGGTGCCCTTGCCTGAGGCTCGGGGAGCCATTGCCTTAGCCTAAGTGTAGGGGTGCCCTAGCCTAAGCCCAGGGGTGCCCTTGCCTAAGCCAAGGGTGCCCTAGCTTTAGTCTAGGGGTTCCCTAGCCTAAGCCTAGGGGTGCCCTAGCCTAAGCCTAGGTTAGCCCTAGCCTTATCCTAAGCCTAGGGGTGCCCTAGCCTAAGCCTAGGGTTTGCCTAGCCTAAGCTTAGGGGTGCCCTAGCCTAAGCTTAGGGGTGCTCTCGTCTTAGGCTAGGGGAGCCCTAGCCTTAGCCTAAGCTTAGGGGTGCCCTAGCATAAGCCTAGTGGTGCCCTAGCCTAAGCCTAGGGGTGCCCTTGCCTAAGCCTAGTGGTGCCCTAGCCTTAGGCTAGGGGAGCCCTAGCCTTTTCCTAAGCCTAGGGGTCCCCTAACATAAGCCTAGGTGTGCCCTAGTTTAAGTCTAGGGGTGCCCTAGACTGAGCCTAGGGGAGCCCTAGCGTTAGCCTAAGCCTAGGATTGCCCTAGCCTAAGCTTAGGGGTGTCCTAGCCTGAGTCTAGGGGTGCCCTAGCGTGAGGCTAGGGGAGCCGTTGCCTTAGCCTAAGTCTAGGGGTGCCCTAGCCTAAGCCTAGGGGTGCCATAGCCTAAGCCAAGGGGTGCCCTAGCCTTAGGCTAGGGGAGCCCTAGCCTTTTCCTAAGCCTAGGGGTGCCCTAGCCTAAGCCTAGGGGTGCCCTAGTTTAAGCCTAGGGGTGCCCTAGACTGAGCCTAGGGGAGCCCTAGCCTTAGCCTAAGCCTAGGTTTGCCCTAGCCTAAGCTTAGGGGTGCCCTAGCCTGAGTCTAGGGGTGCCCTAGCCTGAGGCTAGGGGAGCCGTTGCCTTAGCCTAAGTCTAGGGGTGCCCTAGCCTAAGCCTAGGGGTGCCCTAGCCTAAACCTAGGGGTGCCCTAGCCTTAGTCTAGGGGAGCCCTAGCCTAAGAGTAGGGGTGCCCTAGCCTAAGCCTTGGGGTGCCCTAGCCTAAGGCTAGTGGTGCCCAAGCCTAAGCCTAGGGCTGCCCTAGCCTAATCCTAGGGGTGCCCTAGCCTAAGCCTAGGGGTGCCCAAGCCTAAGCCTAGGGCTGCCCTAGCCTAAGGCTAGGAGTGCCCTAGCCTAAGCCTAGGGGTGCCCTAACCAAAGCCTAGGGTGCCCTAGCCTAAGCGTAGAGGTGCCCTAGCCTTAGGCTAGGGGAGCCCTAACCTTAGCGTAAGCCTAGGGGTGCCTTAGCCTAAGCCTTGGGTTGTCCTAGCCTAAGCCTAGGGGTGCCGTAGCCTAAGCCTAGGGGTGCGCTCGCCTAAACCTAAGCCTAGGGGTGCCCTAGCCTAAGTCTAGAGGTGCCCTAGCCTTAGCCTACGGGTGCCCTAGCCTAAGTCTAGGAGTGCCCTAGCCTTAGTCTAGGGGATCGCTAGCCTTAGCCTAAGCCTAGGGGTGCCCTAGCTTAAGCCTAGGGGTGCCCAACCTAAGCCTAGGGATGCCCTAAATTAAGCCTAGGGGTGCCCTAGCCTTAGGCTAGGGGAAGCCTAGCCTTAGCCTAAGCCTAGGGGTGTCCTAGACTAAACTTAGAAGTTCCCTATCCTAAGCCTACGGGTGCCCTAGCCAAAGCATAGGGGTGCCCCAGCCTTAGGCTAGGGGAGCCCTAGCCTTAGCCTAAGCCTAGGGGTGCCCTAGTCTAAGCCTAGAGTTGCTCTAGCCTTAGGCTAGGGTAGCCCTAGCCTTAGCCTAAGCCTACAGGTGCCCTAGGCTTAGCCTTAGCCTTAGCCTAAGCCTAGGCGTGCCCTAGCCTAAGCCTAGGGGTGCCCTAGCCTAATCCAAGGGGTGCCCTAGCCTAAGCCTAGGGATGCCCTATCCTGAGTCTAAGGGTGCCCTAGCCTGAGCCTACGGGTGCCCTAGCCTGAAGCTAGGGAGGGGCCTAACGTTAGTCTAGCTTAGGATTGCCCTAGCCTAAGCCTAGGGTGCCATAGCCTGAGTCTAGGGGTGCACTAGCCTGAGGCAAGGGGAGCCCTAGCCTTAGCCTAAGCCTAGGCGTGCCCTATCCTGAGCCTACGGGGGCCTTGACTGAGCCTAAGGGAGCCCTAGCCTTAGCCTAAGTCTAGGTGTGCCCTAGACTAAGCCTAGGGGTGCCGTAGCCTAAGCCTAGGGGTGACCTAGCCTTAGTCTAGGGGAGCCCTAACCTTAGCCTAAGCCTAGGCGTGCCCTATCCTGAGCCTAGGGGTGCCTTAGCTTGAGCCTACGGGTGCCCTAGCCTGAGCCTACGGGTGCCCTAGCCTGAGGCTAGGGGAGCCCTAGCCTTAGTCTAGCCTAGGATTGCCCTAGCCTAAGCCTAGGGTGCCATAGCCTGAGTCTAGGGGTGCCCCAGCTGAGGCTAGGGGAGCCGTAGCCTTAGCCTAAGCCTAGGGGTGCCCTAGTCTAAGCCTAGGGGTGCCCTAGCCTAAGCCTACGGGTGCCCTAGCCTAAGCCTAGGAGTGCCCTAGCCTTAGCCTAATCCTAGGGGTGCCCTAGCCAAAGCCTAGGGGTGCCCTAGCCTTAGGCTAGGGGTGCCCTAGACTTAGCCTAAGCCTACGGGTGCCCTAGCTTAAGCCTAGGGTTGCCCAGCCTAAGCCTAGGGGTGCCCTAGCCTTAGGCTAGGGGAGCCCTAGCCTTAGCCTAATCCTAGGGGTGCCCTAGCCTAAGCCTATAGGTGCCATAGCCTTAAGCTAGGGTAGCCCTAGTTTTAGTCTAAGCCTAGGGGTGCCCTAGCCTCAGTTTAAGGGTGCCCTAGCCTCAGCTTTGAGGTACCCTAGCCTAAGCCTAGGGGTGCCTTAGCCTAAGCCTAGGGGTGCCCTAGCCTAAGCCTAGTGGTGCTTTAGCCTAAGCCTAGGGGTGACCTAGCCCTAGCCTAAGCCTAGGGGTTCCCTAGCCTAAGCCTAGGGGTGCCCTAGCCTTAGGCTAGGACAGCCCTAGCCTTAGCCTAAGCCTAGGGGTGCGCTAGCCAAAGCCTAGGGGTGCCCTAGCCTAAGCCTAGGAGTGCCCTAGCCTTAGGCTAGGGGAGCCCTAGCCTTAGCCTAAGCCTACGGGTGCCCTAGCTTAAGCCTAGGGGTGCCCTACCCTAAGCCTAGGGGTGCCCTAGCCTAAGCCAAGGGGTGCCCTAGCCTAAGCCTAGTGGTGCCTTAGCCTAAGCCTAGGGGTGACCTAGCCCTAGCCTAAGCCTAGGGGTTCCCTAGCCTAAGCCTAGAGTTGCCCTAGCCTTAGGCTAGGGTAGCCCTAGCCTTAGCCTAAGCCTACAGGTGCCCTAGGCTTAGCCTTAGCCTTAGCCTAAGCCTAGGGGTGCTCTAGCCTTAGGCTAGGGAAGCCTAGCCTTAGCCTAAGCCTAGGTGTGCCCTAGCCTAAGCCTAGGGGTGCCCTAGCCTAATCCAAGGGGTGCCCTAGCCTAAGTCTAGGGATGCCCTATCCTGAGTCTAAGGGTGCCCTAGCCTGAGCCTACGGGTGCCCTAACCTGAAGCTAGGGGAGCCCTAAAGTTAGTCTAGCTTAGGATTGCCCTAGCATAAGCCTAGGGTGCCATAGCCTGAGTCTAGGGGTTCACTAGCCTGAGGCAAGGGGAGCCGCAGCCTTAGCCTAAGCCTAGGGGAGCCCTAGCCTAAGACTAGGGGTGCCTTAGCCTAAGCCTTGGGGTGCCCTAGCCTTAGTCTAGGGGAGCCCTAGCCTTAGCCTAAGCCTAGGCGTGCCCTATCCTGAGCCTAAGGGGGCCTTGCCTGAGCCTAAGGGAGCCCTAGCCTTAGCCTAAGCCTAGGATTGCCCTAGCCTAAGCTTAGGGGTGCCCAAGACTGAGTCTAGGGGTGCCCTAGCCTGAGGCTAGGGGAGCCGTTGCCTTAGCCTAAGTCTAGGTGTGCCCTAGCCTAAGCCTAGGGGTGCCGTAGCCTAAGCCTAGGGGTGACCTAGCCTTAGTCTAGGGGAGCCCTAGTCTTAGCCTAAGCCTAGGCGTGCCCTATCCTGAGCCTAGGGGTGCCCTAGCTTGAGCCTACGCGTGCCCTAGCCTGAGCCTACGGGTGCCCTAGCCTGAGGCTAGGGGAGCCCTAGCCTTAGTCTAGCCTAGGATTGCCCTAGCCTAAGCCTAGGGTGCCATAGCCTGAGTCTAGGGGTGCCCCAGCTGAGGCTAGGGGAGCCGTAGCCTTAGCCTAAGCCTAGGAGTGCCCTAGCCTAAGCCTAGGGGTGCCCTAGCCTAAGCCTACGGGTGCCCTAGCCTAAGCCTAGGAGTGCCCTAGCCTTAGCCTTATCCTAGGGGTGCCCTAGCCAAAGCCTAGGAGTACCCTAGCCTTAGGCTAGGGGTGCCCTAGCCTTAGGCTAGGGGTGCCCTAGCCTTAGCCTAAGTCTATGGGTGCCCTAGCTTAAGCCTAGGGTTGCCCAGCCTAAGCCTAGGGGTGCCCTAGCCTTAGGCTAGGGGAGCCCTAGCCTTAGCCTAAGCCTAGGGGTGCCCTAGCCTAAGCCTATAGGTGCCATAGGCTTCAGCTAGGGTAGCCCAAGTTTTAGTCTAAGCCTAGGGCTGCCCTAGCCTCAGTTTGAGGGTGCCCTAGCCTCAGCTTTGGGGTACCCTAGCCTAAGCCTAGGGGTGCCCTAGCCTAAGCCTAGGGGTGCCCTAGCCTAAGCCTAGTGGTGCTTTAGCCTAACCCTAGGGGTGACCTAGCCCTAGCCTAAGCCTAGGGGTTCCCTAGCCTAAGCCTAGCGGTGCCCTAGCCTTAGGCTTGGACAGCCCTAGCCTTAGCCTAAGCCTAGGGGTGCGCTAGCCAAAGCCTAGGGGTGCCCTAGCCTAAGCCTAGGAGTGCCCTAGCCTTAGGCTAGGGGAGCCCTAGCCTTAGCCTAAGCCTACGGGTGCCCTAGCTTAAGACTAGGGGTGCCCTAGCCTAAGCCTAGGGGTGCCCTAGCCTAAGCCAAGGGGTGCCATAGCCTAAGCCTAGGGGTGCCTTTGCCTAAGCCTAGGATTGCCCTAGCCTAAGCCTAGGGGTGCCCTAGGCATAGGCTAGGGGAGCCCTTGCCTTAGGCTAAGCCTAAGGGTGCCCTAGCCTAATCCTAGGGGTGCCCTATCCTAAGCATAGGGGTGCCCTAGCCTAAGCCTAGGGTGCCCTAGCCTAAGCCTAGGGGTGCCCTAGCCTTAGGCTAGGGGAGCCTTAGCCTTAGCCTAAGCCTAGGGGTGCCCAAGCCTAAGCCTAGGGGTGCCCTAGCCTAAGCTTAGGGGTGCTCCAGCCTTAGGCTAGAGGAGCCTAGCATTAGCCTAAGCCTAGGGGTTTCCTAGCCTAAGCCTAGGGGTGCACTAGCCTGAGCCTACGGGTGCCCTAACCTGAGGCTAGGGGAGACCTAACGTTAGTCTAGCCTAGGATTGCCCTAGCCTAAGCCTAGGGGTGCCATAGCCTGAGTCTAGGGGTGCACTAGCCTGAGGCAAGGGGAGCCGCAGCCGTACCTTAGCCTAGGGAGCCCTAGCCTAAGCCTAGGGGTGCCCTAGCCTAAACCTAGGGGTGCCCTAGCCTGAGGATAGGGGAGCACTAGACTTAGCCTAAGACTCGGATTGCCCTAGCCTAAGCTAACTGGTGCCCTAGCCTGAGTCTAGGGGTGCCCTTGCCTGAGGCTAGGGGAGCCATTGCCTTAGCCTAAGTGTAGGGGTGCCCAAGCCTAATCCTATGGGTGCCCTTGCCTAAGCCTAGGGGTGCCCTAGCTTTAGTCTAGGGGTTCCCTAGCCTAAGCCTAGGGGTGCCCTAGCCTAAGCCTAGGTTAGCCCTAGCCTTATCCTAAGCCTAGGGGTGCCCTAGCCTAAGCCTAGGGTTGGCCTAGCCTAAGCTTAGGGTTGCCCTAGCCTAAGCTTAGAGGTGCTGTAGTCTTAGGCTAGGGGAGCACTAGCCTTAGCCTAAGCTTAGGGGTGCCCTAGCATAAGCCTAGGGGTGCCCTAGCCTAAGCTTTGGGGTGTCATAGCCTGAGTCTAGGGGTGCACTAGCCTGAGTCTAGGGGAGCCATAGCCTTAGACTATGCCTAGGGGAGCCCTAGCTTAAGCCTAGGGGTGCCCTAACCTAAGCCTAGGGGTGCCCTAGCCTAAGCCTAGAGGTGCCCTAGCCTTAGGCTAGGGGAGCCCTAGCCTTTTCCTAAGCCTAGGGGAGCCCTAGCCTTAGCCTAAGCCTAGGGGTGCCCTAGCCTAAGCCTATAGGTGCCATAGCCTTAAGCTAGGGTAGCCCTAGTTTTAGTCTAAGCCTAGGGGTGCCCTAGCCTCAGTTTAAGGGTGCCCTAGCCTCAGCTTTGGGGTACCCTAGCCTAAGCCTAGGGGTGCCCTAGCCTAAGCCTAGGGGTGCCCTAGCCTAAGCCTAGTGGTGCTTTAGCCTAAGCCTAGGGGTGACCTAGCCCTAGCCTAAGCCTAGGGGTTCCCTAGCCTAAGCCTAGGGGTGCCCTAGCCTTAGGCTAGGACAGCCCTAGCCTTAGCCTAAGACTAGGGGTGCGCTAGCCAAAGCCTAGGGGTGCCCTAGCCTAAGCCTAGGAGTGCCCTAGCCTTAGGCTAGGGGAGCCCTAGCCTTAGCCTAAGCCTACGGGTGCCCTAGCTTAAGCCTAGGGGTGCCCTAGCCTAAGCCTAGGGGTACCCTAGCATAAGCCAAGGGGTGCCATAGCCTAAGCCTAGGGGTGCCTTTGCCTAAGCCTAGGATTGCCCTAGCCTAACCCTAGGGGTGCCCTAGGGATAGGCTAGGCGAGCCCTTGCCTTAGGCTAAGCCTAAGGGTGCCCTAGCCTAATCCTAGGGGTGCCCTATCCTAAGCCTAGGGGTGCCCTAGCCTAAGCCTAGGGGTGCCCTAGCCTAAGCCTAGGGGTGCCCTAGCCTTAGGCTTGGGGAGCCGTTGCCTTAGCCTAAGCCTAGGGGTGCCCTAGCCTAAGCCTAGGGGTGCCGTAGCCTAAGCCTAGGGGTGACCTAGCCTTAGTCTAGGGGAGCCCTAGTCTTAGCCTAAGCCTAGGTGTGCCCTATCCTGAGCCTAGGGGTGCCCTAGCTTGAGCCTACGGGTGCCCTAGCCTGAGCCTACGGGTGCCCTAGCCTGAGGCTAGGGGAGCCCTAGCCTTAGTCTAGCCTAGGATTGCCCTAGCCTAAGCCTAGGGTGCCATAGCCTGAGTCTAGGGGTGCCCCAGCTGAGGCTAGGGGAGCCGTAGCCTTAGCCTAAGCCTAGGAGTGCCCTAGCCTAAGCCTAGGGGTGCCCTAGCCTAAGCCTACGGGTGCCCTAGCCTAAGCCTAGGAGTGCCCTAGCCTTAGCCTAATCCTAGGGGTGCCCTAGCCAAAGCCTAGGAGTGCCCTAGCCTTAGGCTAGGGGTGCCCTAGCCTTAGGCTAGGGGTGCCCTAGCCTTAGGCTAGGGGTGCCCTAGCCTTAGCCTAAGTCTATGGGTGCCCTAGCTTAAGCCTAGGTTGCCCAGCCTAAGCCTAGGGGTGCCCTAGCCTTAGGCTAGGGGAGCCCTAGCCTTAGCCTATGCCTAGGGGTGCCCTAGCCTAAGCCTATAGGTGCCATAGCCTTAAGCTAGGGTAGCCCAAGTTTTAGTCTAAGCCTAGGGCTGCCCTAGCCTCAGTTTGAGGGTGCCCTAGCCTCAGCTTTGGGGTACCCTAGCCTAAGCCTAGGGGTGCCCTAGCCTAAGCCTAGGGGTGCCCTAGCCTAAGCTTAGTGGTGCTTTAGCCTAAGCCTAGGGGTGACCTAGCCCTAGCCTAAGCCTAGGGGTTCCCTAGCCTAAGCCTAGGGGTGCCCTAGCCTTGGGCTTGGACAGCCCTAGCCTTAGCCTAAGCCTAGGGGTGCGCTAGCCAAAGCCTAGGGGTGCCCTAGCCTAAGCCTAGGAGTGCCCTAGCCTTAGGCTAGGGGAGCCCTAGCCTTAGCCTAAGCCTACGGGTGCCGTAGCTTAAGCCTAGGGGTGCCCTAGCCTAAGCCTAGGGGTGCCCTAGCCTAAGCCAAGGGGTGCCATAGCCTAAGCCTAGGGGTGCCTTTGCCTAAGCCTAGGATTGCCCTAGCCTAAGCCTAGGGGTGCCCTAGGCATAGGCTAGGGGAGCCCTTGCCTTAGGCTAAGCCTAAGGGTGCCCTAGCCTAATCCTAGGGGTGCCCTATCCTAAGCATAGGGGTGCCCTAGCCTAAGCCTAGGGTGCCCTAGCCTAAGCCTAGGGGTGCCCTAGCCTTAATCTAGGGGAGCCTTAGCCTTAGCCTAAGCCTAGGGGTGCCCAAGCCTAAGCCTAGGGGTGCCCTAGCCTAAGCTTAGGGGTGCTCCAGCCTTAGGCTAGAGGAGCCTAGCATTAGCCTAAGCCTAGGGGTGCCCTAGCCTAAGCCTAGGGGTGCCATAGCCTGAGTCTAGGGGTGCACTAGCCTGAGGCAAGGGGAGCCGCAGCCGTACCTTAGCCTAGGGAGCCCTAGCCTAAGCCTAGGGGTGCCCTAGCCTAAGCCTAGGGGTGCCCTAGCCTTAGTCTAGGGGAGCCCTAGCCTTAGCCTAAGCCTAGGCGTGCCCTATCCTGAGCCTAAGGGGGCCTTGCCTGAGCCTAAGGGAGCCCTAGCCTTAGCCTAAGCCTAGGATTGCCCTAGCCTAAGCTTAGGGGTGCCCAAGACTGAGTCTAGGGGTGCCCTAGCCTGAGGCTAGGGGAGCCGTTGCCTTAGCCTAAGTCTAGGTGTGCCCTAGCCTAAGCCTAGGGGTGCCGTAGCCTAAGCCTAGGGGTGACCTAGCCTTAGTCTAGGGGAGCCCTAGTCTTAGCCTAAGCCTAGGCGTGCCCTATCCTGAGCCTAGGGGTGCCCTAGCTTGAGCCTACGCGTGCCCTAGCCTGAGCCTACGGGTGCCCTAGCCTGAGGCTAGGGGAGCCCTAGCCTTAGTCTAGCCTAGGATTGCCCTAGCCTAAGCCTAGGGTGCCATAGCCTGAGTCTAGGGGTGCCCCAGCTGAGGCTAGGGGAGCCGTAGCCTTAGCCTAAGCCTAGGAGTGCCCTAGCCTAAGCCTAGGGGTGCCCTAGCCTAAGCCTACGGGTGCCCTAGCCTAAGCCTAGGAGTGCCCTAGCCTTAGCCTAATCCTAGGGGTGCCCTAGCCAAAGCCTAGGAGTACCCTAGCCTTAGGCTAGGGGTGCCCTAGCCTTAGGCTAGGGGTGCCCTAGCCTTAGCCTAAGTCTATGGGTGCCCTAGCTTAAGCCTAGGGTTGCCCAGCCTAAGCCTAGGGGTGCCCTAGCCTTAGGCTAGGGGAGCCCTAGCCTTAGCCTAAGCCTAGGGGTGCCCTAGCCTAAGCCTATAGGTGCCATAGGCTTCAGCTAGGGTAGCCCAAGTTTTAGTCTAAGCCTAGGGCTGCCCTAGCCTCAGTTTGAGGGTGCCCTAGCCTCAGCTTTGGGGTACCCTAGCCTAAGCCTAGGGGTGCCCTAGCCTAAGCCTAGGGGTGCCCTAGCCTAAGCCTAGTGGTGCTTTAGCCTAACCCTAGGGGTGACCTAGCCCTAGCCTAAGCCTAGGGGTTCCCTAGCCTAAGCCTAGCGGTGCCCTAGCCTTAGGCTTGGACAGCCCTAGCCTTAGCCTAAGCCTAGGGGTGCGCTAGCCAAAGCCTAGGGGTGCCCTAGCCTAAGCCTAGGAGTGCCCTAGCCTTAGGCTAGGGGAGCCCTAGCCTTAGCCTAAGCCTACGGGTGCCCTAGCTTAAGACTAGGGGTGCCCTAGCCTAAGCCTAGGGGTGCCCTAGCCTAAGCCAAGGGGTGCCATAGCCTAAGCCTAGGGGTGCCTTTGCCTAAGCCTAGGATTGCCCTAGCCTAAGCCTAGGGGTGCCCTAGGCATAGGCTAGGGGAGCCCTTGCCTTAGGCTAAGCCTAAGGGTGCCCTAGCCTAATCCTAGGGGTGCCCTATCCTAAGCATAGGGGTGCCCTAGCCTAAGCCTAGGGTGCCCTAGCCTAAGCCTAGGGGTGCCCTAGCCTTAGGCTAGGGGAGCCTTAGCCTTAGCCTAAGCCTAGGGGTGCCCAAGCCTAAGCCTAGGGGTGCCCTAGCCTAAGCTTAGGGGTGCTCCAGCCTTAGGCTAGAGGAGCCTAGCATTAGCCTAAGCCTAGGGGTTTCCTAGCCTAAGCCTAGGGGTGCACTAGCCTGAGCCTACGGGTGCCCTAACCTGAGGCTAGGGGAGACCTAACGTTAGTCTAGCCTAGGATTGCCCTAGCCTAAGCCTAGGGGTGCCATAGCCTGAGTCTAGGGGTGCACTAGCCTGAGGCAAGGGGAGCCGCAGCCGTACCTTAGCCTAGGGAGCCCTAGCCTAAGCCTAGGGGTGCCCTAGCCTAAACCTAGGGGTGCCCTAGCCTGAGGATAGGGGAGCACTAGACTTAGCCTAAGACTCGGATTGCCCTAGCCTAAGCTAACTGGTGCCCTAGCCTGAGTCTAGGGGTGCCCTTGCCTGAGGCTAGGGGAGCCATTGCCTTAGCCTAAGTGTAGGGGTGCCCAAGCCTAATCCTATGGGTGCCCTTGCCTAAGCCTAGGGGTGCCCTAGCTTTAGTCTAGGGGTTCCCTAGCCTAAGCCTAGGGGTGCCCTAGCCTAAGCCTAGGTTAGCCCTAGCCTTATCCTAAGCCTAGGGGTGCCCTAGCCTAAGCCTAGGGTTGGCCTAGCCTAAGCTTAGGGTTGCCCTAGCCTAAGCTTAGAGGTGCTGTAGTCTTAGGCTAGGGGAGCACTAGCCTTAGCCTAAGCTTAGGGGTGCCCTAGCATAAGCCTAGGGGTGCCCTAGCCTAAGCTTTGGGGTGTCATAGCCTGAGTCTAGGGGTGCACTAGCCTGAGTCTAGGGGAGCCATAGCCTTAGACTATGCCTAGGGGAGCCCTAGCTTAAGCCTAGGGGTGCCCTAACCTAAGCCTAGGGGTGCCCTAGCCTAAGCCTAGAGGTGCCCTAGCCTTAGGCTAGGGGAGCCCTAGCCTTTTCCTAAGCCTAGGGGAGCCCTAGCCTTAGCCTAAGCCTAGGGGTGCCCTAGCCTAAGCCTATAGGTGCCATAGCCTTAAGCTAGGGTAGCCCTAGTTTTAGTCTAAGCCTAGGGGTGCCCTAGCCTCAGTTTAAGGGTGCCCTAGCCTCAGCTTTGGGGTACCCTAGCCTAAGCCTAGGGGTGCCCTAGCCTAAGCCTAGGGGTGCCCTAGCCTAAGCCTAGTGGTGCTTTAGCCTAAGCCTAGGGGTGACCTAGCCCTAGCCTAAGCCTAGGGGTTCCCTAGCCTAAGCCTAGGGGTGCCCTAGCCTTAGGCTAGGACAGTCCTAGCCTTAGCCTAAGACTAGGGGTTCGCTAGCCAAAGCCTAGGGGTGCCCTAGCCTAAGCCTAGGAGTGCCCTAGCCTTAGGCTAGGGGAGCCCTAGCCTTAGCCTAAGCCTACGGGTGCCCTAGCTTAAGCCTAGGGGTGCCCTAGCCTAAGCCTAGGGGTACCCTAGCATAAGCCAAGGGGTGCCATAGCCTAAGCCTAGGGGTGCCTTTGCCTAAGCCTAGGATTGCCCTAGCCTAACCCTAGGGGTGCCCTAGGCATAGGCTAGGGGAGCCCTTGCCTTAGGCTAAGCCTAAGGGTGCCCTAGCCTAATCCTAGGGGTGCCCTATCCTAAGCCTAGGGGTGCCCTAGCCTAAGCCTAGGGGTGCTTTAGCCTAAGCCTAGGGGTGACCTAGCCCTAGCCTAAGCCTAGGGGTTCCCTAGCCTAAGCCTAGGGGTGCCCTAGCCTTAGGCTAGGACAGCCCTAGCCTTAGCCTAAGACTAGGGGTGCGCTAGCCAAAGCCTAGGGGTGCCCTAGCCTAAGCCTAGGAGTGCCCTAGCCTTAGGCTAGGGGAGCCCTAGCCTTAGCCTAAGCCTACGGGTGCCCTAGCTTAAGCCTAGGGGTGCCCTAGCCTAAGCCTAGGGGTACCCTAGCATAAGCCAAGGGGTGCCATAGCCTAAGCCTAGGGGTGCCTTTGCCTAAGCCTAGGATTGCCCTAGCCTAACCCTAGGGGTGCCCTAGGCATAGGCTAGGGGAGCCCTTGCCTTAGGCTAAGCCTAAGGGTGCCCTAGCCTAATCCTAGGGGTGCCCTATCCTAAGCCTAGGGGTGCCCTAGCCTAAGCCTATGGGTGCCCTAGCCTAAGCCTAGGGGTGCCCTAGCCTTAGGCTAGGGGAGCCCTAGCCTTAGCCTAAGCCTAGGGGTGCCCTAGCCTAAGCCTAGGGGTGCCCTAGCCTAAGCTTAGGGGTGCTCCAGCCTTAGGCTAGAGGAGCCTAGCATTAGCCTAAGCCTAGGGGTGCCCTAGCCTAAGCCTAGGGGTGCACTAGCCTGAGCTTACGGGTGCCCTAACCTGAGGCTAGGGGAGACCTAACGTTAGTCTAGCCTAGGATTGCCCTAGCCTAAGCCTAGGGGTGCCATAGCCTGAGTCTAGGGGTGCACTAGCCTGAGGCAAGGGGAGCCGCAACCGTACCTTAGCCTAGGGAGCCCTAGACTAAGGCTAGGGGTGCCCTAGCCTGAGGATAGGGGAGCACTAGACTTAGCCTAAGCCTAGGATTGCCCTAGCCTAAGCTAACTGGTGCCCTAGCCTGAGTCTAGGGGTGCCCTTGCCTGAGGCTAGGGGAGCCATTGGCTTAGCCTAAGTGTAGGGGTGCCCTAGCCTAATCCTAGGGGTGCCCTTGCCTAAGACTAGGGGTGCCCTAGCTTTAGTCTAGGGGTTCCCTAGCCTAAGCATAGGGGTGCCCTAGCCTAAGCCTAGGTTAGCCCTAGCCTTATCCTAAGCCTAGGGGTGCCCTAGCCTAAGCCTAGGGTTGGCCTAGCCTAAGCTTAGGGTTGCCCTAGCCTAAGCTTAGAGGTGCTGTAGTCTTAGGCTAGGGGAGCCCTAGCCTTAGCCTAAGCTTAGGGGTGCCCTAGCATAAGCCTAGGGGTGCCCTAGCCTAAGCTTAGGGGTGCCATAGCCTGAGTCTAGGGGTGCACTAGCCTGAGCCTAGGGGAGCCGTAGCCTTAGCCTATGCCTACGGGAGCGCTAGCTTAAGCCTAGGGGTGCCCTAACCTAAGCCTAGGGGTGCCCTAGTTTAAGCCTAGGGGTGCCCTAGACTGAGCCTAGGGGTGCCCTAGCCTGAGGCTAGGGGAGCCGTTGCCTTAGCCTAAGTCTAGGGGTGCCCTAGCCTAAGCCTAGGGGTGCCCTAGCCTAAGCCTAGTGGTGCCCTAGCCTAAACCTAGGTGTGCCCTAGCCTTAGTCTAGGGGAGCCATAGCCTGAGTCTAGGGGTGCACTTGCCTGAGGCAAGGGGAGCCGCAGCCTTAGCCTAAGCCTAGGGGAGCCCTAGCCTAAGACTAGGGGTGCCCTAGCCTAAGCCTTGGGGTGCCTTTGCCTAAGCCTAGGGGTGCCCTAGCCTAAGCCTAGCGGTGCCTTAGCCATAGGCTAGGGGAGCCCTTGCCTTAGCCTAAGCCAAGGGGTGCCCTAGCCTAAGCCTAGGGGTGCCCTAGCCCAAGCATAGGGGTGCCCTAGCCTTAGGCTAGGGGAGCCCTAGCCTTAGCCTAAGCCTAGGGGTGCGGTAGCCTAAGCCTAGGGGTGCCATAGCCTGAGCCTAGGAGTGCCCTAGCCTAAGCCTAGGGGTGCCCTAGCCTAAGCTTAGGGGTGCTCCAGCCTTAGGCTAGAGGAGCCTTGCATTAGCCTAAGCCTAGGGGTGCCCTAGCCTAAGCCTAGGGGTGCACTAGCCTGAGCCTACGGGTGCCCTAACCTGAGGCTAGGGGAGACCTAACGTTAGTCTAGCCTAGGATTGCCCTAGCCTAAGCCTAGGGGTGCCATAGCCTGAGTCTAGGGGTGCACTAGCCTGAGGCAAGGGGAGCCGCAGCCGTACCTTAGCCTAGGGAGCCCTAGCCTAAGCCTAGGGGTGCCCAAGCCTAAGCCTAGGGGTGCCCTAGCCTGAGGATAGGGGAGCACTAGACTTAGCCTAAGCCTAGGATTGCCCTAGCCTAAGCTAACTGGTGCCCTAGCCTGAGTCTAGGGTTGCCCTTGCCTGAGGCTAGGGGAGCCATTGCCTTAGCCTAAGTGTAGGGGTGCCCTAGCCTAATCCTAGGGGTGCCCTTGCCTAAGCCTAGGGTTGCCCTAGCTTTAGTCTAGGGGTTCCCTAGCCTAAGCCTAGGGGTGCCCTAGCCTAAGCCTAGGTTAGCCCTAGCCTTATCCTAAGCCTAGGGGTGCCCTAGCCTAAGCCTAGGGTTGGCCTAGCCTAAGCTTAGGGGTGCCCTAGCCTAAGCTTAGGGGTGCCATAGCCTGAGTCTAGGGGTGCACTAGCCTGAGTCTAGGGGAGCCGTAGCCTTAGCCTATGCCTAGGGGAGCCCTAACTTAAGCCTAGGGGTGCCCTAACCTAAGCCTAGGGGTGCCCTAGCCTAAGCCTAGGGGTGCCCTAGCCTTAGGCTAGGGGAGCCCTAGCCTTTTCCTAAGCCTAGGGGTGCCCTAGCCTAAGCCTAGGGGTGCCCTAGTTTAAGCCTAGGGGTGCCCTAGACTGAGCCTAGGGGAGCCCTAGCCTTAGCCTAAGCCTAGGATTGCCCTAGCCTAAGCTTAGGGGTGCCCAAGACTGAGTCTAGGGGTGCCGTAGCCTGAGGCTAGGGGAGCCGTTGCCTTAGCCTAAGTCTAGGTGTGCCTAGCCTAAGCCTAGGGGTGCCGTAGCCTAAGCCTAGGGGTGACCTAGCCTTAGTCTAGGGGAGCCCTAGCCTGAGCCTAAGCCTAGACGTGCCCTATCCTGAGCCTAGGGGTGCCCTAGCCTGAGCCTACGGGTGCCCTAGCCTGAGCCTACGGGTGCCCTAGCCTGAGGCTAGGGGAGCCCTAGTCTTAGTCTAGCCTAGGATTGCCCTAGCCTAAGCCTAGGGTGCCATAGCCTGAGTCTAGGGGTGCCCCAGCTGAGGCCAGGGGAGCCGTAGCCTTAGCCTAAGCCTAGGGGTGCCCTAGCCTAAGCCTAGGGGTGCCCTAGCCTAAGCCTACAGGTGCCCTAGCCTAAGCCTAGGAGTGCCCTAGCCTTAGCCTAATCCTAGGGGTGCCCTAGCCAAAGCCTAGGGGTGCCCTAGCCTTAGGCTAGTGGTGCCCTAGCCTTAGCCTAAGCCTACGGGTGCCCTAGCTTAAGCCTAGGGTTGCCCAGCCTAAGCCTAGGGGTGCCCTAGCATTAGGCTAGGGGAGCCCTAGCTTTAGACTAAGCCTAGGGGTGCCCTAGCCTAAGTCTGTAGGTGCCATAGCCTTAAGCTAGGGTAGCCCTAGTTTTAGTCTAAGCCTAGGGGTGCCCTAGCCTCAGTTTAAGGGTGCCCTAGCCTCAGCTTTGGGGTACCCTAGCCTAAGCCTAGGGGTGCCCTACCCTAAGCCTAGGGGTGCCCTAGGCTAAGCCTAGTGGTGCTTTAGCCTAAGCATAGGGGTGACCTAGCCCTAGCCTAAGCCTAGGGGTTCCCTAGCCTAAGCCTAGGGGTGCCCTAGCCTTAGGCTAGGAGAGCCCTAGCCTTAGCCTAAGCCTAGGGGTGCGCTAGCCAAAGCCTAGGGGTGCCCTAGCCTAAGCCCTGGAGTGCCCTAGCCTTAGGCTTGGGGAGCCCTAGCCTTAGCCTAAGCCTACGGGTGCCCTAGCTTAAGCCTAGGGGTGCCCTAGCCTAAGCCTAGGGGTGCCCTAGCCTAAGCTAAGGGGTGCCATAGCCTAAGCCTAGGGGTGCCTTTGCCTAAGCCTAGGATTGCCCTAGCCTAAGCCTAGGGGTGCCCTAGGCATAGGCTAGGGGAGCCCTTGCCTTAGGCTAAGCCTAAGGGTGCCCTAGCCAAATCCTAGGGGTGCCCTATCCTAAGCCTAGGGGTGCCCTAGCCTAAGCTTAGGGGTGCCCTAGCCTAAGCCTAGGGGTGCCCTAGCCTTAGGCTAGGGGAGCCCTAGCCTTAGCCTAAGCCTAGGGGTGCCCTAGCCTAAGCCTAGGGGTCCCCTAGCCTAAGCTTAGGGGTGCTCCAGCCTTAGGCTAGAGGAGCCTAGCATTAGCCAAAGCCTAGGGGTGCCCTAGCCTAAGCCTAGGGGTGCACTAGCCTGAGCCTACGGGTGCCCTAACCTGAGGCTAGGGGAGACCTAACGTTAGTCTAGCCTAGGATTGCCCTAGCCTAAGCCTAGGGGTGCCATAGCCTGAGTCTAGGGGTGCACTAGCCTGAGGCAAGGGGAGCCGCAGCCGTACCTTACCCTAGGGAGCCCTAGCCTAAGCCTAGGGGTGCCCTAGCCTGAGGATAGGGGAGCACTAGACTTAGCCTAAGACTCGGATTGCCCTAGCCTAAGCTAACTGGTGCCCTAGCCTGAGTCTAGGGGTGCCCTTGCCTGAGGCTAGGGGAGCCATTGCCTTAGCCTAAGTGTAGGGGTGCCCAAGCCTAATCCTAGGGGTGCCCTTGCCTAAGCCTAGGGGTGCCCTAGCTTTAGTCTAGGGGTTCCCTAGCCTAAGCCTAGGGGTGCCCTAGCCTAAGCCTAGGTTAGCCCTAGCCTTATCCTAAGCCTAGGGGTGCCCTAGCCTAAGCCTAGGGTTGGCCTTGCCTAAGCTTAGGGTTGCCCTAGCCTAAGCTTAGAGGTGCTGTAGTCTTAGGCTAGGGGAGCCCTAGCCTTAGCCTAAGCTTAGGGGTGCCCTAGCATAAGCCTAGGGGTGCCCTAGCCTAAGCTTAGGGGTGCCATAGCCTGAGTCTAGGGGTGCACTAGCCTGAGTCTAGGGGAGCCGTAGCCTTAGCCTATGCCTAGGGGAGCGCTAGCTTAAGCCTAGGGGTGCCCTAACCTAAGCCTAGGGGTGCCCTAGCCTAAGCCTAGAGGTGCCCTAGCCTTAGGCTAGGGGAGCCCTAGCCTTTTCCTAAGCCTAGGGGTGCCCTAGCCTAAGCCTAGGGGTGCCCTAGTTTAAGCCTAGGGGTGCCCTAGACTGAGCCTAGGGGAGCCCTAGCCTTATCCTAAGCCTAGGGGTGCCCTAGCCTAAGCCTAGGGTTGGCCTATCCTAACCTTAGGGTTGCCCTAGCCTAAGCTTAGAGGTGCTGTAGTCTTAGGCTAGGGGAGCCCTAGCCTTAGCCTAAGCTTAGGGGTGCCGTAGCATAAGCCTAGGGGTGCCCTAGCCTAAGCCTACGGTGCCATAGCCTGCGTCTAGGGGTGCCCCAGCCTTAGGCTGGGGGAGCCCTAGCCTAAGCCTAGGGGTGCCTTAGCCTAAGCCTTGGGTTGCCCTAGCCTAAGCCTAGGGGTGCCCTAGCCTAAGCCTAGGGGTGCCCTAGCCTTTGCCTAAGCCTAGGGGTGCCCTAGCTTAAGCCTAGGGGTGCCCTAACCTAAGGCTAGGGGTGCCCTAGCCTAAGCCTAGGGGAGCCCTAGCCTTAGGCTAGGGGAGCCCTAGCCTTAACCTAAGCCTAGGGGTGCCCTAGCCTAAGCCTAGTGTTGTCCTAGCCTAAGCCTAGGGGTGCCCTAGATTAAGCCTAGGGGTGCCCTAGCCTAAGCCTAGGGGTGCCCTAGTATAAACCTAAGGGTGCCCTAGCCTTAGACTAGGGGTGCCCAAGCCTCAGCCTAAGCCTAGGAGTGCCCTAGCCTAAGCCTATGGGGGCCCTAGCCTAAGTCTAGGAGTGTCCTAGCCTAAGCCTAGGGGTGCCCTAGCCTTAGGTTAGGGGAGCCCTAGCCTTAGCCTAATCCTAGGGATGCCGTAGCCTAAGTCTAGGGGTGTCCTAGCCCAAGCCTATGGGTGGCCTAGCCTTAGGTTAGGGGAGCCCTAGACTTAGCCTAAGCCTATGGCTGCCCTAGCCTAAGCCTAGGGTGCCCTAGCCTAAGCCTAGGGCTGCCCTAGCCTAAGCCTAGGAGTGCCTTAGCCTAAGCCTAGGGGTGCCCTAGCCTTAGGCTAGGGGAAACCTAGCCTTAGCCTAAACCTAGGGGTGCCCTAGCCAAAGCCTAGGGGTGCCCAAGCCTAAGCCGAGGGGTGCCCTAGCCTTAGGCTAGGGGAGCCCTAGCCTTAACCTAAGCCTTGGGGTGCCCTAGCTTAAGCCTAGGGGTGCCCTAGCCTAAGCCTAGTGTTGCCCTAGCCTAAGCCTAGGGGTGCCCTAGCCTAAGCCTAGGGCTGCCCTAGCCTAAGCCTAGGGGTGCCCTAGCCTAAGCCTTGGGTTGCCCTAGCCTAAGCCTAGGGGTGCCCTAGCCTAAGCCTAGGGGTGCTCTAGCCTAAACCTAAGACTAGGGGTGCCCTAGCCTAAGTCTAGGGGTGCCCTAGCTTAAGCCTACGGGTGCCCTTGCCTAAGCCTAGGAGTGCCCTAGCCTTAGGCTATGGGATCCCTAGCCTTAGCCTAAGTCTAGGGGTGCCGTAGCTTAAGCCTAGGGGTGCCCTAACCTAAGCCAAGGGGTGCCCTAGCCTAAGCCTAGGGGAGCCCTAGCCTTAGGCTAGGGGAGCCCTAGCCTTAACCTAAGCCTAGGGGTGCCCTAGCCTATGCCTAGTGGTGCCATAGCCTAAACCTAAGGGTGCCTTAGCCTTAGACTAGGGGAGCCCAAGGCTCTGCCTAAGCCTAGGAGTGCCCTAGTCTAAGCCTAGGGGTGCCCTAGCCTAAGCCTACGGGTGCCCTAGCTTTAGGCTCGGGGAGCCCAAGCCTTAGCCTAATCCTAGGAGTGCCGTAGCCTAAGCCTAGGGGTGTCCTAGCCCAAGTCTATGGGTGCCCTAGCTGTAGGCTAGGGGAGCCCTAGACTTAGCCTAAGCCTAGGGCTGCCCTAGCCTAAGCCTAGGGGTGCCCTAGCCTAAGCCTAGGGCTGCCCTAGCCTAAGCCTAGGAGTGCCCTACCCTTAGGCTACGGGAGCCCTAACCTTAGCCTAAGCCTAGGAGTACCCTAGCCTAAGCCTAGGGGTGCCCTAGCCTAAGACTATGGGTGCCCTAGCCTAAGCCTAGGGGTGCCCTAGCCAAAGCCTAGGGGTGCCCTAGCCTAAGCGTAGAGGTGCCCTAGCTTTAGGCTAGGGGAGCCCTAACCTTAGCGTAAGCCTAGGGGTGCCTTAGCCTAAGCCTAGGGGTGCCCTAGCCTAAACCTAAACTTAGGGGTGCCCTAGCCTAAGTCTAGGGGTGCCCTAGCCTAAGTCTACGGGTGCAGTAGCCTAAGCCTAGGAGTGCCCTAGCCTTAGGCTATGGGATCCCTAGCCTTAGCCTAAGCCTAGGGGTGCCCTAGCTTAAGCCTAGGGGTGCCCTAACCTAAGCCTAGGGGTGCCCTAGCCTAAGCCTAGGGGTGCCCTAGCCTAAGACTATGGGTACCCTAGCCTAAGCCTAGGGGTGCCCTAGCCAAAGCCTAGGGGTGCCCTAGCCTAAGCGTAGAGGTGTCCTAGCTTTAGGCTAGGGGAGCCCTAACCTTAGCGTAAGCCTAGGGGTGCCTTAGCCTAAGCCTAGGGGTGCCCTAGCCTAAACCTAAACTTAGGGGTGCCCTAGCCTAAGTCTAGGGGTGCCCTAGCCTAAGTCTACGGGTGCAGTAGCCTAAGCCTAGGAGTGCCCTAGCCTTAGGCTATGGGATCCCTAGCCTTAGCCTAAGCCTAGGGGTGCCCTAGCTTAAGCCTAGGGGTGCCCTAACCTAAGCCTAGGGGTGCCCTAGCCTAAGCCTAAGGGTGGCCTAGCCTTAGGCTAGGGGAGCCCTAGCCTTAGCCTAAGCCGAGGGGTGCCCTAGACTAAGCCTAGGGGTGCCCTAGCCTAAACTTAGAAGTTCCCTATCCTAAGTCTAGTGGTGCCCTAGCCAAAGCCTAGGAGTTCCCTTGCCTTAGGCTAGGGGTGCCCTAGCCTTAGCCTAAGCCTACGGGTGCCCTAGCTTAAGTCTAGGGGTGCCCTAGCCTAAGCCTACGGGTGCCCTAACCTTAGGCTAGGGGAGCCCTAGCCTTAGCCTAAGCATAGGGGTGCCCTAGCCTAAGCCTAGAGTTGCCCTAGCCTTAGGCTAGGGTAGCCCTAGCCTTAGCCTAAGCCTAGAGGTGCCCTAGCCTCAGCTTAGGGGTACCCTAGCCTCAGCCTTGGTGTGCCCTAGCCTAAGCCTAGGGGTGCCCTAGCCTAAGTATAGGGGTGACCTAGCCTAAGCCTAAGCCTTGGGGTGCCTTAGCCTAAGACTAGTGGTGCCCTAGTCTTAGGCTAGGGGAGCCGTAACCTTCGCGTAAGCCTAGGGTTGCCTTTGCGTAAGCCTTGGGGTGCCCTAGAATAAGCCTAGGGGTGCACTAGCCTTAGGCTAGGCGAGCCTAGCACTAGCCTAAGCCTAGGGGAGCCCTAGCCTAAATCTAGGGGTGCCCTAGCCTAAGCCTAGGGGTGCCCTACCTAAGCTTAGAAGTTCCCTATCCTAAGCCTAGGGGTGCCCTAGCCAAAGCCTAGGGGTGCCCTAGCCTTAGCCTAAGCCTAGGGGTGCCCTAGCTTAAGCCTAGGGGTGCCCTAACCTAAGGCTAGGGGTGCCCTAGCCTAAGCCTAGGGGTGCCCTAGCCTAAGCCTAGGGGTGCCCTAGCTTAAGCCTAGGGGTGCCCTAACCTAAGGCTAGGGGTGCCCTAGCCTAAGCCTAGGGGAGCCCTAGCCTTAGGCTAGGGGAGCCCTAGCCTTAACCTAAGCCTAGGGGTGCCCTACCCTAAGCCTAGTGTTGTCCTAGCCTAAGCCTAGGGGTGCCCTAGATTAAGCCTAGGGGTGCCCTAGCCTAAGCCTAGGGGTGCCCTAGTCTAAACCTAAGGGTGCCCTAGCCTTAGACTAGGGGTGCCCAAGCCTCAGCCTAAGCCTAGGAGTGCCCTAGCCTAAGCCTATGGGGGACCTAACCTAAGTCTAGGAGTGTCCTAGCCTAAGCCTAGGGGTGCCCTAGCCTTAGGTTAGGGGAGCCCTAGCCTTAGCCTAATCCTAGGGATGCCGTAGCCTAAGTCTAGGGGTGTCCTAGCCCAAGCCTATGGGTGGCCTAGCCTTAGGTTAGGGGAGCCCTAGACTTAGCCTAAGCCTATGGCTGCCCTAGCCTAAGCCTAGGGTGCCCTAGCCTAAGCCTAGGGCTGCCCTAGCCTAAGCCTAGGAGTGCCTTAGCCTAAGCCTAGGGGTGCCCTAGCCTTAGGCTAGGGGAGACCTAGCCTTAGCCTAAACCTAGGGGTGCCCTAGCCAAAGCCTAGGGGTGCCCAAGCCTAAGCCTTGGGGTGCCCTAGCCTTAGGCTAGGGGAGCCCTAGCCTTAGCCTAAGCCTTGGGGTGCCCTAGCTTAAGCCTAGGGGTGCCCTAGCCTAAGCCTAGGGTTGCCCTAGCCTAAGCCTAGGGGTGCCCTAGCCTAAGCCTAGGGCTGCCCTAGCCTAAGCCTAGGGGTGCCCTAGCCTAAGCCTTGGGTTGCCCTAGCCTAAGCCTAGGGGTGCCCTAGCCTAAGCCTAGGGGTGCTCTAGCCTAAACCTAAGACTAGGGGTGCCCTAGCCTAAGTCTAGGGGTGCCCTAGCTTAAGCCTACGGGTGCCCTTGCCTAAGCCTAGGAGTGCCCTAGCCTTAGGCTATGGGATCCCTAGCCTTAGCCTAAGTCTAGGGGTGCCGTAGCTTAAGCTTAGGGGTGCCCTAACCTAAGCCTAGGGGTGCCCTAGCCTAAGCCTAGGGGAGCCCTAGCCTTAGGCTAGGGGAGCCCTAGCCTTAACCTAAGCCTAGGGGTGCCCTAGCCTATGCCTAGTGGTGCCATAGCCTAAACCTAAGGGTGCCTTAGCCTTAGACTAGGGGAGCCCAAGGCTCTGCCTAAGCCTAGGAGTGCCCTAGTCTAAGCCTAGGGGTGCCCTAGCCTAAGCCTACGGGTGCCCTAGCCTAAGCTTAGGAGTGTCCTAGCCTAAGCCTAGGGGTGCCCTAGCTTTAGGCTCGGGGAGCCCAAGCCTTAGCCTAATCCTAGGGGTGCCGTAGCCTAAGCCTAGGGGTGTCCTAGCCCAAGCCTATGGGTGCCCTAGCTGTAGGCTAGGGGAGCCCTAGACTTAGCCTAAGCCTAGGGCTGCCCTAGCCTAAGCCTAGGGGTGCCCTAGCCTAAGCCTAGGGCTGCCCTAGCCTAAGCCTAGGAGTGCCCTACCCTTAGGCTACGGGAGCCCTAGCCTTAGCCTAAGCCTAGGAGTACCCTAGCCTAAGCCTAGGGGTGCCCTAGCCTAAGACTATGGGTGCCCTAGCCTAAGCCTAGGGGTGCCCTAGCCAAAGCCTAGGGGTGCCCTAGCCTAAGCGTAGAGGTGCCCTAGCTTTAGGCTAGGGGAGCCCTAACCTTAGCGTAAGCCTAGGGGTGCCTTAGCCTAAGCCTAGGGGTGCCCTAGCCTAAACCTTAACTTAGGGGTGCCCTAGCCTGAGTCTAGGAGTGCCCTAGCCTAAGTCTACGGGTGCAGTAGCCTAAGCCTAGGAGTGCCCTAGCCTTAGGCTATGGGATCCCTAGCCTTAGCCTAAGCCTAGGGGTGCCCTAGCTTAAGCCTAGGGGTGCCCTAACCTAAGCCTAGGGGTGCCCTAGCCTAAGCCTAAGGGTGGCCTAGCCTTAGGCTAGGGGAGCCCTAGCCTTAGCCTAAGCCGAGGGGTGCCCTAGACTAAGCCTAGGGGTTCCCTAGCCTAAACTTAGAAGTTCCCTATCCTAAGTCTAGTGGTGCCCTAGCCAAAGCCTAGGAGTTCCCTTGCCTTAGGCTAGGGGTGCCCTAGCCTTAGCCTAAGCCTACGTGTGCCCTAGCTTAAGTCTAGGGGTGCCCTAGCCTAAGCCTAGGGGTGCCCTAACCTTAGGCTAGGGGAGCCCTAGCCTTAGCCTAAGCCTAGGGGTGCCCTAGCCTAAGCCTAGAGTTGCCCTAGCCTTAGGCTAGGGTAGCCCTAGCCTTAGCCTAAGCCTAGAGGTGCCCTAGCCTCAGCTTAGGGGTACCCTAGCCTCTGCCTTGGTGTGCCCTAGCCTAAGCCTAGGGGTGCCCTAGCCTAAGTATAGGGGTGACCTAGCCTAAGCCTAAGCCTAGGGGTGCCCTAGCCTAAGACTAGGGGTGCCCTAGTCTTAGGCTAGGGGAGCCGTAACCTTCGCGTAAGCCTAGGGTTGCCTTTGCGTAAGCCTTGGGGTGCCCTAGAATAAGCCTAGGGGTGCACTAGCCTTAGGCTAGGCGAGCCTAGCACTAGCCTAAGCCTAGGGGTGCCCTAGCCTAAATCTAGGGGTGCCCTAGCCTAAGCCTAGGGGTGCCCTACCTAAGCTTAGAAGTTCCCTATCCTAAGCCTAGGGGTGCCCTAGCCAAAGCCTAGGGGTGCCCTAGCCTAAGCCTAGGGGTGCCCTAGCCTTAGGCTATAGGAGCCCTAACCTTAGCCTAAGCCTACGGGTGCCCTAGCTTTAGCCTAGGGGTGCCCTAGCCTTAGGCTAGGTTAGCCCTAGCCTTAGCCTAAGCCCAGGGGTGCCCTAGTCTCTGCTTAGGGGTGCCCTAGCCTCAGCCTAGTGGTGCACTAGCCTAAGCCTAGGGGTGCCCTAGCCTAAGCCTTGTGGTGCCTTATCCTAAGCCTAGGGGTGACCTAGCCTTAGGCTAAGCCTAGGGGTGCCCTGGCCTAAGCCTAGGGGTGCCCTAGCCTAAGGCTAGGGGTGCCCTAGCCTAAGACTAGGGGTGCCGTCGCCTTAGAGTAGGGGAGCCCTAACCTTAGCCTAAGCCTAGGGGTGCCCTAGCCTAAGCCTAGGGGTGCCGTAGCCTTAGGCTAGGGGAGCCCGAGCCATAGCCTACGCCTAGGGGTGCCCTAGCCTAAGCCTCTGGGTGCCCTAGCCTAAGCCTAGGGGTGCCCTAGCCTGAGCCTACGGGTGCCCAAGCCTGAGGCTAGGGGAGCCCTAGCCTTAGTCTAGCCTAGGATTGGCCTAGCCTAAGCCTAGGGGTGCCATAGCCTGAGTCTAGGAGTGCCCTAGCCTGAGGCTAGGGGAGCCGTAGCCTTAGCCTAAGCCTAGGGGTGCCCTAGCCTAAGCCTAGGTGTGCCCTATCCTAAGACTAGGGGTGCTCTAGCCTAAGTCTAGGGGTGCCCTAGCCTAAGCCTAGGGGTGCCCTAGCCTTAGGCTAGGGGAGCCCTAGCCTTAACCTAAGCCTAGGGGTGCCCTAACCGAAGCCTAGGGGTGCCCTGGCCTAAGCCTACGGGTGCCCTAGCCTAAGCCAATGGGTGCCCTAGCCTTAGGCTAGGGGAGCCCTAGCCTTAACCTAAGCCTAGGCGTGCCCTAGCCTAAGCCTAGGGTGCTCTAGCCTTAGGCTAGGGGAGCCCTAGCCTTAGCCTAAGCTTAGGGGTGCCCTAGCCTAAGCCTAGGGGTGACCTAGCCTGAGGCTAGGGGAGCCCTAGCCTGAGGATAAGGGAGCCCTAGCGTTAGTCTAGCCTAGGATTACCCTAGCCTAAGCCTAGGGGTGCTCTAGCCTAAGGCTAGGGGAGCCCTAGTCTTAGCCTAAGCCTAGGGGTTCCCTAGCCTAAGCATAGGGGTGCCGTAGCCTTAGGCGCGGGGAGCCCGAGCCTTAGTCTAGCATAGGATTGCCCTAGCCTAAGCCTAGGGGTGCCATAGCCTGAGCCTAGGGGTGCCCTAGCCTAAGCCTAGGTGTGCCCTAGCCTAAGCCTAGGGGTGCCCTAGACTAAGCCTAGGGATGCCCTGGCCAAAGCCTAGGGGTGCCCTGGGCTAAGCCTAGAGGTGCCCTGGCCTAAGCCTAGGGGTGACCTACCTTAGGCTAGGGGATCCCTAGACTTAGCCTAAGCCTAGGGGTGCCCTAGCTTAAGCCTAGGGGTGCTCTAGCCTAAGCCGAGGGGTGCCCTAGCCAAAGCCTAGGGGTGCCCTAGCCTTAGGCTAGGGGAGCTTTATCCTTAGCCTAAGCCTAGGAGTGCCCTAGCCTTAGGCTAGGGTAGCCCTAGCCTTAGCCTAAGCCTACGGGTGCCGTAGCTTTAGCCTAGGGGTGCCCCAGCCTAAGCCTAGGGGTGCCCTAGCCTTAGGCTAGGGTAGCCCTAGCCTTAACCTAAGCCTAGGGGTGCCCTAGCCTAAGCCTAGGGGTGCCCTAGCCTTAGGCTAGGGTAGCCCTAACCTTAGCTTAAGCCCAGGGGTGCCCTAGCCTTAGCTTAGGGGTGCTCTAGCCTTAGACTAGGGGTGCCTTAGCCTAAGCATTGTGGTGCCCTAGCCTAAGCCTAGGGGTGCCCTAGCCTTAGGCTAGGGGAGCCCTAGCCTTAGCCTAAGCCTAGGGGTGCCCTAGTCTAAATATAGGGGTGCCCTAGCCTAAGCCTACGGGTGCCCTAGCCTAAGCCTAGGATTTCCATAGCCTTAGGCTAGGAGATCCCTAGCCTTAGCCTAAGCCTAGGGGTGCCCTAGCTTAAGCCTAGGGGTGCTCTAGCCTAAGCCTGGGGGTGCCCTAGCCAAAGCCTAGGGGTGCAATAGACTTAGGCTAGGGGAACCCTAGCCTTAACCTAAGCCTTGGTGTGCCCTAGCCTAAGCCTAGGGGCGCCCTAGCCTAAGCTTAGAAGTTCCCTATCCTAAGCCTAGGGGTGCCCTGGACAAAGCCTAGGGGTGCCCGAGCCTTAGGCTAGGGGAGCCCTAGCCTTAGCCTAAGCATACGGGTGCGCTACCTTAAGCCTAGGGGTGCCCCAGCATAAGCCTAGGGTTGCCCTAGCCTTAGGCTAGGGGAGCCCTAGCCTTAGCCTAAGCCCAGGGGTGCCCTAGCCTCTGCTAAGGGGGGCCCTAGCCTCAGCCTAGGTTTGCCCTAACCTAAACCTAGGGCTGCCCTAGCCTAAGCCTAGTGGTGCCTTATCCTAAGCCTAGTGGTTACCTAGCCTAAGCCTAAGCCTAGGGGTGCCCTAGCCTAAGCCTAGGGGTGCCCTAGCCTAAGCCTATGGATGCCCTAGCCTAAGACTAGGGGTGCCCTAGCCTGAGCCTACGGGTGCCCTAGCCTTAGGCTAGGGGAGCCCTAGCCTTAGTCTAGCCTAGGATTGCCCTAGCCTAAGCCTAGAGGTGCCCTAGCCGAAGCCTAGGGGTGCCCTAGCCTAAGCCTAGGGGTGCTCTAGCCTAAGGCTAGGGGTGCCCTAGCCTTAGGCTAGGGGAGCCCTAGACTTAGCCTAAGCCTAGGGGTGCCCTCGCCTAAGCCTAGGGGTGCCCTAGCCTTAGGCTTGGGGAGCCCTAGCCTTAACCTAATCCTATGGGTGGCCTAGCCGAATACTTGGGGTGCCCTGGCCTAAGCCTAGGGGTGCCCTAGCCTAAACCTAGGGGTGACCTAGCCTGAGGCTAGGGGAGCCCTAGCCTGAGGATAAGGGAGCCCTAGCGTTAGTCTAGCCTAGGATTACCCTAGCCTAAGCATAGGGGTGCTCTAGCCTTAGGTTAGGGGAGCCCTAGCCTTAGCCTAAGCCTATGGGTGCCCTAGCCTAAGCCTAGGGGTGCCCTAGCCTGAGCTTTGGGGTGCCGTAGCCTTAGCATAAGCCTAGGGGTGCCCTAGTCTAAACCTAGGGGTGCCCTAGCCTGAGCCTATTGGTGCCCAAGCCTGAGGCAAGGGAAGCCCTAGCCTTAGCCTAAGCCTAGGGGTGCCCTAGCCTAAGCCTATGGGTGACCTAGCCTAAGCCTACGGGTGCCCTAGCCTAAGCCTAGGATTGCCCTAGCCTTAGGCTAGGGGATCCCTAGACTTAGCCGAAGCCTAGGGGTGCCCTAGCTTAAGCCTAGGGGTGCTCTAGCCTAAGCCTAGGGGTGCCCTAGCCAAAGCCTAGGGGTGTCCTAGCCTTACGCTATGGGAGCTTTAGCCTTAGCCTAAGCCTAGGGGTGCCCTAGCCTAAGCCTAGGGGTGCCCTACCTAAGCTTAGAAGTTCCCTATCCTAAGCCTAGGGGTGCCCTAGCCAAAGCCTAGGGGTGCCCTAGCCTAAGCCTAGGGGTGCCCTAGCCTTAGGCTAGGGGAGCCCTAACCTTAGCCTAAGCCTACGGGTGCCCTAGCTTTAGCCTAGGGGTGCACCAGCCTAAGCCTATGGGTGCCCTAGCCTTAGGCTAGGGGAGCCCTAGCATTAGCCTAAGCCTAGGGGTGCCCTGCCTAAGCC
The DNA here is from genome assembly GCF_050624435.1 of Tenrec ecaudatus. Lineage (NCBI taxonomy): Eukaryota > Metazoa > Chordata > Mammalia > Afrosoricida > Tenrecidae > Tenrec > Tenrec ecaudatus. The sequence goes on along the minus strand of NW_027457910.1, from coordinate 34,123 downwards.
TAGGGGTGCCCTAGCCTTAGGCTAGGGTAGCCCTAGCTTAGCCTAAGCCCAGGGGTGCCCTAGCCTCTGCTTAGGGGTGCCCTAGCCTCAGCCTAGTGGTGCACTAGCCTAAGCCTAGGGGTGCCCTAGCCTAAGCCTTTTGGTGCCTTATCCTAAGCCTAGGGGTGACCTCGCCTTAGCCTAAGCCTAGGGGTGCCCTAGGCTAAGCCTAGGGGTGCCCTAGCCTAAGGCTAGGGGTGCCCTAGCCTAAGACTAGGGGTGCCGTCGCCGAAGCCTAGGAGTCCCTTAGCCTTAGCCTAAGCCTAGGGGTGCCCTAGCCTAAGCCTATGGGTGCCTAACGCTAAGCCTAGGGGTGCCCTAGCCTTAGACTAGGGGAGCCCTAACCTTAGCCTAAGCCTAGGGTTGCCGAGCCTAAGCCTAGGGGTGCCCTAGCCTAAGCCTAGGGGTGCCGTAGCCTTAGGCTAGGGGAGCCCGAGCCTTAGCCTACGCCTAGGGGTGCCCTAGCCTAAGCCTTGTGGTGCCCTAGCCTAAGCCTCTGGGTGCCCTAGCCTAAGCCTAGGGGTGCCCTAGCCTTAGCCTACGGGTGCCCTAGCCTGAGGCTAGGGGAGCCCTAGCCTTAGTCTAGCCTAGGATTGGCCTAGCCTAAGCCTAGGGGTGCCATAGCCTGAGTCTAGGAGTGCCCTAGCCTGAGGCTAGGGGAGCCGTAGCCTTAACCTAAGCCTAGGGGTGCCCTAGCCTAGGCCTAGGTGTTGCCTATCCTAAGACTAGGGATGCTCTAGCCTAAGCCTAGGGGTGCCCTAGCCTAAGCCTAGGGGTGCCCTAGCCTTAGGCTAGGGGAGACCTAGCCTTAACCTAAGCCTAGGGGTGCCCTAGCCAAAGCGTAGGGGTGCCCTGGCCTAAGCCTAGGGGTGCCCTAGCCTAAGCCTATGGGTGCCCTAGCCTTAGGCTAGGGGAGCCCTAGCCTTAACCTAAGCCTAGGCGTGCCCTAGCCTAAGCCTAGGGTGCTCTAGCCTTAGGCTAGGGGAGCCCTAGCCTTAGCCTAAGCCTAGGGGTGCCTTAGCCTAAGCCTAGGGGTGACCTAGCCTGAGGCTAGGGGAGTCCTAGCCTGACGATAAGGGAGCCCTAGCGTTAGTCTAGCCTAGGATTACCCTAGCCTAAGCCTAGGGGTGCTCTAGCCTTAGGCTAGTGGAGCCCTAGCCTTAGCCTAAGCCTAGGGGTTCCCTAGCCTAAGCCTAGGGGTGCTCTAGCCTGAGGCTAGGGGAGCCCTAGCCTTAGCCTAAGCCTAGGGGTGCCCTAGCCTAAGCCTAGGGGTTCCCTAGCCTGAGCCTAGGGGTGCCCTATCATGAGCCTACGGGTGTCATAGCATGAGGCTAGGGGAGCCCTAGCATTTTCCTAAGCCTAGGGGTGCCCTATCCTAAGCCTAGGGGTGCCCTAGCCTGAGCCTAGGGGTGCCGTAGCCTTAGGCTAGGGGAGCCCTAGCCTTAGTCTAGCCTAGGATTGCCCTAGCCTAAGCCTAGGGGTGCCACAGCCTGAGCCTAGGGGTGCCCTAGCCTAAGCCTAGGTGTGCCCTAGCCTAAGCCTACGGGTGCCCTATCCTAAGCCTAGGGGTGCCCTAGCCTGAGCCTAGGGGTGCCGTAGCCTTAGGCTAGGGGATCCCTAGACTTAGCCTAAGCCGAGGGGTGCCCTAGCTTAAGCCTAGGGGTGCTCTAGCCTAAGCCTAGTGGTGCCCTAGCCAAAGCCTAGGGGTGCCCTAGCCTTAGGCTAGGGGAGCTTTATCCTTAGCCTAAGCCTAGGGGTGCCCTAGCCTAAGCCTAGGGGTGCCGTAGCCTAAGCCTAGGGGTGCCCTAGCCTTAGGCTAGGGTAGCCCTAACCTTAGCCTAAGCCCAGGGGTGCCCTAGCCTTAGCTTAGGGGTGCTCTAGCCTTAGACTAGGGGTGCCTTAGCCTAAGCATTGCGGTGCCCTAGCCTAAGCCTAGGGGTGCCCTAGCCTTAGGCTAGGGGAGCCCTAGCCTTAGCCTTAGCCTAGGGGTGCCCTAGCTTAAGCCTAGGGGTGCTCTAGCCTAAGCCTAGGGGTGCCCTAGCCAAAGCCTAGGGGTGCATTAGACTTAGGCTAGGGGAACCCTAGCCTTAACCTAAGCCTTGGTGTGCCCTAGCCTAAGCCTAGGGGCGCCCTAGCTTAAGCTTAGAAGTTACCTATCCTAAGCCTAGGGGTGCCCTGGACAAAGCCTAGGGGTGCCCGAGCCTTAGGCTACGGGAGCCCTAGCCTTAGCCTAAGCATACGGGTGCCCTACCTTAAGCCTAGGGGTGCCCCAGCATAAGCCTAGGGGTGCCCTAGCCTTAGGCTAGGCGAGCGTTAACCTTAGCCTAAGCCTAGGGGTGCCCTAGTCTAAACCTAGGGGTGCCCTATCCTGAGCCTATGGGTGCCTGATTCTGAGGCTAGGGGAGCCCTAGCCTTAGCCTAAGCCTAGGATTGGCCTAATCTAAGCTTAGGGGTGCCCTAGCCTGAGTCTAGGGGTGCCCTAACCTGAGGCAATTGGAGCCGTTGCCTTAGCCTAAACCTAGGGGTGCCCTAGCCTAATCCTAGGGGTGCCCTAGCCTAAGCCTAGGGGTGCTCTAGCCTTAGGCTAGGGGTTCCCTAGCCTAAGCCTAGGGGTGCCCTAGCCTAAGCCTTGGGATGCCCTAGCTTTAGCCTAAGCCTAGGGTGCCTTAGCTAAAGCCTAGGGGTGCCCTAGCCCAAGCCTAGGCATGCCCTAGCCTAAGCCTAGGGGTGACCTAGCCTAAGCCTATGGGTGCCCTAGCCTAAGCCTAGGGGTCCCCTAGCCTGAACTTAGGGGTGCCCTAGCCTGAGCCTACGGGTGCCATAGCCTGATGCTAGGGGAGCCCCAACATTTTCCTAAGCCTAGGGGAGCCCTAGCCTGAGCCGAGGGGTGCCGTAGTCTTAGGCTAGGGGAGCCTTAGCCTAAGTCTAGCCTAGGATTGCCCTAGCCTAAGCCTAGGGGTGCCATAGCCTGAGCCTAGGGGTGCCCTAGGTTAAGCCTAGGGGTGCCCTAGCCTAAGCCTAGGGAAGCCCTGGCCTAAGCCTAGGGGTGCCCTGGCCTAAGCCTAGGGGTGCCCTGCCCTAAGCCTGGGGGAGCCCTAGCCTAAGCCTAGGGGTGCCCTAGCCTAAGCCTATGGGTGCCATAGCCTAAGCCTAGGGGTGCCCTAACCTTAGGCTAGGGGAGCCCTAGCCTTAGCCTAAGCCTAGGGGTGCCCTAGCCTAAGGCTAGGGGTGCCCTAGCCTAAGCCTAGGGGTGCCCTAGCCTTAGGCTAGGGGAGCCCTAGCCTTATCCTAAGTCTAGGGGTGCCCGAGCCTAAGCCTAGGTGTGCCCTAGCCTGAGCCTAGGGGTGCCCTAGCCTGAGCCTATGGGTGCCCTAGCCTGAGGCTAGGGGAGCCCCAGCCTTAGTCTAGCCTAGGATTGCCCTAGCCTAAGCCTAAGGGAGCCCTAGCCTGAGGCTAGGGGAGCCGTACCCTTAGCCTAAGCCTATGGGTGCTTTAGCCTAAGCCTAGGGGTGCCCTAGCCTGAGCCTAGGGGTGCCCTAGCCTTAGGTTAGGGGAACCCTAGCCTTAGCCTAAGCCTAGGGGTGCCCTAGCCTTAGCCTAAGCCTAGGGGTGCCCTAGCCTAAGCCTAGGGTTGGCCTATCCTAACCTTAGGGTTGCCCTAGCCTAAGCTTAGAGGTGCTGTAGTCTTAGGCTAGGGGAGCCCTAGCCTTAGCCTAAGCTTAGGGGTGCCGTAGCATAAGCCTAGGGGTGCCCTAGCCTAAGCCTACGGTGCCATAGCCTGCGTCTAGGGGTGCCCCAGCCTTAGGCTAGGGGAGCCCTAGCCTAGGCCTAGGGGTGCCCTAGCCTAAGCCTAGGGGTGCCTTAGCCTAAGCCTTGGGTTGCCCTAGCCTAAGCCTAGGGGTGCCCTAGCCTAAGCCTAGGGGTGCCCTAGCCTTAGCCTAAGCCTAGGGGTGCCCTAGCTTAAGCCTAGGGGTGCCCTAACCTAAGGCTAGGGGTGCCCTAGCCTAAGCCTAGGGGAGCCCTAGCCTTAGGCTAGGGGAGCCCTAGCCTTAACCTAAGCCTAGGGGTGCCCTAGCCTAAGCCTAGTGTTGTCCTAGCCTAAGCCTAGGGGTGCCCTAGATTAAGCCTAGGGGTGCCCTAGCCTAAGCCTAGGGGTGCCCTAGTCTAAACCTAAGGGTGCCCTAGCCTTAGACTAGGGGTGCCCAAGCCTCAGCCTAAGCCTAGGAGTGCCCTAGCCTAAGCCTATGGGGGCCCTAGCCTAAGTCTAGGAGTGTCCTAGCCTAAGCCTAGGGGTGCCCTAGCCTTAAGTTAGGGGAGCCCTAGCCTTAGCCTAATCCTAGGGATGCCGTAGCCTAAGACTAGGGGTGTCCTAGCCCAAGCCTATGGGTGGCCTAGCCTTAGGTTAGGGGAGCCCTAGACTTAGCCTAAGCCTATGGCTGCCCTAGCCTAAGCCTAGGGTGCCCTAGCCTAAGCCTAGGGCTGCCCTAGCCTAAGCCTAGGAGTGCCTTAGCCTAAGCCTAGGGGTGCCCTAGCCTTAGGCTAGGGGAGACCTAGCCTTAGCCTAAACCTAGGGGTGCCCTAGCCAAAGCCTAGGGGTGCCCAAGCCTAAGCCGAGGGGTGCCCTAGCCTTAGGCTAGGGGAGCCCTAGCCTTAACCTAAGCCTTGGGGTGCCCTAGCTTAAGCCTAGGGGTGCCCTAGCCTAAGCCTAGGGTTGCCCTAGCCTAAGCCTAGGGGTGCCCTAGCCTAAGCCTAGGGCTGCCCTAGCCTAAGCCTAGGGGTGCCCTAGCCTAAGCCTTGGGTTGCCCTAGCCTAAGCCTAGGGGTGCCCTAGCCTAAGCCTAGGGGTGCTCTAGCCTAAACCTAAGACTAGGGGTGCCCTAGCCTAAGTCTAGGGGTGCCCTAGCTTAAGCCTACGGGTGCCCTTGCCTAAGCCTAGGAGTGCCCTAGCCTTAGGCTATGGGATCCCTAGCCTTAGCCTAAGTCTAGGGGTGCCGTAGCTTAAGCCTAGGGGTGCCCTAACCTAAGCCTAGGGGTGCCCTAGCCTAAGCCTAGGGGAGCCCTAGCCTTAGGCTAGGGGAGCCCTAGCCTTAACCTAAGCCTAGGGGTGCCCTAGCCTATGCCTAGTGGTGCCATAGCCTAAACCTAAGGGTGCCTTAGCCTTAGACTAGGGGAGCCCAAGGCTCTGCCTAAGCCTAGGAGTGCCCTAGTCTAAGCCTAGGGGTGCCCTAGCCTAAGCCTACGGGTGCCCTAGCTTTAGGCTCGGGGAGCCCAAGCCTTAGCCTAATCCTAGGGGTGCCGTAGCCTAAGCCTAGGGGTGTCCTAGCCCAAGCCTATGGGTGCCCTAGCTGTAGGCTAGGGGAGCCCTAGACTTAGCCTAAGCCTAGGGCTGCCCTAGCCTACGCCTAGGGGTGCCCTAGCCTAAGCCTAGGGCTGCCCTAGCCTAAGCCTAGGAGTGCCCTACCCTTAGGCTACGGGAGCCCTAGCCTTAGCCTAAGCCTAGGAGTACCCTAGCCTAAGCCTAGGGGTGCCCTAGCCTAAGACTATGGGTGCCCTAGCCTAAGCCTAGGGGTGCCCTAGCCAAAGCCTAGGGGTGCCCTGGCCTAAGCGTAGAGGTGCCCTAGCTTTAGGCTAGGGGAGCCCTAACCTTAGCGTAAGCCTAGGGGTGCCTTAGCCTAAGCCTAGGGGTGCCCTAGCCTAAACCTAAACTTAGGGGTGCCCTAGCCTAAGTCTAGGGGTGCCCTAGCCTAAGTCTACGGGTGCAGTAGCCTAAGCCTAGGAGTGCCCTAGCCTTAGGCTATGGGATCCCTAGCCTTAGCCTAAGCCTAGGGGTGCCCTAGCTTAAGCCTAGGGGTGCCCTAACCTAAGCCTAGGGGTGCCCTAGCCTAAGCCTAGGGGTGCCCTAGCCTAAGACTATGGGTGCCCTAGCCTAAGCCTAGGGGTGCCCTAGCCAAAGCCTAGGGGTGCCCTTGCCTAAGCGTAGAGGTGCCCTAGCTTTAGGCTAGGGGAGCCCTAACCTTAGCGTAAGCCTAGGGGTGCCTTAGCCTAAGCCTAGGGGTGCCCTAGCATAAACCTAAACTTAGGGGTGCCCTAGCCTAAGTCTAGGGGTGCCCTAGCCTAAGTCAACGGGTGCAGTAGCCTAAGCCTAGGAGTGCCCTAGCCTTAGGCTATGGGATCCCTAGCCTTAGCCTAAGCCTAGGGGTGCCCTAGCTTAAGCCTAGGGGTGCCCTAACCTAAGCCTAGGGGTGCCCTAGCCTAAGCCTAAGGGTGGCCTAGCCTTAGGCTAGGGGAGCCCTAGCCTTAGCCTAAGCCGAGGGGTGCCCTAGACTAAGCCTAGGGGTGCCCTAGCCTAAACTTAGAAGTTCCCTATCCTAAGTCTAGTGGTGCCCTAGCCAAAGCCTAGGAGTTCCCTTGCCTTAGGCTAGGGGTGCCCTAGCCTTAGCCTAAGCCTACGGGTGCCCTAGTTAAGTCTAGGGGTGCCCTAGCCTAAGCCTAGGGGTGCCCTAACCTTAGGCTAGGGGAGCCCTAGCCTTAGCCTAAGCATAGGGGTGCCCTAGCCTAAGCCTAGGGGTACCCTAGCCAAAGCCTAGGGGTGCCCTAGCCTTAGCCTAAGCCTAGGGGTGCCCTAGCTTAAGCCTAGAGTTGCCCTAGCCTTAGGCTAGGGTAGCCCTAGCCTTAGCCTAAGCCTAGAGGTGCCCTAGCCTCAGCTTAGGGGTACCCTAGCCTCAGCCTTGGTGTGCCCTAGCCTAAGCCTAGGGGTGCCCTAGCCTAAGTATAGGGGTGACCTAGCCTAAGCCTAAGCCTTGGGGTGCCCTAGCCTAAGACTAGTGGTGTCCTAGTCTTAGGCTAGGGGAGCCGTAACCTTCGCGTAAGCCTAGGGTTGCCTTTGCGTAAGCCTTGGGGTGCCCTAGAATAAGCCTAGGGGTGCACTAGCCTTAGGCTAGGCGAGCCTAGCACTAGCCTAAGCCTAGGGGAGCCCTAGCCTAAATCTAGGGGTGCCCTAGCCTAAGCCTAGGGGTGCCCTACCTAAGCTTAGAAGTTCCCTATCCTAAGCCTAGGGGTGCCCTAGCCAAAGCCTAGGGGTGCCCTAGCCTTAGCCTAAGCCTAGGGGTGCCCTAGCTTAAGCCTAGGGGTGCCCTAACCTAAGGCTAGGGGTGCCCTAGCCTAAGCCTAGGGGTGCCCTAGCCTAAGCCTAGGGGTGCCCTAGCTTAAGCCTAGGGGTGCCCTAACCTAAGGCTAGGGGTGCCCTAGCCTAAGCCTAGGGGAGCCCTAGCCTTAGGCTAGGGGAGCCCTAGCCTTAACCTAAGCCTAGGGGTGCCCTAGCCTAAGCCTAGTGTTGTCCTAGCCTAAGCCTAGGGGTGCCCTAGATTAAGCCTAGGGGTGCCCTAGCCTAAGCCTAGGGGTGCCCTAGTCTAAACCTAAGGGTGCCCTAGCCTTAGACTAGGGGTGCCCAAGCCTCAGCCTAAGCCTAGGAGTGCCCTAGCCTAAGCCTATGGGGGACCTAACCTAAGTCTAGGAGTGTCCTAGCCTAAGCCTAGGGGTGCCCTAGCCTTAGGTTAGGGGAGCCCTAGCCTTAGCCTAATCCTAGGGATGCCGTAGCCTAAGTCTAGGGGTGTCCTAGCCCAAGCCTATGGGTGGCCTAGCCTTAGGTTAGGGGAGCCCTAGACTTAGCCTAAGCCTATGGCTGCCCTAGCCTAAGCCTAGGGTGCCCTAGCCTAAGCCTAGGGTGCCCTAGCCTAAGCCTAAGGCTGCCCTAGCCTAAGCCTAGGAGTGCCTTAGCCTAAGCCTAGGGGTGCCCTAGCCTTAGGCAAGGGGAGACCTAGCCTTAGCCTAAACCTAGGGGTGCCCTAGCCAAAGCCTAGGGGTGCCCAAGCCTAAGCCTTGGGGTGCCCTAGCCTTAGGCTAGGGGAGCCCTAGCCTTAGCCTAAGCCTTGGGGTGCCCTAGCTTAAGCCTAGGGGTGCCCTAGCCTAAGCCTAGGGTTGCCCTAGCCTAAGCCTAGGGGTGCCCTAGCCTAAGCCTAGGGCTGCCCTAGCCTAAGCCTAGGGGTGCCCTAGCCTAAGCCTTGGGTTGCCCTAGCCTAAGCCTAGGGGTGCCCTAGCCTAAGCCTAGGGGTGCTCTAGCCTAAACCTAAGACTAGGGGTGCCCTAGCCTATGTCTAGGGGTGCCCTAGCTTAAGCCTACGGGTGCCCTTGCCTAAGCCTAGGAGTGCCCTAGCCTTAGGCTATGGGATCCCTAGCCTTAGCCTAAGTCTAGGGGTGCCGTAGCTTAAGCATAGGGGTGCCCTAACCTAAGCCTAGGGGTGCCCTAGCCTAAGCCTAGGGGAGCCCTAGCCTTAGGCTAGGGGAGCCCTAGCCTTAACCTAAGCCTAGGGGTGCCCTAGCCTATGCCTTGTGGTGCCATAGCCTAAACCTAAGGGTGCCTTAGCCTTAGACTAGGGGAGCCCAAGGCTCTGCCTAAGCCTAGGAGTGCCCTAGTCTAAGCCTAGGGGTGCCCTAGCCTAAGACTACGGGTGCCCTAGCCTAAGCTTAGGAGTGTCCTAGCCTAAGCCTAGGGGTGCCCTAGCTTTAGGCTCGGGGAGCCCAAGCCTTAGCCTAATCCTAGGGGTGCCGTAGCCTAAGCCTAGGGGTGTCCTAGCCCAAGCCTATGGGTGCCCTAGCTGTAGGCTAGGGGAGCCCTAGACTTAGCCTAAGCCTAGGGCTGCCCTAGCCTAAGCCTAGGGGTGCCCTAGCCTAAGCCTAGGGCTGCCCTAGCCTAAGCCTAGGAGTGCCCTACCCTTAGGCTACGGGAGCCCTAGCCTTAGCCTAAGCCTAGGAGTACCCTAGCCTAAGCCTAGGGGTGCCCTAGCCTAAGACTATGGGTGCCCTAGCCTAAGCCTAGGGGTGCCCTAGCCAAAGCCTAGGGGTGCCCTAGCCTAAGCGTAGAGGTGCCCTAGCTTTAGGCTAGGGGAGCCCTAACCTTAGCGTAAGCCTAGGGGTGCCTTAGCCTAAGCCTAGGGGTGCCCTAGCCTAAACCTTAACTTAGGGGTGCCCTAGCCTAAGTCTAGGGGTGCCCTAGCCTAAGTCTACGGGTGCAGTAGCCTAAGCCTAGGAGTGCCCTAGCCTTAGGCTATGGGATCCCTAGCCTTAGCCTAAGCCTAGGGGTGCCCTAGCTTAAGCCTAGGGGTGCCCTAACCTAAGCCTAGGGGTGCCCTAGCCTAAGCCTAAGGGTGGCCTAGCCTTAGGCTAGGGGAGCCCTAGCCTTAGCCTAAGCCGAGGGGTGCCCTAGACTAAGCCTAGGGGTGCCCTAGCCTAAACTTAGAAGTTCCCTATCCTAAGTCTAGTGGTGCCCTAGCCAAAGCCTAGGAGTTCCCTTGCCTTAGGCTAGGGGTGCCCTAGCCTTAGCCTAAGCCTACGGGTGCCCTAGCTTAAGTCTAGGGGTGCCCTAGCCTAAGCCTAGGGGTGCCCTAACCTTAGGCTAGGGGAGCCCTAGCCTTAGCCTAAGCCTAGGGGTGCCCTAGCCTAAGCCTAGAGTTGCCCTAGCCTTAGGCTAGGGTAGCCCTAGCCTTAGCCTAAGCCTAGAGGTGCCCTAGCCTCAGCTTAGGGGTACCCTAGCCTCTGCCTTGGTGTGCCCTAGCCTAAGCCTAGGGGTGCCCTAGCCTAAGTATAGGGGTGACCTAGCCTAAGCCTAAGCCTAGGGGTGCCCTAGCCTAAGACTAGGGGTGCCCTAGTCTTAGGCTAGGGGAGCCGTAACCTTCGCGTAAGCCTAGGGTTGCCTTTGCGTAAGCCTTGGGGTGCCCTAGAATAAGCCTAGGGGTGCACTAGCCTTAGGCTAGGCGAGCCTAGCACTAGCCTAAGCCTAGGGGTGCCCTAGCCTAAATCTAGGGGTGCCCTAGCCTAAGCCTAGGGGTGCCCTACCTAAGCTTAGAAGTTCCCTATCCTAAGCCTAGGGGTGCCCTAGCCAAAGCCTAGGGGTGCCCTAGCCTAAGCCTAGGGGTGCCCTAGCCTTAGGCTATAGGAGCCCTAACCTTAGCCTAAGCCTACGGGTGCCCTAGCTTTAGCCTAGGGGTGCCCTAGCCTTAGGCTAGGTTAGCCCTAGCCTTAGCCTAAGCCCAGGGGTGCCCTAGTCTCTGCTTAGGGGTGCCCTAGCCTCATACTAGTGGTGCACTAGCCTAAGCCTAGGGGTGCCCTAGCCTAAGCCTTGTGGTGCCTTATCCTAAGCCTAGGGGTGACCTAGCCTTAGGCTAAGCCTAGGGGTGCCCTAGCCTCAGCCTAGGGGTGCCCTAGCCTAAGGCTAGGGGTGCCCTAGCCTAAGACTAGGGGTGCCGTCGCCTTAGAGTAGGGGAGCCCTAACCTTAGCCTAAGACTAGGGGTGCCCTAGCCTAAGCCTAGGGGTGCCGTAGCCTTAGGCTAGGGGAGCCCGAGCCATAGCCTACGCCTAGGGGTGCCCTAGCCTAAGCCTCTGGGTGCCCTAGCCTAAGCCTAGGGGTGCCCTAGCCTGAGCCTACGGGTGCCCAAGCCTGAGGCTAGGGGAGCCCTAGCCTTAGTCTAGCCTAGGATTGGCCTAGCCTAAGCCTAGGGGTGCCATAGCCTGAGTCTAGGAGTGCCCTAGCCTGAGGCTAGGGGAGCCGTAGCCTTAGCCTAAGCCTAGGGGTGCCCTAGCCTAAGCCTAGGTGTGCCCTATCCTAAGACTAGGGGTGCTCTAGCCTAAGTCTAGGAGTGCCCTAGCCTAAGCCTAGGGGTGCCCTAGCCTTAGGCTAGGGGAGCCCTAGCCTTAACCTAAGCCTAGGGGTGCCCTAACCGAAGCCTAGGGGTGCCCTGGCCTAAGCCTACGGGTGCCCTAGCCTAAGCCAATGGGTGCCCTAGCCTTAGGCTAGGGGAGCCCTAGCCTTAACCTAAGCCTAGGCGTGCCCTAGCCTAAGCCTAGGGTGCTCTAGCCTTAGGCTAGGGGAGCCCTAGCCTTAGCCTAAGCCTAGGGGTGCCCTAGCCTAAGCCTAGGGGTGACCTAGCCTGAGGCTAGGGGAGCCCTAGCCTGAGGATAAGGGAGCCCTAGCGTTAGTCTAGCCTAGGATTACCCTAGCCTAAGCCTAGGGGTGCTCTAGCCTAAGGCTAGGGGAGCCCTAGTCTTAGCCTAAGCCTAGGGGTTCCCTAGCCTAAGCATAGGGGTGCCGTAGCCTTAGGCGCGGGGAGCCCTAGCCTTAGTCTAGCATAGGATTGCCCTAGCCTAAGCCTAGGGGTGCCATAGCCTGAGCCTAGGGGTGCCCTAGCCTAAGCCTAGGTGTGCCCTAGCCTAAGCCTAGGGGTGCCCTAGACTAAGCCTAGGGATGCCCTGGCCAAAGCCTAGGGGTGCCCTGGGCTAAGCCTAGAGGTGCCCTGGCCTAAGCCTAGGGGTGACCTAGCCTTAGGCTAGGGGATCCCTAGACTTAGCCTAAGCCTAGGGGTGCCCTAGCTTAAGCCTAGGGGTGCTCTAGCCTAAGCCTAGGGGTGCCCTAGCCAAAGCCTAGGGGTGCCCTAGCCTTAGGCTAGGGGAGCTTTATCCTTAGCCTAAGCCTAGGAGTGCCCTAGCCTTAGGCTAGGGTAGCCCTAGCCTTAGCCTAAGCCTACGGGTGCCGTAGCTTTAGCCTAGGGGTGCCCCAGCCTAAGCCTAGGGGTGCCCTAGCCTTAGGCTAGGGTAGCCCTAGCCTTAACCTAAGCCTAGGGGTGCCCTAGCCTAAGCCTAGGGGTGCCCTAGCCTTAGGCTAGGGTAGCCCTAACCTTAGCTTAAGCCCAGGGGTGCCCTAGCCTTAGCTTAGGGGTGCTCTAGCCTTAGACTAGGGGTGCCTTAGCCTAAGCATTGTGGTGCCCTAGCCTAAGCCTAGGGGTGCCCTAGCCTTAGGCTAGGGGAGCCCTAGCCTTAGCCTAAGCCTAGGGGTGCCCTAGTCTAAATATAGGGGTGCCCTAGCCTAAGCCTACGGGTGCCCTAGCCTAAGCCTAGGATTTCCATAGCCTTAGGCTAGGAGATCCCTAGCCTTAGCCTAAGCCTACGGGTGCCCTAGCTTAAGTCTAGGGGTGCCCTAGCCTAAGCCTAGGGGTGCCCTAACCTTAGGCTAGGGGAGCCCTAGCCTTAGCCTAAGCCTAGGGGTGCCCTAGCCTAAGCCTAGAGTTGCCCTAGCCTTAGGCTAGGGTAGCCCTAGCCTTAGCCTAAGCCTAGAGGTGCCCTAGCCTCAGCTTAGGGGTACCCTAGCCTCTGCCTTGGTGTGCCCTAGCCTAAGCCTAGGGGTGCCCTAGCCTAAGTATAGGGGTGACCTAGCCTAAGCCTAAGCCTAGGGGTGCCCTAGCCTAAGACTAGGGGTGCCCTAGTCTTAGGCTAGGGGAGCCGTAACCTTCGCGTAAGCCTAGGGTTGCCTTTGCGTAAGCCTTGGGGTGCCCTAGAATAAGCCTAGGGGTGCACTAGCCTTAGGCTAGGCGAGCCTAGCACTAGCCTAAGCCTAGGGGTGCCCTAGCCTAAATCTAGGGGTGCCCTAGCCTAAGCCTAGGGGTGCCCTACCTAAGCTTAGAAGTTCCCTATCCTAAGCCTAGGGGTGCCCTAGCCAAAGCCTAGGGGTGCCCTAGCCTAAGCCTAGGGGTGCCCTAGCCTTAGGCTATAGGAGCCCTAACCTTAGCCTAAGCCTACGGGTGCCCTAGCTTTAGCCTAGGGGTGCCCTAGCCTTAGGCTAGGTTAGCCCTAGCCTTAGCCTAAGCCCAGGGGTGCCCTAGTCTCTGCTTAGGGGTGCCCTAGCCTCATATTAGTGGTGCACTAGCCTAAGCCTAGGGGTGCCCTAGCCTAAGCCTTGTGGTGCCTTATCCTAAGCCTAGGGGTGACCTAGCCTTAGGCTAAGCCTAGGGGTGCCCTAGCCTAAGCCTAGGGGTGCCCTAGCCTAAGGCTAGGGGTGCCCTAGCCTAAGACTAGGGGTGCCGTCGCCTTAGAGTAGGGGAGCCCTAACCTTAGCCTAAGCCTAGGGGTGCCCTAGCCTAAGCCTAGGGGTGCCGTAGCCTTAGGCTAGGGGAGCCCGAACCATAGCCTACGCCTAGGGGTGCCCTAGCCTAAGCCTCTGGGTGCCCTAGCCTAAGCCTAGGGGTGCCCTAGCCTGAGCCTACGGGTGCCCAAGCCTGAGGCTAGGGGAGCCCTAGCCTTAGTCTAGCCTAGGATTGGCCTAGCCTAAGCCTAGGGGTGCCATAGCCTGAGTCTAGGAGTGCCCTAGCCTGAGGCTAGGGGAGCCGTAGCCTTAGCCTAAGCCTAGGGGTGCCCTAGCCTAAGCCTAGGTGTGCCCTATCCTAAGACTAGGGGTGCTCTATCCTAAGTCTAGGGGTGCCCTAGCCTAAGCCTAGGGGTGCCCTAGCCTTAGGCTAGGGGAGCCCTAGCCTTAACCTAAGCCTAGGGGTGCCCTAACCGAAGCCTAGGGGTGCCCTGGCCTAAGCCTACGGGTGCCCTAGCCTAAGCCAATGGGTGCCCTAGCCTTAGGCTAGGGGAGCCCTAGCCTTAACCTAAGCCTAGGCGTGCCCTAGCCTAAGCCTAGGGTGCTCTAGCCTTAGGCTAGGGGAGCCCTAGCCTTAGCCTAAGCCTAGGGGTGCCCTAGCCTAAGCCTAGGGGTGACCTAGCCTGAGGCTAGGGGAGCCCTAGCCTGAGGATAAGGGAGCCCTAGCGTTAGTCTAGCCTAGGATTACCCTAGCCTAAGCCTAGGGGTGCTCTAGCCTAAGGCTAGGGGAGCCCTAGTCTTAGCCTAAGCCTAGGGGTTCCCTAGCCTAAGCATAGGGGTGCCGTAGCCTTAGGCGCGGGGAGCCCTAGCCTTAGTCTAGCATAGGATTGCCCTAGCCTAAGCCTAGGGGTGCCATAGCCTGAGCCTAGGGGTGCCCTAGCCTAAGCCTAGGTGTGCCCTAGCCTAAGCCTAGGGGTGCCCTAGACTAAGCCTAGGGATGCCCTGGCCAAAGCCTAGGGGTGCCCTGGGCTAAGCCTAGAGGTGCCCTGGCCTAAGCCTAGGGGTGACCTAGCCTTAGGCTAGGGGATCCCTAGACTTAGCCTAAGCCTAGGGGTGCCCTAGCTTAAGCCTAGGGGTGCTCTAGCCTAAGCCTAGGGGTGCCCTAGCCAAAGCCTAGGGGTGCCCTAGCCTTAGGCTAGGGGAGCTTTATCCTTAGCCTAAGCCTAGGAGTGCCCTAGCCTTAGGCTAGGGTAGCCCTAGCCTTAGCCTAAGCCTACGGGTGCCGTAGCTTTAGCCTAGGGGTGCCCCAGCCTAAGCCTAGGGGTGCCCTAGCCTTAGGCTAGGGTAGCCCTAGCCTTAACCTAAGCCTAGGGGTGCCCTAGCCTAAGCCTAGGGGTGCCCTAGCCTTAGGCTAGGGTAGCCCTAACCTTAGCTTAAGCCCAGGGGTGCCCTAGCCTTAGCTTAGGGGTGCTCTAGCCTTAGACTAGGGGTGCCTTAGCCTAAGCATTGTGGTGCCCTAGCCTAAGCCTAGGGGTGCCCTAGCCTTAGGCTAGGGGAGCCCTAGCCTTAGCCTAAGCCTTGGGGTGCCCTAGTCTAAATATAGGGGTGCCCTAGCCTAAGCCTACGGGTGCCCTAGCCTAAGCCTAGGATTTCCATAGCCTTAGGCTAGGAGATCCCTAGCCTTAGCCTAAGCCTAGGGGTGCCCTAGCTTAAGCCTAGGGGTGCTCTAGCCTAAGCCTGGGGGTGCCCTAGCCAAGGCCTAGGGGTGCAATAGACTTAGGCTAGGGGAACCCTAGCCTTAACCTAAGCCTTGGTGTGCCCTAGCCTAAGCCTAGGGGCGCCCTAGCCTAAGCTTAGAAGTTCCCTATCCTAAGCCTAGGGGTGCCCTGGACAAAGCCTAGGGGTGCCCGAGCCTTAGGCTAGGGGAGCCCTAGCCTTAGCCTAAGGATACGGGTGCGCTACCTTAAGCCTAGGGGTGCCCCAGCATAAGCCTAGGGTTGCCCTAGCCTTAGGCTAGGGGAGCCCTAGCCTTAGCCTAAGCCCAGGGGTGCCCTAGCCTCTGCTTAGGGGTGCCCTAGCCTCAGCCTAGGTTTGCCCTAACCTAAACCTAGGGCTGCCCTAGCCTAAGCCTAGTGGTGCCTTATCCTAAGCCTAGTGGTTACCTAGCCTAAGCCTAAGCCTAGGGGTGCCCTAGCCTAAGCCTAGGGGTGCCCTAGCCTAAGCCTAGGGGTGCCTTAGCCTAAGCCTAGGGGTGCCATAGCCTAAGCCTAGGAGTCCCCTAGCCTTAACCTAACCCTAGGTGTGCCCTAGCCTAAGCCTATGGGTGCCCAAACCTAAGCCTAGGGGTGCCCTAGCCTTAGGCTAGGAGAGCCCTAGCCTTAACCTAAGCCTAGGGGTGCCCTAACCGAAGCCTAGGGGTGCCCTGGCCTAAGCCTACGGGTGCCCTAGCCTAAGCCAATGGGTGCCCTAGCCTTAGGCTAGGGGAGCCCTAGCCTTAACCTAAGCCTAGGCGTGCCCTAGCCTAAGCCTAGGGTGCTCTAGCCTTAGGCTAGGGGAGCCCTAGCCTTAGCTTAAGCCTAGGGGTGCCCTAGCCTAAGCCTAGGGGTGACCTAGCCTGAGGCTAGGGGAGCCCTAGCCTGAGGATAAGGGAGCCCTAGCGTTAGTCTAGCCTAGGATTACCCTAGCCTAAGCCTAGGGGTGCTCTAGCCTAAGGCTAGGGGAGCCCTAGTCTTAGCCTAAGCCTAGGGGTTCCCTAGCCTAAGCATAGGGGTGCCGTAGCCTTAGGCGCGGGGAGCCCTAGCCTTAGTCTAGCATAGGATTGCCCTAGCCTAAGCCTAGGGGTGCCATAGCCTGAGCCTAGGGGTGCCCTAGCCTAAGCCTAGGTGTGCCCTAGCCTAAGCCTAGGGGTGCCCTAGACTAAGCCTAGGGATGCCCTGGCCAAAGCCTAGGGGTGCCCTGGGCTAAGCCTAGGGGTGCCCTAGCCTAAGCCTACGGGTGCCCTAGCCTAAGCCTAGGATTTCCATAGCCTTAGGCTAGGAGATCCCTAGCCTTAGCCTAAGCCTAGGGGTGCCCTAGCTTAAGCCTAGGGGTGCTCTAGCCTAAGCCTGGGGGTGCCCTAGCCAAGGCCTAGGGGTGCAATAGACTTAGGCTAGGGGAACCCTAGCCTTAACCTAAGCCTTGGTGTGCCCTAGCCTAAGCCTAGGGGCGCCCTAGCCTAAGCTTAGAAGTTCCCTATCCTAAGCCTAGGGGTGCCCTGGACAAAGCCTAGGGGTGCCCGAGCCTTAGGCTAGGGGAGCCCTAGCCTTAGCCTAAGCATACGGGTGTGCTACCTTAAGCCTAGGGGTGCCCCAGCATAAGCCTAGGGTTGCCCTAGCCTTAGGCTAGGGGATCCCTAGCCTTAGCCTAAGCCCAGGGGTGCCCTAGCCTCTGCTTAGGGGTGCCCTAGCCTCAGCCTAGGTTTGCCCTAACCTAAACCTAGGGCTGCCCTAGCCTAAGCCTAGTGGTGCCTTATCCTAAGCCTAGTGGTTACCTAGCCTAAGCCTAAGCCTAGGGGTGCCCTAGCCTAAGCCTAGGGGTGCCCTAGCCTAAGCCTAGGGGTGCCTTAGCCTAAGCCTAGGGGTGCCATAGCCTAAGCCTAGGAGTCCCCTAGCCTTAACCTAACCCAAGGTGTGCCCTAGCCTAAGCCTATGGGTGCCCAAACCTAAGCCTAGGGGTGCCCTAGCCTTAGATTAGGGGAGCCCTAACCTTAGCCTAAGCCTAGGTGTGCCCGAGCCTAAGCCTAGGGGTGCCCTAGCCTAAGCCTAGGGGTGCCGTAGCCTAAGCCTAGGGGTGCCATAGCCTAAGCCTAGGAGTCCCCTAGCCTTAACCTAACCCTAGGTGTGCCCTAGCCTAAGCCTATGGGTGCCCAAACCTAAGCCTAGGGGTGCCCTAGCCTTAGATTAGGGGAGCCCTAACCTTAGCCTAAGCCTAGGGGTGCCCTAGCCTAAGCCTAGGGGTGCCCTAGCCTAAGCCTATGGATGCCCTAGCCTAAGACTAGGGGTGCCCTAGCCTGAGCCTACGGGTGCCCTAGCCTTAGGCTAGGGGAGCCCTAGCCTTAGTCTAGCCTAGGATTGCCCTAGCCTAAGCCTAGGGGTGCCCTAACCTAAGCCTAGAGGTGCCCTAGCCGAAGCCTACGGGTGCCCTAGCCTAAGCCTAGGGGTGCTCTAGCCTTAGGCTAGGGGAGCCCTAGACTTAGCCTAAGCCTAGGGGTGCCCTCGCCTAAGCCTAGGGGTGCCCTAGCCTTAGGCTTGGGGAGCCCTAGCCTTAACCTAAGCCTATGGGTGGCCTAGCCGAATACTTGGGGTGCCCTGGCCTAAGCCTAGGGGTGCCCTAGCCTAAACCTAGGGGTGACCTAGCCTGAGGCTAGGGGAGCCCTAGCCTGAGGATAAGGGAGCCCTAGCGTTAGTCTAGCCTAGGATTACCCTAGCCTAAGCATAGGGGTGCTCTAGCCTTAGGCTAGGGGAGCCCTAGCCTTAGCCTAAGCCTATGGGTGCCCTAGCCTAAGCCTAGGGGTGCCCTAGCCTGAGCTTTGGGGTGCCGTAGCCTTAGCATAAGCCTAGGGGTGCCCTAGTCTAAACCTAGGGGTGCCCTAGCCTGAGCCTATTGGTGCCCAAGCCTGAGGCAAGGGAAGCCCTAGCCTTAGCCTAAGCCTAGGGGTGCCCTAGCCTAAGCCTATGGGTGACCTAGCCTAAGCCTACGGGTGCCCTAGCCTAAGCCTAGGATTGCCCTAGCCTTAGGCTAGGGGATCCCTAGACTTAGCCGAAGCCTAGGGGTGCCCTAGCTTAAGCCTAGGGGTGCTCTAGCCTAAGCCTAGGGGTGCCCTAGCCAAAGCCTAGGGGTGTCCTAGCCTTACGCTAGGGGAGCTTTAGCCTTAGCCTAAGCCTAGGGGTGCCCTAGCCTAAGCCTAGGGGTGCCCTACCTAAGCTTAGAAGTTCCCTATCCTAAGCATAGGGGTGCCCTAGCCAAAGCCTAGGGGTGCCCTAGCCTAAGCCTAGGGGTGCCCTAGCCTTAGGCTAGGGGAGCCCTAACCTTAGCCTAAGCCTACGGGTGCCCTAGCTTTAGCCTAGGGGTGCACAAGCCTAAGCCTATGGGTGCCCTAGCCTTAGGCTAGGGGAGCCCTAGCATTAGCCTAAGCCTAGGGGTGCCCTGCCTAAGCCTAGGGGTGCCCTAGCCTTAGGCTAGGGTAGCCCTAGCTTAGCCTAAGCCCAGGGGTGCCCTAGCCTCTGCTTAGGGGTGCCCTAGCCTCAGCCTAGTGGTGCACTAGCCTAAGCCTAGGGGTGCCCTAGCCTAAGCCTTGTGGTGCCTTATCCTAAGCCTAGGGGTGACCTAGCCTTAGCCTAAGCCTAGGGGTGCCCTAGGCTAAGCCTAGGGGTGCCCTAGCCTAAGGCTAGGGGTGCCCTAGCCTAAGACTAGGGGTGCCGTCGCCGAAGCCTAGGAGTCCCTTAGCCTTAGCCTAAGCCTAGGGGTGTCCTAGCCTAAGCCTATGGGTGCCTAACGCTAAACCTAGGGGTGCCCTAGCCTTAGACTAGGGGAGCCCTAACCTTAGCCTAAGCCTAGGGTTGCCGAGCCTAAGCCTAGGGGTGCCCTAGCCTAAGCCTAGGGGTGCCGTAGCCTTAGGCTAGGGGAGCCCGAGCCTTAGCCTACGCCTAGGGGTGCCCTAGCCTAAGCATTGTGGTGCCCTAGCCTAAGCCTCTGGGTGCCCTAGCCTAAGCCTAGGGGTGCCCTAGCCTTAGCCTAGGGGTGCCCTAGCCTAAGCATTGTGGTGCCCTAGCCTAAGCCTCTGGGTGCCCTAGCCTAAGCCTAGGGGTGCCCTAGCCTTAGCCTACGGGTGCCCTAGCCTGAGGCTAGGGGAGCCCTAGCCTTAGTCTAGCCTAGGATTGGCCTAGCCTAAGCCTAGGGGTGCCATAGCCTGAGTCTAGGAGTGCCCTAGCCTGAGGCTAGGGGAGCCGTAGCCTTAACCTAAGCCTAGGGGTGCCCTAGCCTAGGCCTAGGTGTGCCCTATCCTAAGACTAGGGATGCTCTAGCCTAAGCCTAGGGGTACCCTAGCCTAAGCCTAGGGGTGCCCTAGCCTTAGGCTAGGGGAGACCTAGCCTTAACCTAAGCCTAGGGGTGCCCTAGCCGAAGCGTTGGGGTGCCCTGGCCTAAGCCTAGGGATGCCCTAGCCTAAGCCTAGGGTGCTCTAGCCTTAGGCTAGGGGAGCCCTAGCCTTAGCCTAAGCCTAGGGGTGCCTTAGCCTAAGCCTAGGGGTGACCTAGCCTGAGGCTAGGGGAGTCCTAGCCTGACGATAAGGGAGCCCTAGCGTTAGTCTAGCCTAGGATTACCCTAGCCTAAGCCTAGGGGTGCTCTAGCCTTAGGCTAGTGGAGCCCTAGCCTTAGCCTAAGCCTAGGGGTTCCCTAGCCTAAGCCTAGGGGTGCTCTAGCCTGAGGCTAGGGGAGCCCTAGCCTTAACCTAAGCCTAGGGGTGCCCTAGCCTAAGCCTAGGGGTTCCCTAGCCTGAGCCTAGGGGTGCCCTATCATGAGCCTACGGGTGTCATAGCATGAGGCTAGGGGAGCCCTAGCATTTTCCTAAGCCTAGGGGTGCCCTATCCTAAGCCTAGGGGTGCCCTAGCCTGAGCCTAGGGGTGCCGTAGCCTTAGGCTAGGGGAGCCCTAGCCTTAGTCTAGCCTAGGATTGCCCTAGCCTAAGCCTAGGGGTGCCACAGCCTGAGCCTAGGGGTGCCCTAGCCTAAGCCTAGGTGTGCCCTAGCCTAAGCCTACGGGTGCCCTATCCTAAGCCTAGGGGTGCCCTAGCCTGAGCCTAGGGGTGCCGTAGCCTTAGGCTAGGGGATCCCTAGACTTAGCCTAAGCCGAGGGGTGCCCTAGCTTAAGCCTAGGGGTGCTCTAGCCTAAGCCTAGTGGTGCCCTAGCCAAAGCCTAGGGGTGCCCTAGCCTTAGGCTAGGGGAGCTTTATCCTTAGCCTAAGCCTAGGGGTGCCCTAGCCTAAGCCTAGGGGTGCCGTAGCCTAAGCCTAGGGGTGCCCTAGCCTTAGGCTAGGGTAACCCTAACCTTAGCCTAAGCCCAGGGGTGCCCTAGCCTTAGCTTAGGGGTGCTCTAGCCTTAGACTAGGGGTGCCTTAGCCTAAGCATTGCGGTGCCCTAGCCTAAGCCTAGGGGTGCCCTAGCCTTAGGCTAGGGGAGCCCTAGCCTTAGCCTAAGCCTAGGGGTGCCCTAGCTTAAGCCTAGGGGTGCTCTAGCCTAAGCCTAGGGGTGCCCTAGCCAAAGCCGAGGGGTGCATTAGACTTAGGCTAGGGGAACCCTAGCCTTAACCTAAGCCTTGGTGTGCCCTAGCCTAAGCCTAGGGGCACCCTAGCCTAAGCTTAGAAGTTACCTATCCTAAGCCTAGGGGTGCCCTGGACAAAGCCTAGGGGTGCCCGAGCCTTAGGCTACGGGAGCCCTAGCCTTAGCCTAAGCATACGGGTGCCCTACCTTAAGCCTAGGGGTGCCCCAGCATAAGCCTAGGGGTGCCCTAGCCTTAGGCTAGGCGAGCCTTAACCTTAGCCTAAGCCTAGGGGTGCCCTAGTCTAAACCTAGGGGTGCCCTATCCTGAGCCTATGGGTGCCTGATTCTGAGGCTAGGGGAGCCCTAGCCTTAGCCTAAGCCTAGGATTGGCCTAATCTAAGCTTAGGGGTGCCCTAGCCTGAGTCTAGGGGTGCCCTAACCTGAGGCAAGTGGAGCCGTTGCCTTAGCCTAAACCTAGGGGTGCCCTAGCCTAAGCCTAGGGGTGCCCTAGCCTAAGCCTAGGGGTGCCCAAGCCTTAGGCTAGGGGTTCCCTAGCCTAAGCCTAGGGGTGCCCTATCCTAAGCCTTGGGATGCCCTAGCTTTAGCCTAAGCCTAGGGTGCCTTAGCTAAAGCCTAGGGGTGCCCTAGCCCAAGCCTAGGCGTGCCCTAGCCTAAGCCTAGGGGTAACCTAGCCTAAGCCTATGGGTGCCCTAGCCTAAGCCTAGGGGTTCCCTAGCCTGAACTTAGGGGTGCCCTAGCCTGAGCCTACGGGTGCCATAGCCTGATGCTAGGGGAGCCCCAACATTTTCCTAAGCCTAGGGGTGCCCTAGCCTGAGCCGAGGGGTGCCGTAGTCTTAGGCTAGGGGAGCCCTAGCCTAAGTCTAGCCTAGGATTGCCCTAGCCTAAGCCTAGGGGTGCCATAGCCTGAGCCTAGGGGTGCCCTAGGTTAAGCCTAGGGGTGCCCTAGCCTAAGCCTAGGGAAGCCCTGGCCTAAGCCTAGGGGTGCCCTGGCCTAAGCCTAGGGGTGCCCTGCCCTAAGCCTGGGGGAGCCCTAGCCTAAGCCTAGGGGTGCCCTAGCCTAAGCCTATGGGTGCCCTAGCCTAAGCCTAGGGGTGCCCTAACCTTAGGCTAGGGGAGCCCTAGCCTTAGCCTAAGCCTAGGGGTGCCTTAGCCTAAGGCTAGGGGTGCCCTAGCCTAAGCCTAGGGGTGCCCTAGCCTTAGGCTAGGGGAGCCCTAGCCTTATCCTAAGTCTAGGGGTGCCCGAGCCTAAGCCTAGGTGTGCCCTAGCCTGAGCCTAGGGGTGCCCTAGCCTGACCCTATGGGTGCCCTAGCCTGAGGCTAGGGGAGCCCCAGCCTTAGTCTAGCCTAGGATTGCCCTAGCCTAAGCCTAAGGGAGCCCTAGCCTGAGGCTAGGGGAGCCGTACCCTTAGCCTAAGCCTATGGGTGCCTTAGCCTAAGCCTAGGGGTGCCCTAGCCTGAGCCTAGGGGTGCCCTAGCCTAAGCCTAGGGGTGACCTAGCCTTAGGCTAGGGGAGCCCTAGCCTTAGCCTAAGCCTAGGGGTGCCCTAGCCTAAGCCTAGCGGTGCCCTAGCCTTAGGCTAGGGGAACCCAATCCTTAGCCTAAGCTTAGGGGTGCCCTAGCCTAAGCCTAGGGGTGCCCTAGCCTTAGGTTAGGGGAGCCCTAGCCTTAGCCTAAGCCTAGGGATGCCCTAGCCTTAGCCTAAGCCTAGGGGTGCCCTAGCCTAAGCCTATGGGTGCCCTAGCCTAAGCCGAGGGGTGCCCTAGCCTTAGGCTAGGGGAGCCCTAGCCTTAGCCTAAGCCTAGGGGTGCCCTAGCCTAAGCCTAGGGGTGCCATAGCCTAAGCCTAGGGGTGCCCTAGCCTAAGCCTAAGGGTGCCCTAGCCTAAGCCTAGGGGTGCCCCAGCCTAAGCCTAGGGGTGCCCTAGCCTTAGGCTAGGGGTGCCCTAACATTAGGCTAGGGTAGCCCTAGCCTTATCCTAAGCCTAGTTGTGCCTTAGCCTAAGCCTAGGGGTGCCCTAGCCTCAGCTTAGGGGTGCCCTATCCTCAGCCTAGGGGTGCCCTAACCTAAGCCTAGGGGTGCCCTAGCCTAAGCCTAGGGGTGCCCTAGCCTAAGCCTAGTTGTGCCTTAGCTTAAGCCTAGGGGTGACCTAGCCTTAGCCTAATCCTAGGGGTGCCCTATCCTTAGGCTAGGGGTGCCCTAGCCTAAGTCTAGGGGTGCCCTAACCTAAGCCTAGGGGTGCCCTAGCCTTAGGCTAGGGGAGCCCTATCCTTAGCCTAAGACTAGGGGTGCCCTAGCCTAAGCCTAGGGGTGCCCTAGCCTAAGCTAGGGGTGCCCTAGCCTAAGCCTAGGGGTGCCCTAGCCTTAGGCTAGGGGAGCCCTAGCCTTATCCTAAGTCTAGGGGTGCCCTAGCCTAAGCCTAGGTGTGCCCTAGCCTGTGCCTAGGGGTGCCCTAGCCTGAGCCTATGGGTGCCCTAGCCTGAGGCTAGGGGAGCGCTAGCCTTAGTCTAGCCTAGGATTGACCTAGCCTAAGCCTAGGGGAGCCCTAGCCTGAGGCTAGGGGAGCCGTACCCTTAGCCTAAGCCTAGGGGTGCCTTAGCCTAAGCCTAGGGGTGCCCGACCCTGAGCCTAGGGGTGCCCTAGCCTTAGGTTAGGGGAGCCCTAGCCTAAGCCTAAGCCTAGGGGTGCCCTAGCCTTAGCCTAAGCCTAGGGGTGCCCTAGCCTAAGCCTAGGGGTGTCCTATCCTAAGCCTAGGGGTGCCCTAGCCTTAGGCTAGGGGAGCCCAATCCTTAGCCTAAGCTTAGGGGTGCCCTAGCCTAAGCCTAGGGGTGCCCTAGCCTTAGGTTAGGGGAGCCCTAGCCTTAGCCTAAGCCTAGGGGTGCCCTAGCCTTAGCATAAGCCTAGGGGTGCCCTAGCCTAAGCCTATGGGTGCCCTAGCCTAAGCCTAGGGGTGCCCTAGCCTTAGGTTAGGGGAGCCCTAACCTTAGCCTAAGCCTAGGGATGCCCTAGCCTAAGCCTAGGGGTTCCCTAGCCTAAGCCTAAGGGTGCCCTAGCCTAAGCCTAGGGGTGCCCAAGCCTAAGCCTAGGGGTGCCCTAGCCTTAGGCTAGGGGTGCCCTAGCCTTAGGCTAGGGTAGCCCTAGCCTTATCCTAAGCCTAGGGGTGCCCTATCCTCAGCCTAGGGGTGCCCTAGCCTAAGCCTAGGGGTGCCTTAGCCTAAGCCTAGTTGTGCCTTAGCCTAAGCCTAGGGGTGACCTAGCCTTAGCCTAAGTCTAGGGGTGCCCTATCCTTAGGCTAGGGGTGCCCTAGCCTAAGCCTAGGGGTGCCCTAGCCTGAGCCTAGGGGGGCCCTAGCCTGAGCCTAGGGTTGCCCTAGCCTGAGCCTACGGGTGCCCTAGCCTGAGGCTAGGGGAGCCCTAGCCTTAGTCTAGCCTAGGATTGCCCCAGCCTAAGCCTAGGGGTGCCATAGCCTGAGTTTAGGGGTGTCCTAGCCTGAGGCTAGTGGAGCCGTAGCCTTAGCCTAAGCCTAGGTGTGCCCTAGCCTAAGCCTAGGGGTGCCCTAGCCTTAGGCTAGGGGAGCCCTAACCTTATCCTACATCTAGGGGTGCCCTAGCCTAAGCCTAGGGGTAACCTAGCCTGAGCCTAGGGGTGCCCTAGCCTGAGCCTATGGGTGCCCTAACCTGAGGCTTGAGGACCCCTAGCGTTAGTCTAGCCTAGGATTGCCGTAGCCTAAACCTAGGCGTGCCATAGCCTGAGTCTAGGGGTGCCCTAGCCTGAGGCTAGGGGAGCCGTAGCATTAGCCTAAGCCTAGGGGTGCCCTACCCTAAGCCTAGGGGTGCCCTAGCCTGAGCCTAGGGGTGCCCTAGCCTAAGCCTAGGGATGCCCTAGAATAGCCTGGGGGTGACCTAGCCTAAGCCTACGGGTGCCCTAGCCTGAGGCTAGGGGAGCCCTAGCCTTAGTCTAGCCTAGGATTGCCCCAGCCTAAGCCTAGGGGTGCCATAGCCTGAGTTTAGGGGTGTCCTAGCCTGAGGCTAGTGGAGCCGTAGCCTTAGCCTAAGCCTAGGTGTGCCCTAGCCTAAGCCTAGGGGTGCCCTTGCCTAAGGCTATGGGTACCCTAGCCTAAACCTAGGGGTGACCTAGCCAAAGCCTAGGGGTTCCCTAGCCTAAGCCTAGGGGTGCCCTAGCCTTAGGCTAGGGGAGCCCAATCCTTATCATAAGCCTAGGGGTGCCATAGCCTCAGCCTAGGGGTGCCCTAGCCTAAGCCTAGGGGTGCCGTAGCCTAAGCCTAGGGGTTTCTTAGCCTAAGCCTAGGAGTCCCCTAGCCTTAGCCTAAGCCTAGGAGTCCCCTAGCCTTCGCCTAAGCCTAGGGGTGTCCTAGCCTAAGCCTAGGGGTGCCCTAGCCTGAGCCTAGGGGTACCCTAGCCTAAACCTAGGGGTGACCTAGCCAAAGCCTATGGGTTCCCTAGCCTAAGCTTAGGGGTGCCCAAGCCTTAGGCTAGGGGAGCCCTAGCCTTATCCTAAGTCTAGGGGTGCCCTAGCCTAAGCCTAGGTGTGCCCTAGCCTGAGCCTAGGTGTGCCCAAGCCTGTGCCTATGGGTGCCCTAGCCTGAGGCTAGGGGAGCCCTAGCCTTAGTCTAGCCTAGGATTGCCCTAGCCTAAGCCTAGGGGAGCCCTAGCCTGAGGCTAGGGGAGCCGTACCCTTAGCCTAAGCCTAAGGGTGCCTTAGCCTAAGCCTAGGGGTGCCCTAGCCTGAGCCTAGGGGTGCCCTAGCCTAAGCCTAGGGGTGCCCTAGCCTTAGGTTAGGGGAGCCCTAGCCTTAGCCTAAGCCTAGGGGTGGCCTAACCTTAGCCTAAGCCTAGAGGTGCCCTAGCCTAAGCATAGGGGTGCCCTTGCCTTAGGCTAGGGGAGCCCAATCCTTAGCCTAAGCTTAGGGGTGCCCTAGCCTAAGCCTAGGGGTGCCCTAGCCTTAGGCTAGGGGAGCCCTAGCCTTAGCCTAAGTCTAGGGGTGCCCTAGCCTCAGCTTAGGGGTGCCCTAGCCTCATCCTAGGGGTGCCCTAGCCTAAGCCTAGGGGTGCCGTAGCCTAAGCCTAGGGGTTTCTTAGCCTAAGCCTAGGAGTCCCCTAGCCTTAGACTAAGCCTAGGAGTCCCCTACCCTTCGCCTAAGCCTAGGGGTGTCCTAGCCTAAGCCTAGGGGTGCCGTAGCCTGAGCCTACGGGTGCCCTAGCCTGAGGCTAGGGGAGCCCTAGCCTTAGTCTAGCCTAGGATTGCCCCAGTCAAAGCCTTGGGGTGCCATAGCCTGAGTTTAGGGGTGCCCTAGCCTGAGGCTAGTGGAGCCGTAGCCTTAGCTAAGCCTAGGGGTGCCCTAGCCTAAGCCTAAGGGTGCCCTAGCCTAAGCCTAGGGGTACCCTAGCCTAAACCTTGGGGTGACCTAGCCAAAGCCTAGCGGTTCCCTAGCCTAAGCCTAGGGGTGCCCAAGCCTTAGGCTAGGGGAGCCCTAGCCTTATCCTAAGTCTAGGGGTGCCCTAGCCTAAGCCTAGGGGTGCCCTAGCCTGAGCCTAGGGGTGCCCTAGCCTGAGCCTATGGGTGCCCTAGCCTGAGGCTTGAGGACCCCTAGCGTTAGTCTAGCCTAGGATTGCCCTAGCCTAAGCCTAGGCGTGACATAGCCTGAGTCTAGGGGTGCCCTAGCCTGAGGCTAGGGGAGCCGTAGCATTAGCCTAAGCCTAGGGGTGCCCTACCCTAATCCTAGGGGTGCCCTAGCCTTAGGCTAGAGGAGCCCTAGCCTTAGACTAAGCCTAGGGGTGCCCTAGCCTTAGCCTAAGCCTAGGGGTGCCCTAGCCTAAGTCTAGGAGTGCCCTAGCATAAGCCTAGGGGTGCCCTAGCCTAAGCCTAGGGGTGCCCTAGCCTAAGCCTAGGGGTGCCCTAGCCTAAGCCTAGGGGTGCCCTAGCCTAAGCCTAGGGGTGCTCTAGCCTTAGGCTAGGGGTGCCCTAGCCTTAGGCTAAGGTAGCCCTAGCCTTATCCTAAGCCTAGGGGTGCCCTAGCCTCAGATTATGGGTGCCCTATCCTCAGCCTAGGGGTGCCCTAACTTAACCCTAGGGGTGCCCTAGCCTAAGCTTAGGGGTGCCCTATCCTTAGGCTAGGGGTGCCGTAGCCTAAGCCTAGTGGTGCCCTAGCCTAAGTCTAGGGGTGCCCTAGCCTTAGGCTAGGGGAGCCCTAGCCTTAGCCTAAGCCTAGGGGTGCACTAGCCTAAGCCTAGGGGTGCCCTAGCCTAAGCCGAGGGGTGCCCTAGCCTTAGGCTAGGGGAGCCCTAGCCTTATCCTAAGTCTAGGGGTGCCCGAGCCTAAGCCTAGGTGTGCCCTAGCCTGAGCCTAGGGGTGCCCTAGCCTGAGCCTATGGGTGCCCTAGCCTGAGGCTAGGGAAGCCCCAGCCTTAGTCTAGCCTAGGATTGCCCTAGCCTAAGCCTAAGGGAGACCTAGCCTGAGGCTAGGGGAGCCGTACCCTTAGCCTAAGCCTATGGGTGCCTTAGCCTAAGCCTAGGGGTGCCATAGCCTGAGCCTACGGGTGCCCTAGCCTTAGGTTAGGGGAACCCTAGCCTTAGCCTAAGCCTAGGGGTGCCCTAGCCTTAACCTAAGCCTAGGGGTGCCCTAGCCTTAGCCTAAGCCTAGGGGTGCCCTAGCCTAAGCCTAGGGGTGACCTAGCCTTAGGCTAGGGGAGCCCTAGCCTTAGCCTAAGCCTATGGGTGCCCTAGCCTAAGCCTAGCGGTGCCCTAGCCTTAGGCTAGGGGAACCCAATCCTTAGCCTAAGCTTAGGGGTGCCCTAGCCTAAGCCTAGGGGTGCCCTAGCCTTAGGTTAGGGGAGCCCTAGCCTTAGCCTAAGCCTAGGGATGCCCTAGCCTTAGCCTAAGCCTAGGGGTGCCCTAGCCTAAGCCTATGGGTGCCCTAGCCTAAGCCTAGGGGTGCCCTAGCCTTAGGCTAGGGGAGCCCTAGCCTTAGCCTAAGCCTAGGGGTGCCCTAGCCTAAGCCTAGGGGTGCCCTAGCCTAAGCCTAGGGGTGCCCTAGCCTAAGCCTAAGGGTGCCCTAGCCTAAGCCTAGGGGTGCCCCAGCCTAAGCCTAGGGGTGCCCCAGCCTTA
This sequence comes from Tenrec ecaudatus, assembly GCF_050624435.1. Classification (NCBI taxonomy): domain Eukaryota; kingdom Metazoa; phylum Chordata; class Mammalia; order Afrosoricida; family Tenrecidae; genus Tenrec; species Tenrec ecaudatus. The sequence goes on along the minus strand of NW_027457910.1, from coordinate 6,743 downwards.
GGCTAGGGGTGCCCTAACATTAGGCTAGGGTAGCCCTAGCCTTATCCTAAGCCTAGTTGTGCCTTAGCCTAAGCCTAGGGGTGACCTAGCCTTAGCCTAAGTCTAGGGGTGCCCTATCCTTAGGCTAGGGGTGCCCTAGCCTAAGCCTAGGGGTGCCCTAGCCTAAGCCTAGGGGTGCCCTAGCCTGAGCCTAGGGTTGCCCTAGCCTGAGCCTACGGGTGCCCTAGCCTGAGGCTAGGGGAGCCCTAGCCTTAGTCTAGCCTAGGATTGCCCCAGCCTAAGCCTAGGGGTGCCATAGCCTGAGTTTAAGGGTGCCCTAGCCTGAGGCTAGTGGAGCCGTAGCCTTAGCCTAAGCCTAGGGGTTCCCAAGCCTAAGCCTAGGGGTGCCCTAGCCTAAGGCTAGAGGTACCCTAGCCTAAACCAAGGGGTGACCTAGCCAAAGCCTAGGGGTTCCCTAGCCTAAGCCTAGGGGTGCCCTAGCTTTAGGCTAGAGGAGCCCTAGCCTTAGCCTAAGCCTAGGGGTGCCCTAGCCTTAGCCTAAGCCTAGGGGTGCCCTAGCCTTAGCCTAAGCCTAGGGGTGCCCTAGCCTAAGCCTAGGGGTGCCCTAGCCTAAACATAGGGGTGCCCTAGCCTTAGGCTAGGGGAGCCCTAGCCTTAACCTAAGTCTAGGGGTGCCCTAGCCTTAGGCTAGGGGAGCCCTAGCCTTATCCTAAGTTTAGGGGTGCCCTAGCCTAAGCCTAGGTGTGCCCTAGCTTGAGCCTTGGGGTGCCCTAGCCTGAGCCTAGGGGAGCCCTAGCCTTAGTTTAGCCTAGGATTGCCCTAGCCTAAGCCTAGGGGAGCCCTAGCCTGAGGCTAGGGGAGCCGTACCCTTAGCCTAAGCCTAGGGGTGCCTTAGCCTAAGCCTAGGGGTGCCCTAGCCTGAGCCTAGGGGTGCCCTAGCCTAAGCCTAGGGGTGCCCTAGCCTTAGGTTAGGGGAGTCCTAGCTTTAGCCTAAGCCTAGGGGTGCCCTAGCCTTAGCCTAAGCCTAGGGGTGCCCTAGCCTAAGCCTAGGGGTGCCCTAGCCTTAGGCTAGGGGAGCCCAATCCTTAGCCTAAGCTTAGGTGTGCCCTAGCCTATGCCTAGGGGTGCCCTAGCCTTAAGTTAGGGGAGCCCTAGCCTTAGCCTAAGCCTAGGGGTGCCCTAGCCTTAGCCTAAGCCTAGGGGTGCCCTAGCCTAAGCCTATGGGTGCCCTAGACTAAGCCTAGGTGTGCCCTAGCCTTAGGCTAGGGGAGCCCTAGCCTTAGCCTAAGCCTAGGGGTGTCCTATCCTAAGCCTAGGGGTGCCCTAGCCTAAGCCTATGGGTGCCCTAGCCTTAGGCTAGGGGAGCCCACTCCTTAGCATAAGCCTATGGGTGCCCTAGCCTAAGCCTAGGGGTGCCCTAGCCTTAGGCTAGGGTAGCCCTAGCCTTAGCCTAAGTCTAGGGGTGCCCTAGCCTCAGATTAGGGGTGCCCTAGCCTCAGCCTAGGGGTGCCCTAGCCTAAGCCTAGGGGTGCCGTAGCCTAAGCCTAGGGGTTTCTTAGCCTAAGCCTAGGAGTCCCCTAGCCTTAGCCTAAGCCTAGGAGTCCCCTAGCCTTCGCCTAAGCCTAGGGGTGTCCTAGCCTAAGCCTAGGGGTGCCCTAGCCTGAGCCTACGGGTGCCCTAGCCTGAGAGTAGGGGAGCCCTAGCCTTAGTCTAGCCTAGGATTGCCCCAGCCTAAGCCTAGCGGTGCCATAGCCTGAGTTTAGGGGTGCCCTAGCCTGAGGCTAGTGGAGCCGTAGCCTTAGCTTAAGCCTAGGGGTGCCCTAGCCTAAGCCTAAGGGTGCCCTAGCCTAAGCCTAGGGGTACCCTAGCCTAAACCTAGGGGTGACCTAGCCAAAGCCTAGGGGTTCCCTAGCCTAAGCTAGGGATGCCCAAGCCTTAGGCTAGGGGAGCCCTAGCCTTATCCTAAGTCTAGGGGTGCCCTAGCCTAAGCCTAGGGTTGCCCTAGCCTGAGCCAAGGGGTGCCCTAGCCTGAGCCTATGGGTGCCCTAGCCTTAGGCTAGGGTAGCCCTAGCCTTATCCTAAGCCTAGGGGTGCCCTAGCCTCAGCTTAGGGGTGCCCTATCCTCAGCCTAGGGGTGCCCTAACCTAAGCCTAGGGGTGCCCTAGCCTAAGCCTAGGGGTGCCCTAGCCTTAGGCTAGGGGTGCCCTAGCCTTAGGCTAGGGTAGCCCTAGCCTTATCCTAACCTAGGGGTGCCCTAGCCTCAGCTTAGGGATGCCCTATCCTCAGCCTAGGGGTGCCCTAACCTAAGCCTAGGGGTGCCCTAGCCTAAGCCTAGGGGTGCCCTAGCCTAAGCCTAGTTGTGCCTTAGCTTAAGCCTAGGGGTGACCTAGCCTTAGCCTAATCCTAGGGGTGCCCTATCCTTAGGCTAGGGGTGCCCTAGCCTAGCCTAGGGGTGCCCTAACCTAAGCCTAGAGGTGCCCTAGCCTTAGGCTAGGGGAGCCCTAGCCTTAGCCTAAGCCTAGGGGTGCCCTAGCCTAAGCCTAGGGGTGCCCTAGCCTAAGCTAGGGGTGCCCTAGCCTAAGCCTAGGGGTGCCCTAGCCTTAGGCTAGGGGAGCCCAGCCTTATCCTAAGTCTAGGGGTGCCCTAGCCTAAGCCTAGGTGTGCCCTAGCCTGAGCCTAGGGGTGCCCTAGCCTGAGCCTATGGGTGCCCTAGCCTGAGGCTAGGGGAGCGCTAGCCTTAGTCTAGCCTAGGATTGCCATAGCCTAAGCCTAGGGGAGCCCTAGCCTGAGGCTAGGGGAGCCGTACCCTTAGCCTAAGCCTAGGGGTGCCTTAGCCTAAGCCTAGGGGTGCCCGACCCTGAGCCTAGGGGTGCCCTAGCCTTAGGTTAGGGGAGCCCTAGCCTAAGCCTAAGCCTAGGGGTGCCCTAGCCTTAGCCTAAGCCTAGGGGTGCCCTAGCCTAAGCCTAGGGGTGTCCTATCCTAAGCCTAGGGGTGCCCTAGCCTTAGGCTAGGGGAGCCCTAGCCTTAGCCTAAGCCTAGGGGTGCCCTAGCCTAAGCCTAGGGGTGCCCTAGCCTTAGGCCAGGGGAGCCCAATCCTTAGCCTAAGCTTAGGGGTGCCCTAGCCTAAGTCTAGGGGTGCCCTAGCCCAAGCCTAGGGGTGCCCTACCCTAAGCCTAGGGGTGCCCTAGCCTTAGGCTAGGGGTGCCCTAGCCTTAGGCTAGTGTAGCCCTAGCCTTATCCTAAGCCTAGGGGTGCCCTAGCCTCAGCTTAGGGGTGCCCTATCCTCAGCCTAGGTGTGCCCTAACCTAAGCCTAGGGGTGCCCTAGCCTAAGCCTAGGAGTGCCCTAGCCTAAGCCTAGTTGTGCCTTAGCCTAAGCCTAGGGGTGACCTAGCCTTAGCCTAAGTCTAGGGGTGCCCTATCCTTAGGCTAGGGGTGCCCTAGCCTAAGCCTAGGTGTGCCCTAGCCTAAGCCTAGGGGTGCCCTAGCCTTAGGCTAGGGGAGCCCAATCCTTAGCCTAAGCTTAGGGGTGCCCTAGCCTAAGCCTAGGGGTGCCCTAGCCTTAGGTTAGGGGAGCCCTAGCCTTAGCCTAAGCCTAGGGGTGCCCTAGCCTTAGCATAAGCCTCGGGGTGCCCTAGCCTAAGCCTATGGGTGCCCTAGCCTAAGCCTAGGGGTGCCCTAGCCTTAGGCTAGGGGAGCCCTAACCTTAGCCTAAGCCTAGGGTTGCCCTAGCCTAAGCTTAGGGGTGCCCTAGCCTAAGCCTAGGGGTTCCCTAGCCTAAGCCTAAGGGTGCCCTAGCCTAAGCCTAGGGGTGCCCTAGCCTAAGCCTAGGGGTGCCCTAGCCTAAGCCTAGGGGTGCCATAGCCTGAGTCTAGGGCTGCCCTAGCCTGAGGCTAGGGGAGCCGTAGCATTAGCCTAAGCCTAGGGGTGCCCTACCCTAAGCCTAGGGGTGCCCTAGCCTGAGCCCAGGGGTGCCCTAGCCTTAGGCTAGGGGAGCCCTAGCCTTAGCCTAAGCCTAGGGGTGCCCTAGCCTTAGCCTAAGCCTAGGGGTGCCCTAGCCTAAGTCTAGGGGTGCCCTGGCATAAGCCTAGGTGTGCCCTAGCCTAAGCCTAGGGGTGCCTTAGCCTAAGCCTAGGGGTGCCCTAGCCTCAGCTTAGGGGTGCCGTAGCCTCAGCCTAGGGGTGCCCTAGCCTAAGCCTAGGGGTGCCCTAGCCTAAGCTTAGTTGTGCCTTAGACTAACCCTAGGGGTAACCTAGCCTTAGCCTAAGCCTATGGGTGCTCTACCCTAAGCCTAGGGGTGCCCTAGCCTAAGCCTAGGGGAGCCCTAGCCTAAGCCTAGGGGTGCCTTATCCTAAGCCTAGGAGTCCCCTAGCCTTAGTCTAAGCCTAGGGGTGCCCTAGCCTAAGCCTATGGGTGCCTTAGCCTACGCTTAGGGGTGCCCTAGCCTAAGCCTAGGGATGCCCTAGAATAGCCTGGGGGTGACCTAGCCTAAGCCTACGGGTGCCCTAGCCTGAGGCTAGGGGAGCCCTAGCCTTAGTCTAGCCTAGGATTGCCCCAGCCTAAGCCTAGGGGTGCCATAGCCTGAGTTTAGGGGTGTCCTAGCCTGAGGCTAGTGGAGCCGTAGCCTTAGCCTAAGCCTAGGTGTGCCCTAGCCTAAGCCTAGGGGTGCCCTTGCCTAAGGCTAGGGGTACCCTAGCCTAAACCTAGGGGTGACCTAGCCAAAGCCTAGGGGTTCCCTAGCCTAAGCCTAGGGGTGCCCTAGCCTTAGGCTAGGGGAGCCCAATCCTTATCATAAGCCTAGGGGTGCCATAGCCTCAGCCTAGGGGTGCCCTAGCCTAAGCCTAGGGGTGCCGTAGCCTAAGCCTAGGGGTTTCTTAGCCTAAGCCTAGGAGTCCCCTAGCCTTAGCCTAAGCCTAGGAGTCCCCTAGCCTTCGCCTAAGCCTAGGGGTGTCCTAGCCTAAGCCTAGGGGTGCCCTAGACTGAGCCTAGGGGTACCCTAGCCTAAACCTAGGGGTGACCTAGCCAAAGCCTATGGGTTCCCTAGAGTAAGCCTAGGGGTGCCCAAGCCTTAGGCTAGGGGAGCCCTAGCCTTATCCTAAGTCTAGGGGTGCCCTAGCCTAAGCCTAGGTGTGCCCTAGCCTGAGCCTAGGTGTGTCCAAGCCTGTGCCTATGGGTGCCCTAGCCTGAGGCTAGGGGAGCCCTAGCCTTAGTCTAGCCTAGGATTGCCCTAGCCTAAGCCTAGGGGAGCCCTAGCCTGAGGCTAGGGGAGCCGTACCCTTAGCCTAAGCCTAGGGGTGCCTTAGCCTAAGCCTAGGGGTGCCCTAGCCTGAGCCTAGTGGTGCCCTAGCCTAAGCCTAGGGGTGCCCTAGCCTTAGGTTAGGGGAGCCCTAGCCTTAGCCTAAGCCTAGGGGTGGCCTAACCTTAGCCTAAGCCTAGAGGTGCCCTAGCCTAAGCATAGGGGTGCCCTTGCCTTAGGCTAGGGGAGCCCAATCCTTAGCCTAAGCTTAGGGGTGCCCTTGCCTAAGCCTAGGGGTGCCCTAGCCTTAGGATAGGGGAGCCCTAGCCTTAGCCTAAGTCTAGGGGTGCCCTAGCCTCAGCTTAGGGGTGCCCTAGCCTCATCCTAGGGGTGCCCTAGCCTAAGCCTAGGGGTGCCGTAGCCTAAGCCTAGGGGTTTCTTAGCCTAAGCCTAGGAGTCCCCTAGCCTTAGACTAAGCCTAGGAGTCCCCTACCCTTCGCCTAAGCCTAGGGGTGTCCTAGCCTAAGCCTAGGGGTGCCGTAGCCTGAGCCTACGGGTGCCCTAGCCTGAGGCTAGGGGAGCCCTAGCCTTAGTCTAGCCTAGGATTGCCCCAGTCTAAGACTTGGGGTGCCATAGCCTGAGTTTAGGGGTGCCCTAGCCTGAGGCTAGTGGAGCCGTAGCCTTAGCCTAAGCCTAGGGGTGCCCTAGCCTCAGCTTAGGGGTGCCCTATCCTCAGCCTAGGGGTGCCTTAACCTAAGCCTAGGGGTGCCCTAGCCTAAGCCTAGGGGTGCCTTAGCCTAAGCCTAGTTGTGCCTTAGCCTAAGCCTAGGGGTGACCTAGCCTTAGCCTAAGTCTAGGGGTGCCCTATCCTTAGGTTAGGGGTGCCCTAGCCTAAGCCTAGGGGTGCCATAGCCTAAGCCTAGGGGTGCCCTAGCCTGAGCCTAGGGTTGCCCTAGCCTGAGCCTACGGGTGCCCTAGCCTGAGGCTAGGGGAGCCCTAGCCTTAGTCTAGCGTAGGATTGCCCCAGCCTAAGCCTAGGGGTGCCATAGCCTGAGTTTTGGGGTGTCCTAGCCTGAGGCTAGTGGAGCCGTAGCCTTAGCCTAAGCCTAGGTGTGCCCTAGCCTGAGCCTATGGGTGCCCTAACCTGAGGCTTGAGGACCCCTAGCGTTAGTCTAGCCTAGGATTGCCGTAGCCTAAGCCTAGGCGTGCCATAGCCTGAGTCTAGGGGTGCCCTAGCCTGAGGCTAGGGGAGCCGTAGCATTAGCCTAAGCCTAGGGGTGCCCTACCCTAAGCCTAGGGGTGCCCAAGCCTGAGCCTAGGGGTGCCCTAGCCTTAGGCTAGGGGAGCCCTAGCCTTAGCCTAAGCCTAGGGGTGCCCTAGCCTTAGCCTAAGCCTAGGGGTGCCCTAGCCTAAGTCTAGGGGTGCCCTAGCATAAGCCTAGGTGTGCCCTAGCCTAAGCCTAGGGGTGCCTTAGCCTAAGCCTAGGGGTGCCCTAGCCTAAGCCTAGGG